>NC_086289.1:49563220-49877949 GCF_963924245.1 Chroicocephalus ridibundus
TTACAGATCAAGTTTATAGTTCTGTATTTATTTTTATATATATATATTTATTTAATTTATTAACTTTTAAATTTTAAGAATGAATAAAATTTTGTCATAGCATTTCAGGCTGAAGTCATCTTAGGTTCACTGGTGCCAACAATACCGAAGGTAACCTATGTACAGACCAAAGATGCAGGAACACCAGTAGCTCCTCAGCAGGAGGCAAAAGATCTCTGTGGTCTGTCACCCATCCCGCGCCTTTCACTGGGGAACACAGCCACAAACCTTCTGCTGTGCCAGTGGGTGCATCTGCTCAGGTTCACACCGCATGACTCACTGAACCCTTGAGGTAATTCCCCCAGCATGCAGTTGAGGTATTTGCTAGACATTATGGGGAAGGCTGAATTGTTGTGGTTCTGTGGATACTGAGGACTTTGTTTTCTGAGGCTGTTTGTCAGACAATGACTTTACAGCACAACTGCATTTGATCCCCTTATTAAGCTAATATTTAAATCAGGGATCAGAGATCCCACACAATAAAGTTTCAGCTACAGGATAATGCTTTATAAAAAAATGAATGCACAAGAAACACAATTTTGTAAACAATACCAGAGTAAGTAGAACACTATTTAGGTAAACATAATATTATTTTTTAAATAGTGATTAAATTTTATTAGATAAATAGTTTGCACAATTTAAAATGACTGAAAATTTATAAGTAACTGAATTTATAAATTCAGTGAATTTATAAATTGAATTTATAAATTCAGTGAGTAAAACAAATAGAGAGCAACAGAACATTTTTTCTTCAGTTATAGTTTAGATTTATAGTGTTCACACTTTATAATTTGATAGTGTGTGTGTTCCTAATTTCTACCAAATAATAAGATTTAATTACAATAGTAAATACCATCAAATAACTGCCAATTTATAATGAGGTTTAATGCTGACAAAAAATGTTTAGATTATCCAGGCTGTTACTGTATGAATATACTGGTTTATTTAATTGAGATAAAAGATGAAAAATGTGAATGAAAAACCACACTGAAAAAAATGGATGAATTTGATAGTATACATATGGAGAAAATCTCTGACTTAAGCAGATTATTTTTTTGTTTTGTTCAAATTTAGATCTGTACCATAGAATGAGGTTTGTTCTATTTTTCCATCTCCGAGTAGTGTTTTTAACTACTTGTTATGGTTTGAGGAACCCACAACAATTTATTGTCATGTAGACAATTATCCTCTCACCCAACGACCCCTTCCCACCCAGGAAGGGGAACCAGGAAAAAACAAGGAAACCCGAGGGTTAAGATATAAACATTTAATAGAATAAGACTAGACAATTAACATTAGTAATACTAAAGAACCAATATTGATCCTGAGACCAATATAAAATATACAAGGATTACAGACAGCCCATTCTATCAGCAGGAAGCTGTACACTCCCAGCTGTGGACAGCAAATGTGGGACAGTGCGAACGCTGCGGCTTCAGGAGGAAGAGGAGGGCTCAGGGGTCTGGCACCAGGGCAAGAAGTTCTCGGGATCACAGCCATCAAGGAAGAAAGAGAACTTCTCAGCAAACTTTCTAATTTATATTGAATGTGACATTCATGGTATGAAAGAATCCTGTTGGCCAGCTTGAGTCAAGTGCCCATGTCTCGTTCCTCCTCATCCCTGCACCTGTCTAGCTTGAAAACACTGAGACCTTGGAGCTCACATACCATAGCTGGCTCTAAAGTAAATATTTTCACAAATTCAAACACTGGTGTCTTCTAGAAGTGCAGTTTTCCCAAGCACTAGAAGAGAAATTAGTCCTGTGTTGCTCGAAGCAGGACACAGGGAGAAGCCCTAATTCCTACCTGACCATTCCCAGGCATTTCTGCGATTTATAGCCCATCAATATCCCTTGTGTCTTTGCTGTCACATGGCACTCCAGCCCCTGCCTCCACAGGGATGGCAGACCGAAGGATCTCACTAGCACACCGTCCCACAAACACTTGATGTGCTACCCCCAGGCTTGTCTCTAGCGAGCGTGGTTTCATCCCTTTCCCCCTTCAAATCTAGTTTAAAGCTTTTTCAATGAGCCCTGCCAACTCCTGTGCAAATCTTTTTCTCCCCTTTGAGACCAGTGTATCACGTCTGTCGCCCACAGGCCTGGTGTCATGTAAACCGATCCATGATCAAAAAACCCAAAGTCCTGCCGGTGACAGCAGGCTCAGAGCCAGGTATTGATCTTCCTGTTTCTTCCCTCAGTATACCCTGAAACTGGAGGGACAGAGGAAAACACTACTTGTACTCCTGATCCCTTAACCAGTCGTTCCAAGGCCCTGCAGTCTCTTTTGATTGCCCTCGGACTTCTTGTTGCAACTTCATCGCTGCCTACCTGAAAATGGATAATAATCCGAGGGCCGTAGCAGGGTGAGAAGTTTTCTCGCCTCTACCTGGGCACATGTCCCACAGGTGTGACTTCTAATACAGTCTAATGGCTGAGAATTTTCAATGCACAGAATTCATAAAAATAAAAATTGTGATTCACAAAAAATACCTCTGATGCTTGGATATGCCATGGATGTCAAGAAACGAATTTATCAGTATAACTGCGATAGAAATATAGACGTATATTATTTTGATTATCTGGTCACTCACAGCAGCTGTAAATCCAGATGCATTGTTTCATGCCTTTAAATCTTAAAATTAAGAGTTTATCATGTGTTTATCACACTTGCTTGGCTTAAAATGAGAAATACTTCTTCATTTGGAATAATAACCTGAAATTCACAGTAGTTAGGTATGGTTATCTGCTTTGGCTCAGTATCTGAAAACCCATATATAATTGCAGATAGCTTCTAGTCTATCAAGTCTTCTACAGAAAGAATACTGACAAGAACACTTCTCTTCAAGCAAGCAGCCACCATCCCATAATTGATTCTTTTTTCTCATTGACAATGTCTGAGATTACATCTGACTTGCTCATGTGATGTGGTATTAGAAACCAACTGTCAGACATCAAAAACATTTCACAACAGGAGCCATTGATAGAGTTATTTTCTGAGTATAGGAAATAAATGATGTCAACGCTACCTCCCAGTGAACTGCCCCATAGGAACTCGCCTGTGTTTTTTCTGTTTCTTTATTGGAGACAGCTGGTTTTAGTTCAAAGACACATCATCTGACATACTGTTTGCTGAAAATATCAGACTGCTACTTCTGTACTAAGAGGCATTTATAAGCAAGATCTACAAACCCAAGTGGTTTTAGACCCAAGTCTTGTTATTCAACCAGTTATTTCAAAATTGATTCTCCTAAGGAGAAAAGAGAGCATTTTCAGTTTCTACTTGCCTGTACACAGATTGTCATATTTTGTAGTCTTGGATATTTTCATACACTCAGTAAAACACCAAACTAGACTCCTTGTGTAAAGATAGCAGAAACTATCATTTGCTATTTGGACATTTAATATTTTTGCTGTGGGCTAAACCATCTGCTATGTATCTCATTGCATAGTTACACAGAAAAATTCCAGAGCTAATTGATTTTCAGAGACAACACTTTTTGCTCCTCTGTCTCAACCTATGCATTCCCCAAATAGCCCATTTATTCACGTGTGCAATGATCCTCTACTGCCTGGCTTGTTTCTTGCATTTGTGAAAAATGTGTCTGAAATGCTATAAAATCAGAATGCTCTACCTAGCATACACATAAATGGAATATTTTAGGAATATTTTACATTCCATTTGCAGTTCACACTGCAAAAGGAAAACCTGCTCTTCAGTTTCCAAGGGAGCTCTACTGAGACCAAGATACACAGAGATCAACCTTTTCATACGTATTATTATGATTGTTAAATATTTTTGATTAAAACACTGGAAAGTTCATTTGGAATGTTACTATTCTTCTGTATTATTTTTATTACAGAATTATGGAATAAATTCTAGTATTATTTATAAATGTTGCCCAAAACATATGTAAATACCATTTGATCTATTAAAGGTCAATAAAACTCTTCAGCCTACTAAGCCATCCTTTTTTTGACACAAATATGCGTGTTATTTTGATACTTTTTACTCTCAATCCAGACATAAGTAATTTCTTCAGAATCTGAACAGTACCTTTGTACTGTAACTTCATAGTCTTTGGTGCACCTATAGATAACTTTAGCTTCTGAACAGCAGAATTTTTTGATTGGGAGTTACCTTACTATTTGTAGATTTTCTGCAAAAACAGTAACAAACTTAACCTGTCATTAAAAGGTGTTGAATCACTTTGAGAACTAAGATTTAAATATTCATCTGAAACTTAAGTGTAATGGTCAGCAGGTTGATTAAAGGATAATGTTACCGTTCCTGACATCAACAGAATACCACTCCAGGACAATAGTCTTAAGTGAAAATAAGTAATATCAGAAATTAATGGAAAGATCAGACTGATGCATCCAAACCACTTATGCCTCAAAGATGACGTTGCTAATTAAAAATATCAGCGTATCCAGTTCTACATGGACATTGCAGAAGGAAGAAGCTACTGTTAATTTTTATATTAATATCACTTTGAAGTAAACAAAGAGAAGAAGTTTTACCGGCTGATGAATACCAAATATAACAAATATAGTTGTTTTTACTACCAAAGAGACTGTTGCAATCTAGGAATATTGTTTTTAATTTTTGCTAAACTTTTGAAATCCACTGCCAGGCAAGTATACCCCGTTATGTATGAGAAGAGATTCTTTTATTCCACTTCAGTTGCCTAAATTTGAAAGACAAGCTAGTGGTATCAACGAAAAAAAAACAACAACCCACATTAGAGCCAGCTGCTAGTACCCAGGCAAAATAAAAAACATCTGGATACTTGATAAATTGTAGCAACAGTTCTCCCTCTGTTTTCTTATTCCACGCATTTCTACTGGGATTTTAAAGATGCTAATATTTTCTGGTACTTACCAACATGACACTATGCAAACATGTTCACTCCATAATTTTCTTATGTTCAGTTTCATTCCACTCTATTAACATACTTTGAAGGCTATCTCTGTTCTGTTTCCGGCCTGTTTCCCCAATTGAGAAGGAACATTCATCTGTGTCTAACTCTCTAAAGGGCACTATTTTGTCCTAGAGCAGAAATAGGGCTAGGCATCATGAACCAACAAAACAACAAACAAAAACAAGTACATGCACCCCACATCTCCCCCAGCTATACTATTTTGACCCTTGCCCACCCGGAAACCCACTGTCTAGCCACTACTTTTGTGATGGTGGCTCAGGTTTTTTTTTATGGAATCGCTTCACCAGCCCCATCTGGGCACTATGACTACGCAAGACTGCACTGACGAGGTTCCCTCACTCTTCTTACAACCTCAGGCACACAGGGAAGTTTTAATCATGTCTAATTATGTTTAATAGCTTGCAGTGGCATGCAGCTTAGTGCTCCAGTCTACATGGCTACATGTTATTTCTACAAGTACAGGTATTTTTTTTTCTCTTTTAGACTCTCACTGCTTGCATCCTTCCCTATTAATATAGAATACCTGCATTTTCTATAACAAATAGAAATATAGCCTCATAAGCATTATAGACTTTAAATCATTTTTTTCAGCCTTGCACTGTTTCCTCCTAACTTTTAATTCAGACAGCTGGGGGGGTGGAATTTAGCACAAGAATATTACGTTAGTATTAGCAGATCTCTGAAGCCACCATATTAACCATTCCTTCGGAGCTGTAATTCTTTCCTATTATTAGCATCCCTAACTCGTTCTCTCACTTCCTACTTTACACTTTCTACGATCGTTTCTCATGGAATACCACATGGAAAACAGCCTTTAAACCCTTCTATCAGCCCTCCGAGCAGGCTTATGCTCACTTCGAAAGTCAAGGCGAGCCCCGTCCCTCCAGCAGGGCGCTCCGTCACTGATCTGGCTCTAAAAATAATTAAAAAAAAAAAAAAAAAACAAACAAAAAACGCATCTCCCGCTGCACGTCCGGTTCTTCCCGACGTCCGAAGGTTTCGCCCCTCTGCCCAAGCTGTTAATTACCGGCGCGGCCCCCGGGCCGGGCCCGCTCGGCTCCCTCGCAGCCTCCGCCCGCACGGTGGAGCTGGGGGCTCGCCGGGCGCCCCGTCCCCTCACAGCAGCGGGGTGGGGAGCACAGGCCTTTGCAGCCACATTCTGAACGCGGGCCGCTACCGCGGGGCTCGAATGCGACTGTCTCTAATCCTGTCACGAAATACATAAAATATAAGCTCCTGGATGCGGCACGTTAACGTCAGTATATTTCCCCGTCGCAAAACGCGGCCTCCGAGAGGCGAGGCGTCTGGCGAGCAAGCAGCTCGAAGGCGCTCCCCGCTCACGGGCGGCCACGGCGCTCCGGACGACATTAAACCTCCCACCGAGGAGGCAACGCGTATTAACCTGCAGTGCGATTTTCCCCCGGGAGTCACAGAAACGCTCGAATGTCGGATAACTCACTGGTTTTGAGCTACCTGGCGGTCAAGCCCCCGCCTGGGGGGTTTCCTCCGGCGGCGGCGGCTCAGCGGGCGGCTGCGCGGGTTGAGGGGACAGGTGCCATCTTCCCGGCGGCGCGCGGCCCGCCCGCCCCGCCGCAGCGCGCAGCCGGCGGCCCGCGGGGGCAGCCGCCATTTTGCTGCGATCGTGCCCGGGAAGCGGGGTCGGCCGCGGCCTGTGGGACGGGGGTGGGCCCGGCGGGCCCGCACCCCTCCGCCGTCGCCGCGCGGTTTGCCGTGGGCTTATCTTGCACCAAATGCCTTGTGCTTAATTAACAGGGCCCGCTGGGGTATTTCGCGTATCAGCCAGGTTGTTTACGTGCCAGGACTGTAAATTTGGAAAGATGAGGAAATGCAGCGCTCCCCGTATCCAGCCCCTCGCTGCGTGTCCATCGGTGCAGTTTTGTCCACGCCATTTCGAATGCCTCTCAAACCTAACAAAGCATTGCCTTACTCTCCCTCAAAGCCTTTCTCATATGAAGAAAGAGAAAGCGTTTATGGAGATCCAGATTTCTGCCCATAACTTCTACGACTGCCTGCTAAAAAGGAGGGATTAAATATCTCCTTCAAAAAATAATATCTGAAATAAATTACATTTGGTTACTGAAGTATAGTCACCTTATTTTCCTTATCTGATTTTAGTAATAATTTTTTTTAAGCATATGTAGAAACTCATCCAGTATCATGAGGATGTTTATTTTAAGCAGGAGTCTCACTCTCTAATTTTGGTTACTTCAGGTTATTTACTGCCTCAGGACTCAAGTGCAACAATACTATTAGTGCTTCATAAGCACTAACAAACGCTTACCTAGATAAGGAAGGAAGTAGCCTGACTTCATTTAGCCAGATGCTCCAATATATTCGGCACAGTCTTCCTATATATTCTCTCTGTCTCTGCCTCTCACTTCAAACAGTCAGTAAAACCTGTTTTCCCAGTACTTGGGACTGTGAAGCTCGGAGAAAAACTGGGCTTTGAGACAGGTGGAAAACAGCGTTAGAAAAATGGACAATTTGCTTTTGTCTTAAAGCTTGCTCGAAAATATTGATTTTGCCCAAGGCTAATCTGTGTTTATTTTTACAAGCTATTGTGTATGAGGTCTTATTGGACAGTTACTTTGTTTTCAAATCTTAAGCCTATGCATTAGAGGCACTGAATCGTAGGAACTGATTCATTTTAGACAAAAAAAATAAATCCAGAAGCATGAACTATTTAAACATTGTCACCCTCGATGGGCCTGGAAGTTAGAACTTTGCTAGACCCCCTTCATGATAAACGCTGCTCATCATCCGATGAAACTATTTAATATCAGCTTAAGGTATACAATCTATTATAAGGAGGGGAGGTCTTTTTTGCAGCATTCTGTCTTGGAACTATCATATGCTTTGCTCGTTGTTTAAAAGCTGTGGAAAAAAAATTTCTTCTTGTCAGGAAATTCTCATCATTTCAGTGACTGATCAATACATCCCTCTTCTTTCACCATTTTACACAATCCACATTAAAAGATCATTTTAGAAATACTAAACATTACTAAACATCTCTGTGGAGAGCTTAATTACTGCTTCTGGAACACTGGAATTCTTATAAATAAGATCACCTACTAAAGCAATGAGTATCTTTTTAGTTTAGGACTCTCTGCTACCAAAAAATGGTTTCTTTCATCTCATGACAAACTGAGCTGTTCTTACCAGTAGCTGTTTACCAACAGCTACGGGAGGTGGAACAAATGGCTGAAGAACACAGCAATATTGATTGCGAAAGCAAAGTGCATCCCAAAGTTTTCACAACCTTCTTTTTTATTCCAACCTACATAACTGAGAACCAAAGTTTCATACTCATATGTCAGTTACTTTTAATCTTTAACTTTTTCTATTGCTTATTTACTATTGTTTCTTTATTATTGTTGTAGGTGCATATATACATATTAATGTCTTAATGAAGATTGCTGACACAAGTGCCTTAAGAAGTATTTGTGACAAATGTGTTGTCAGTAACAATACAATAATATGGATTAAATTAAACCTGTTGTAATCCTTTAAAAGAAAGAAATGCAGTACTGAACAACAATAAACACAAGCATCTTTTTAGATCACATGAAACAAATTTAAGGAAGATTAGGTTATAAATTCCCTCTAAATCTTATTTAAAATTGATTATTTTAAATTGTTTTGAAAATCAGATGCATAACCATCATTTTTATGGCAGATACCCCCAACTTAGAGATGTTAATTTATTTGTACTTGACTATTTGATGCTCCGTCAGTCTTAAGATCTATAGACAACGTAACAGATTTGGAGAAAATGGATTCATTTTTTCTTTCTCTTTTTTTTGTTTGTTTAATTGATAGGGTGTTTTCTTAAGGCAACTTCAGCTCATCAACTAAAAAAAGAATCACCTTTTCTGTGACTAATACTGTAATAGAAGGTACTAATTTCCATATATATATAATTTGAGCTATTTGGAATTCACAGTCCCATCAGCTCCTTGTGCAATAAAAACATTCTTCAGAGTAAGGAATTCTTTATAAGGCCATCTTGGCTGCACCCAAGATTTTACTTTCTCATTATAACGTTTCAGGTATAATCAATTGCATGCAAAGAAAATGGAGGAACTGGTGCTGGAGTCAAACCTATGTGAATGGACTACATTGATATTTGTGAGAAGTTGGACAAGATTTATCTGCATTTGCAGTCCTGATTTCAGGGTGTAAGCCACAATACAACTTATGTACTACACTAGCAATCTTGCTAGTGTACGTGTACCAATTCCCATTAAACATATAAATGACTGCACCTAACATTGCACAAATATTATGTTCTTTTTAAATAGAAGTCCAAGTAGTTTAGCAGTGGATTACTTCTTATATGGTAAAATGTCAAGGTATAGAGAATATTGTCAGCAAACATTTACTTCTTTAAAATGTATAAGAAAGGTTCCAAGTTTTTTTTGTTTTGGGTTTGGGTTTTTTTTCCCTTGTTCCAAGTTTACTGAAGTGGTGGTGTTTGGATGCTTTGCTGAAGTCTGATAATCTCACTTCTGCAACTCATGGCACGTGGTATTCTTTCCTTAAGAGTATTTCAGACTGCCTAGGAAAAAAATGTTCCAATGTTCCTCTGTAGCCAAGCAGTTTCAGTTCTTAAACAGCAACAGGAAACAACATATATAGCATTACCAACTCTTGCAAATTCCTCACGAGTGACAGGATTTTGGCCAGGGCTTGGCGCATTTCCTTCTCAGTACCTAGAGCAGGCCAGCATATCCATGAAAAAAAATGCTTGGATGGACATTCTTCTTCATTGCTCTCACTGCTGAGGTCAAAGCAGCCAGTGGTGCTGCTGAGGAGAGCACAGCTCCTCTTCACCCCTCAGGCAGACCAACACTTCACTCAGAAATGGGGCACAAGATGGGGCCAGCAGCCCAAAGTGGCTTCACTCCCCTTTCTGTACCATGAGCAGGGGAAAGGGTTCCTTTGCGTAACCCTTTGCCTCTCCTCAAGCATCAAGGGGAGGGAGAGGAAGGGAGAAGAACCACAGTTATGGAGACCTGCAGCAGCTGCCTGCTCCTCCAAGTCCAGTTGAGAGGAGAGCACCCTGGCAGAACGCATTTGGCTCTCAGGCTCTGTGAGCTGGGCGTATGCACCAAAGAAAGTCTTTCTCCAAGGTATGTTGCCTTCTTACAATTTAGGCACGGCCTAATCTGACTCCCATTAACACCAAACAGAACACATACAAGCAATTTTTAAAGGTATAACTATACCTTTGTCTCTCCACCAGTCTAAAAAAGAAAATGAAGCAACAGCAATAGCTGACATAAATCCAAATTCTTCTTTTGCAGAAAATATAAAAGCTTGTGTTGTACTGCTACTAGGAATCAGCTGACTTTACATCTTGCTATCTCTGAACAATCTCAGTATTATTTTCCATTTAAGTCTTTCATTTTTTTATGTGCTGCTGACAAGCCACTTTCTAGCCTCCTACACTTATGGGACACATCACAGTCCTTAGCTAGCGTAGATCAATTGCAATCATGAAGCTATGTTTACAGACAGAGTGACAACAACAGACATTTTTCTGTTGTTGACTGTTGTCAAATGTAGTAATTTATATATTTGAATAGCTTTAAGCAAAAGTAGCAAATCAAACGTTTAATTTTTGTTCATTTTGGACAATTACTGTGTGGTATTGTGTTGCCCATTCAGTTATCAGAAAGGCAAAATAAAAGTCCTGAACCCAGCCTCTCATTTTCCAATCTTCAGAAGAAACATCCTTTGACTACCTGAACCCACATCCCCAAGAGCAGCAGCCAAGCTGCATGCTCAGGGGCCACTCTTACTTGCAGTGAGGTGTGCTGGGGGCCAGGCCAGTGCAGACATTCTTGCCCTTTACTACAGCTGATGTAGGAAATGATGCTAGACTGAAAATAGAGCTAAATCACTTCCCCTGGAAACAGGTTGGTCTGCTAGATGGCGGGACACAGCCGTTTTGAAAGCTAGAATTGGTCTTCAAGTTGTTAACTGACCACCAGTGATCTCCAGTATTCCTTAAAGCATTGCAAAATATTTTTATGGTTTTGCTGTTACATTGGTAAACTTTAGCATGACAAAAACAATGCCCAAGTGATAGCTGTTCCTCTGAATCATCTTTAGTGTGTCCATTTATTATGACAACTTATTTGGCACACAATAGCTTTGTCTGTATGCTCATAAATAGTCTTATCCTCCATTTTGTGCTGATCTAAATGGCCCAGCCCAAGCCCTACTCCTCCTCTTCCATCCTGCTGCACATTCCAACCTAAAAGCTGCAGCAGGGCCTCTGCTTGGGCGATGGAGAAGGACTGTAGCAAAAGCAGGTGGCAGCAAGGAGAAATTTTGACGGCTCCAGCTCTGGTTCATGCTGCATCCTCTGCCACCCATGTGAATTGCCCCAGACACAAACCCTGGCCTGACGGTGAGCTCAGATGGGGGGCAACGACTAATAAAAAGAAAAAAAGCGGTTGACTTGCACCTCCCTAATAATTTCCCAAACTCTTATTTGCTCAAAAGCCTTAAGAGTGTTGTAGCACATGGTGGTATATAACAACACTGTTTACGGTTCAGGATCGTGAAAAGATTCATGTGTTCAAACTATGTGGAATTAATACTAGATTCTGGTACACTTGACTGTGGAGAGTTACGGAAATGTTTAACATTGTCAGGATAATTTGCTAAATCTCATTGTTATGTATGAAGCCTTCTCTCTTATTGTACACTCCAAAAAAGTCAATGGGAATCTTTTCATTGATTTCAAGGGGGTTTTAATTAGGCTACTGGTCATATAAACAACTTCTCAGATTACACAAAGGGAATATAAACTCAGGATGCGCAGGTTCCCATTATTTCCGTCTTTTTAATGATTAGCATTTTAGACTTATTTCTTAAAGATATATTATCTTGGGATAACATAGTTAACCCGAAGGGTTTTATGCAATTTTCATTTTATATACAGATTAATACTTTAAGAAGAAAGGCCAAAAATAACCTGGACATAAACTTGCTGAAGTCAGTAAACAAATTTGTCGAAACTGATTTTAGATATCTGAGCTTCTTTTAAATCCAAAAATATAAACCAAAATAGTACTATACAAAGACTTGCATAGAAAGTGTGAGTACTGCCTAAATACTGCATCCAAATCTTGTTCTGAAAGTCCATGAAAAACTGTCATTTTGACTTCTTCTACAGCTTTTTCTCCCCCACCACCATTTTCTGTTGTTGACTGTTAGAAGGCAACACTTGGTCATGTTTCTTTGGTTGAATACATTGGATAGAATGAGAGCACTACAAGCGACATCAGTTTCGTTTTTATTTAGTGGCTTTAGTTTGTCGCTGTGTGAAACAGTATAATCATACTTGCTTCTGAATGCTGGTATAAGACTGAAATTTAGAATGCCTGAGCATTTCCAAAAGACACCGTAAATCTTCATTTCCGTACATATTTTGTTGTATTAAAGCAGTGCAATAAGTATTCAGAATCTTGGAGAAAGGTTTCAATTTGCAGACCAAGCCTATCATGACAGTTTTGTCCAGTTACTGCAAGTCCAATTTAAAGCGTAATGAAAAAAAATATCACAAGAGAAATTTCCGTTGAAAACATGAGGTTTTTAGGTTAAAACCTTTGACTATTAAGAATCCACATTGGGCCATGCCCAGAAATCTTTTTATATGGTGATTTTCAAGATGCATGCATTATTGTGAGCACATGGTATGTAAATGCATTGGGCTGCTTAACAAGCATTCACTGACACACATCTGCAGCTTTGCTAATGTACCTTTTATTCGTATGTGGTTGCCAAGGAAACAGGTTATGGCCCAGTATTCTACCTAAAATATACTGAGCAAGTGTTCTATGATAATTCACTTGAAATAGGTACCAGTTAGATTTTGTAGCCCGTGCTTCTGTAAGTCCAGGTAACCCGAATTTATCTAATTTTAATGTTTCGCTGATTAGTTTAAATCACCAATGCCATCTTATTGTCTTTGAAAATCCATTGCCATTTTGTACATCATACAACATTGCATATTAAAAGTAAAACTTAAATACAGAAAACATTTTGAGATATTCTAGGAATTGAAGAGGCTTTGTGTTGTTTTTTTGGGGTTTTTTTTGCGTTGTTTTTTTTTTTTTTTTAAATTTAGTTCCTTATTTTACGTTCTGCGTGGCAGCCCTAATTAATTATTTCTACATAGAGATATCCCAGCATTAGTGACTATGATGCAACAAACCATTTCCTACAGAAATTTGTGCAAGTACTGCTGCTGAAATCAATGAAACTACTCCCTTTCTACAATGCCAATTATAGTCTATGATACAAAGAACCAAGTTCAAAATTAATGAATTTATCAAGTTTTCACTGATTCTTTCATTCATTACATATATATCTCAAATCTAAAGCACAGATGCCAGACATACTTATTTTAACCAATACGATTATTTCACATGCACAGTAAGAAGGAAAATACTAATATTTGAAAAAGCTATGCAAAATGTGAAACTCTTATTTTTAAACATCCTGATTATTTACCACAATAATATACTTGAATTTACAAAGTGCACTTTGCAAATCACGATTCAAGAGGGTTTTTTACTACCCCTGACTATCGTCATATATGAAGGTAGAGATTAGATGAACTATATACAGCCTAACCAAACCAACAAAATTAGAAATGGGCATTGGGACTAAGAGAGTTCCTCTACCCTTATTGTATGGCACAGATTTGTAATGAACACTAGTGACTGGGATCCGGAGTCAACATTCTGGCAAGCTCAGGAGGTTTGCTTGCCCGCCAATATGTTCGGCTTGTACAGATCATTGGAGGCTATAACAACCTGTTTCAAAGATCTATTCTGCCTGATTTTGTTTGTCCAGCCTCTACGGCAATAAAAATCCAGCGAGAGCAGGAAAAATCCAACAATATTGACATGGAAGAGAGCAATGCGATACCATAGCGAGATCAACACTTACATGATTATAAAAAAAGGTAGAACTTTAACTGAAAAAAAAAATATCGTGTAATGCACTGGTTTTAAAGTGTTAGATACTTTAGCACAATTTCTATGTGAGTTTTAAAGAGATTTCAGCTTTCTATAATCACTCCATAAACTTACCCACCTAAAATCACGTTGTTCTTCTCTTAGAGTCTTTTAAAAGTGGTATCGACAGGTATTTTCGGCAAAACCATCTCAGTAATTTTGGGAACTCTGTGGCTACTGTGTATCAGCCTGCAAATGGGAAAATCCAAATTTAATCATTAAATTATTAGACAAGTACTAATTTACAGATACATTGTGTAATTCATTGGAATTTTTCCTGGAGTGCTATAGGACTCCAAATCTACATCTGGGAGGCTTACAACACACCAGCAATAAAACAGTACCATTAACCAAGCTATTGTGAATACTGCTTCTGTCTGCATTCTTTTATTATGGTTTAACCTGTGTAGTGCAAACTGGACATAATGCTTCATAATATGTTCTAGACAGACATGTATGGACGTTTTCAAGTCTAACATAATTTTTCATTGGGGTCACTGGAAAAATTAGACTAAAAATAATCCTTAGCTCCACTTCCCTTCTCCCATCTCAACTATATCCAAATTATTCCTCACAGATTTACCTAGTAAGACATCAAATAATGGAGGGTTCACAGCTTCCTCAGTTAGTCTGGTCGCGAGTTTCACAAGGTAAAGTCAGTGGAAAACAATTGTATTTTAAGATTAGCTTCACCTTTTGCCAGTTTAGAAAACAAATCATGGTACAAGAAGAAACAAGCATCATTACTAGTCAGTTCCCTTGACGCCACATAAACTGCTGAAATCAATTACAAGTTATCTTTTATCATAAAAGCCTCCATGGTTGGGGTTTTTTTGCAGTCTTTCAAAAGGCCTTTGCTTTCTCCTCTTTCTATTCTGACACTTTTCTTTTGGTCTCTTTTGTCACAGATATCACCACAGTATCTGTGATAATGACATTTCTAGGCAACTCTTGTTCTCTGGAATACACTTTCTGTATCTCTCTACTTAAATAATTATCCGTCATTTTCAAACATCCTGATTATATGTTATAATGTATCACACATCCTAATAAGCTTATCAAGTAATACTGTAAAAATTATTCAGAACAGGGCTTTGTTTCAAAGATACTAAACAAAATTAGATTGTTCCATAGAGCAACTGCAAAATCTTACGGATAAGGCCTTATGACTCAGCTGATAGGCATTTATATAGCAGCAATTAAGAATACATAGATCCATCTCCCATTTGCAAATATACCATATACTTTTATAAATAACATTACACAGGAAATACAGGATCCATTACTTTGGCTTTAAAAGGCAAGAAGGTGAGCTCATTTTTTTTGTTGGTTTAGCTGAGTATGTTTTTAACGTATGTTGATTTCAATAAGTATTCTGTAGCTCACATCTGCCGTAACAAAGGCCAGAATGAAAGAAAATTGCATTAAGCCATTATTATTACTTCAAATACCAGTAAAGTCATATTCGCAAATGACTGTGAAATATTACGGTGAATGGGAAGCTTCAGCGTCACATTTGGATGATTACAGCAGTAAAAGATCTTACCAAAGCTAGAGAATTCCCAATTTCGATAATACTAGAATTCAAATGTAATATTATACATAATAAAGCCCTTTTAAAACATAATAAGGCAATTCACATGATAAAGTACAACAGACAGTAGATGCCCCAAAAGGGTTAATTGGTACCTGTTCACTACTATGAGAGTCTGTCTAATAGTCTGACAAATATTATCTGAACATGGATAGTTTCACAGTGAGAGACCTGCAGTTTCAAATCAAAATGAAGTTTAGAGGCAGAAGTAACCTTCATCAGAAAGGTCACTGAAAAGCAAGCAGAATAGTGTCTGAGTGAATGATTTTTAGTTTGATTTCATTTTTACTCATGTGTTGTATAGATTTTCTGTTGGGCACAAATGGAATTTGCATGGATAAAAGAACACATCTAAATTATAAAAGGAAGGACTCAGTATCAACAATTAGCCTTCTATGATAAAACTGAAAAAAAAAAAAAAAAAAAAAAGGCCTGACCCCCCCCAACAATAACATTTGCCGGCTGTGCTGGAGGTGTGAAAAACTGCACCTGCTCCTGCGTGCCCCGGTTAGCTCCCTTGGCCAAAGAGAATAAAACGGATGAAGTTTACACAAGATTTCTTATGGCACCTTTGGCTATAAGATTTGACACTGCATTAGCTAGATATAACTACCATTAAAATACATACAGCAACCCACGTATAATAGTCAAACTGGAAGCAGCTTGCTAATTGCTAGACTCCTACTTAATAAATAAATCAGTTTCTTTAGCTAGAAGAAATTACTGTTCACAGGCTGCCAATGAGTTTTTCCAGACTCATGAAAGCACTTGAGTTCAGTCATATTAATTACAAGAGGACTTGCACCCCCGAACAAAAGAGCAAATTTGCAAATGGATTTAAAACAACCATAGCGAAGCATGCTCATGTAACGGAGCTAGCCTTTCTTTAAATGCCTTGAGAGGGTATGTTTGAACACAAAGACTAATAAAAACAGTTTATCGCTAAGTGCCCCATCTTTTCTAAAGATACATACCAGCGGCAATAAATAGATTGCTTCTACATAGCGTTTGCTCAGCAACTTCCTTTAAAAATAACCACACAAGAAATAAAGAAAGAAATGCAGTTTTGATAACTATATGTAATGGCGCACTCCATATTAACATTTCAGACAGGAAAATAATCAGCAGAAGCAAGCTACTGGAGATAAATCAAATTACAAAAAAATGCAAACTTTAATATGTCACTTGAGAGATTCTGTTTATTACGTTTTCAGTTCTGCTTCTTTAGGTGGAACAGGGGAATATTGCACTGCGTCAAACTAATCTCGTAATTATGAATCAAATGGTTTTATTATTATTAAGCATCGGCCTGTCAAGATAGATGACAAGTCATATTCCTGAACAGTTATACTCTGTTTATTTGGAACGCACTGAACTGCTACATTTAGGAATAAATGAGCATTAGTTTGATATTACTGACACTGTCAAGGCTATTATTGATAATGTCTGTGCTTCTAAATACGTTCTCTGCATTAATTTTCAGTGCTGGGTCCTCATCCACGCAAAATATACTTAGTCATTTTAAAGTCAAGGACATGAAGGGAAAATGGCTACCGTGCTGCAAAAGTCTCATTGCAGTAGTGAGAATTTCTCAAGTCACGTACAAAGGAGATTCACAAGGAGATACACTACGTTATAAGCTCAGTGGAGACATTTAGTAACATCCGATTCTGTATAAGCAGTTACCTGTGGTACACGTAAGATTTGACTTTACTGATACTGTTAAAAATATTAGCTAAAAATAGAAATAAGGAATTATAATACTTAAATTTTGCAAGATCTATAAGGTCTGAAAATTACCGCAGACCACAAGTGAGCTTATTCTATAAAGGCTTGTTTAAGATCCGACAGAAGTTTTTTTCCAGTATGTTTAAACACAGTTCTTTACCTGAACTTCAGAATTGGTCCACTCTTTAAAGAAAGGTTTATTAGCATTACTGTGGCTGAATACAGCAAGGGTGAAAGAAGGTTTAAACATACTTCTGATTCTCTACATTTCTCAGCTGCTAAATATTTCAGTGATACTTTTATACTTGTAATAATGAAACTATCACTTTATATACACGCAGTACAAACCTTGACCTACATGCAAGACTAGGCTAAATTAAAAAAAGAACCCGGGGTACGTTTCTGGAAACAACCAATGCAAAACAGGAATAAAGCAGTTTTTTTGTTGTGTACAGCTTTATAAACATGGCATCGTTTAAGAAATGATAGCCGCGTGGAAACATAAAATGAGATCAGATTCTTGTTTAGAACTGAAAGGAAACAACTGCAGAATTTCCATTTGCATTGTGATATTGCTATTAAAGAGAATAACATCTTTCTACGTCTCTACTATTGCACCTTTTAAAAGGATTTGGTTGCCAAGGAAACTGGTTCTGGCCCAGTATTAATCTGAAACAAACACATTACAAAAGTTGGTATAAGTAATACAATACTCATAATTCTTTTTATTCTTAAGGCTCAAATTCAGGTTTTTATACCTAAGGATGTTAAGTTTTTGTTTCATAACCTTGTTTGTGTGGAGTAAAACACATTTCAGTGAACTGATACTCAGTTTAAGCTGACAGGGCCATCTATATCAATCTCTCTCTTTAAAGTCCTTCTACCTTAAAATAAAAAGAAATACTGCAGGTTTAGGTTTGTAGCCAATATTGAAAATATAAGCATTAAAGCATATTAATCTTTATTAAAGATTTCGCACAAAACACAAAACCGCTTACGACAGAATTTAAATATTTTTCATTTTTCTTACCTACCTCAATTTTTATTTTTGCATTTTAACTACAAGCTTAGTAATGCTTATAGTCAGCTTTAAAATGTGATTGAATCAATAGGGTTTTCAAAAATTCTTTTGTTGCATAAGCGTTGCCACGCCCTTAGTACATATGATTATTTTAACAGACATGATTGCTCTACTTTCACAATAGATCTTTTAAAAACAGATAAGAACAATTGTCATGCCAATATGTGAAGCCAACAATTTAAATTAGGTTGTTTTCATTAACAGTTTAATACACTTTTTAACTGAAAGCTACATTCCAAAGCCCATTTCATGTTCTTGCAACACTGACCAAGAAATCAGTAAAACATGCAAATCTCAACCTACCTGCGTGTACCACTTAGTGCAGTGTTAGCATGGCAATGCACCCAGCCATTTTTAAGTAAAGCAATGGAGATAAGTTCTGTTCTTGGTCTTCTTGGTGATTTTTTAGAAGCAGTTGTCAAAAATCAGATGGGAAGCAGCTTGAATAGACCGTGATCAGGAGAACCGAGTTTATCAACAGGGAAAGCAGGAGTGGGAAAAAAAAATGTCCTCATTCAAGGTTTTCCGAAACTGCAACACAAGGTTGTTTTTTTTTTTTTTCTCCTCCTCAGAGAGTTCAAAGCTTGAAGCTGACCACTGCAAAGGCCACTTGTCACATTTACTGAAAATCAGCCTATTGATATCACAGCTGAAAATATAAACTCGACAACCAAAGCCCATTGCACAACGTGGACTGCGTAAGAGTTAAAAATAGATTCGACGTGCCTCCTACCTGCATAATAAATATGTAAGTTTCAAGTGCTTTAATTCGATATTCACATTAATTAACAATACAATATACATTATTTAAACTACAGTAAACACAAGAAGAAAAAGGGTGACACCATCTGGAAGCACAGTTTGCTTTTTTTTTTTTTCCCCCCTTTCCAAGGGCTAATAATGTAGTTTGAATGTGATGACAAGCTAACAGCTCACCACATTGCAAATGAAAAAAGAATTCTTAAGGTGATGCTGAAATATCTAAGCCTGTAATGAAGCAAACCCCGGTCTTCACTACTGCATGACATGGCACACAGACCATTTACATACTCACATTTGAGATACTAGGCACAGTATAATGAATTCAATACACAGCATGCACACAGCACAAGCAACGTTAATCCTGCCTGCCATTTTAGGCTTGCAGGAGTAAGATACATACTGCAGCACAGCTCTGGTAAGGGAGGAGGCAAGGGACAGCTCACCTTAAATGCAGTATCTGATTAATGTTGTAAGTGACATTGCGTATCGGCTACAGAGTCTTGGTTCAACTGGGTGGGAGGGAACAAAGAAAATTGTCATCAACTGGTGATGCAAGATGAGCTCCAGTCACTAACACTGTTAGCGAACTCCAAAATCTACAATACAGTAGTAGGCATTTCAAACTCTTATCAAAATCTGCCAGTGCAATGGCTGAGTCCGCCTGCCGAGGAAAACAAAACAATCTTCTTGCTTATTGAAGAAACGCTGGATTGACTACGGTAACATCCTCTTGATGCAGAAAGATTTCATGTCGCACATATTAAATCCTGGATGCATTTGCTGTGCTTTCCTAATTTTTAAGTCTCAGAATCCAAAAATGAAATAAAAAGACAATGATAGCAAAAATAGCATAACTAAAGGTCTAATGTTCATACAAATAAAACATTTCTTTTTCTTTCCTTTCTGTTTTCTCTCTTTTACAGCCCATCAAAATCCTGAGCAGTATTGACAAACCACACGAGCACAGGGTCTGACTGCATGATCAGCTGTCTGTGTCTACGCTACACCCTGTTAACCACAAGCAGTGTTAGAGCTAAATATATCTGCAATGCAGAAACGGTAGGTGCTATGTGGTATACAATTCTGCTTAATTATAAAATATTTTTCTATCCTCAGATATAACAAATAAAAGAAAATTTCGTGCTGATCTCTCTCAGGCACGCTATCTGTCAGACGTACAGAACATAAAAGCTATCCTAAGTATACTGACCTAGATAGCACTAAGAAGACTTAAGCAGCGTACAAGCATACTCACTGTCAAACCAAGGAAAACGAAACAATGATTGTCTAATCAAACTGAAAGCAACAACTCACTACCACAGTATGAATTCCAAAATGCTACGTACTGTATATGCACATCTCATGTTATTGGAAGATGCAAAGCTCCTTTGTTTTTTTTTTTTTTTTTCTCGGAGGCTTTTCTTAGCTACGGTTGCACAATGACATTCTGACATCATGGAGGTCAATGCAGATACTAAAGTGCTGTCGTCTTTAAGAAAAAAATAATTTTGAAATACTAAACCACAGCTGCAAAAATAATAATAATATTATTAAAAATCTCACATCACCTACTTAACATCTTTGTGTTACCTTCTAAGATTAATAGTATGCACATTGTTCAGCCGCATACGTTAAATTGGTATCACCCTCTGCAGAGACTGCAAGAGTAATTGTGGGAATTAGATTTTTATAAATAAGCGTTAAAAAAGGCTTATTTTCTGGAAAACTTCAAAATACAAGAAAATATTTTGCATATATAATGAAAGATATACGGGGGAAAAAAGCATTAAAAACTGATAATCTGAATTGTTTTTTAAATGCCTAATAAGCAAAACTGGGTTGTTTTTTTTTCATTGTCACTGTGTCTCCAAAGGGAGAATGAGGGAACCATGCCGCAGTTTACCATAACCTGAATTACCTTCCCAGAAGGCTAAACCATCAGGTGAGGTAAAACAAACCATAAGATCTACCTGTTCAGAGAGCAGAATCCCACACGCACTATTTCAGTGACTTCTCACAGCTTTCTATCTCTCTACCCGCAAATACCACAAGCTGATACCCAACACATGAAGAGAATTGTGAAGATTAACGTGCTAGCTCTGAAAATATTTCACTGGAAGATTTCTTAAGGTAAATATTGTTTACGATATGTATAAGTGAATATGAATGGTTTCTGGCCAACTGCTGAAATAAATAGATCCTTGTGAGGCCAGATTTGTACAGAGAAGCGCTCTCTTTCATTCGACCTGCCAATACAGCCGAGAAAGAAAGCAGCCAAATTTTTAGCCATGTATTCTTTCTCTAGAAACCTGTGTACCCTCTGATTTTTATTTTTTTTTCTAAAATAGCATCTGTTTTTAAAAGTGAAAACTAATACCAAGTATTGTGTTTAATCAGAAAATGTTACACAGCAACAACTAGACTGTTGTATGTACGTATTCACTTCTTGTAAAAAATAAACAATCTGGTTTTGCTGTTTCCCCTCATCCTTCTTTTTTAATGATTAAATAGAAATCTATTTAATTTGGATGTTTTTTCTTTGGGAAGTTATTTGGCATTTTGTCCTCTTTCATTTTAAAGGCTGGGAATGAGATGATCCTAACAGTCAGTGCTTTAAAATATTCAGAATCCCCTTCCATAAATAGCACATCTGTCACACAGAAAGGGAACCCAGCCAGCAGAAAGGCAGACCAGAGCAGCAAAAACAACTGCTATTCCAATACACGATTACAAAATAAGTTAGGATTTTAGCAACCTTTTGTTTGTATTTTTTTTTGCTTCTTTTGAGCTTTTTAAACCAAGAGCTATCTGATTATATACATGCTACCATATCTCAACTTTAAATTCAGAGTGTATGGGTTAGTTTTGAGGTTTTTAATGCTCATCTCTTAGTCAAATGTATACTATCAAGCTGGTCATGCCCTGGTTAAAACCATGGCAAAGCTCCTAGATTTAAAGAAGGGAAGATTTGGGCCTTATATAGCAGTCTGTTAGGTTTATGAGAAAGTATGGTGTTACAATTTGTGAACCAAGTGATAGGTTTCTTTAAATACAATGATTTTCAGCGAAAGCCAGATTTCAGCGGAGTCTTACAACAAATATATCTGTTGCTGCATTCTTGAGGTTAGAATTCTTGTTCTCCCAGAAAAGTGCTGTTTTGTGAGAGACACAGCAAGGTGTTTTGGGTTGTGGGATTTCAGAAATATTAAAAGCCTGCTGGCAGTGAGTGCAGCAGAGAAATAAACATCTCACAGTGGAGGGGAGTGAGCTTGTCCAAAACTTTATGCATACCGCTTACTTTAATGGGCCATTTTCAGGCTTAGTAATAATTTTTCAGGGTTAGATTTGCAAAGATTTTGCTTCAGACTCAACATAATTTCAGTTCAGAAATCAGGTTCTAGGCCCTTCTACAGCTGCATGGTACATGGCATAGTAAATAAATAAATTCAAAAAATTGCACTTTTACATTGCATAATGCAGGCCTAAATTTTCAAGGTAGAGCTGTATTCACCCTGTATGGTATTTCTCAGTCAGAAAACTGGATTTAAGCTCTAACCTGATTTGTGCCAAAACTGTTATAGTCCCAAGGCATTGGCTCTCCTGATTCTTAACTACAAAATTCTCTGCCTCTGCTGGGTCATGACTTTCTCAGCCCATGCTATAAGTTTGTGTCAGTTCTTCATTCAATCAGCTTAAAGTGAGGCAGTTTCAAGTATCCTCATTGGATCTCACAGGCCATTCGTGCTGTAACCTTTCCCACTTTCAACCCCACTTTCCCCACCTACTTGTAAACATGCTTCCTCTTCCTTGATTTATCACCACTCGAGGGCAACAATGTCTAATCTCTCCTCAAATACTATAGTTCATCAAAATTGATGAGGAATGAGGAGTCCCAATGTCACTTTGTATTGCAGCCTCCACCTTTTGGTATATGGTTTCTTAGAGGAAAAGTCCTAGTCCTCCAGGCTGATCAATTGGAGAACAGAAGCAAAAGCAGATGGAGGCGGAAAGAAATGTTAAAGGAGAAGCCTCTGCCAGAGCACTCACACACCCCACTCAAGGAGTCGCACACACACCGCCCGAGTCTTTAACTGCTCGGACCAGGGTCCCTGCGCAGTGGGCAACTCCAGTGAGCAGACAGGTGCCCCTTTCTACTCCTCACACATACACACACTTACTCTTGGGTGTGCTCCCTCCTTCTCCAGACTCGACGACAGCAAAGCCTCGGGTGTTGGATTTTAGAAAAATAAATAATTTAATTGAAAGGTGCAGCAGCAGGGTTAGCCCAGGCTGGGTGCCTCCAGAGAGGGACATGAAACAAAAATCCCTGGGCAATTATACCCTTGCGATCTATACACCCGCCCCTCATGCGCTCTTCATGTGCTGTCCACGCATCTTTCAGTCCAGTGATGATTTTTGGTCTGGGGCCTTCTAACACCTTATTGGGTTCTTTTTCTGTGTCCAGGCAGGCAGGCCATCGACTGCTATTATCTTGTTGATTTGCAGTCTCTGCTGATGGTTGTAGCCTCCTTATCTTCTGGTTTATGCTTCTTGTGCACCTGCACTCACTGGCAGAACATGGGGAACTGAAAAATCCCAGACTTAGGGAAAATACTACCAAAACATCAGTGCATTATCAACATTTTTCTTATACTAAAAGACTAAACACAGCACTGTACCAGCTGCTAGGAAAATTACAAAGAAAATTAACTCCATTGTGGCCTAAAGGCTTTAACGAATCTAGCTACTCATGCCAAGTAAAGCTAGGCAACCAGCATAAACCACACCATATTATAACCTTAAGTAATTTATTGTAATTAAAACTTACTTATTTAAGCTAAACAACTAATATCTCTCAACAGAAAGACTCACATAAAGTCCCTAAAACTGTACTGATTTTTGTTTGAAAGTATTGCCACACCTTGTCATCCTAAGAAGGAAATACATAAGGGCAGCCTAGTAGACTGGGAACTCTGCCAAGGACCAATCTTGTAGCAGTAAGTATCTGGAAGACGACTAGCAGAGTTTGAGAAAAAAGTGACAAACGCTTTCAGTTTTATATGGATCAGCTCACTTCTGTCTATTCAACATGGGCCCAAGCTGGACCAAGAGAAAAAATGGTCCCTCTAGCTATAGAGGACACTCTGGATGTGCGAGTTATGCTTAATAATATATAAATGAATGAACATACATACACATGCTTGAGTTCGTTCCCACCTCAGTACTTTTTTTTTTTAAACTGTTTGTCAAGTAAACGAGCAACATACAGAAAACAAAGGATAGAATCAATCCTAGATTTCTAGATAAGAAACTGTAGTCAACCGTTCTGTGATACCATCCCTGCAAAGCAATGACAAGGGGACATGAAGCACAGCTGGGAATCCAGGGTGGGTGTTTCCAAAAGTACATACCAGAACTGGATACAGCCTTCCAACAAACCTGCTCTTGGAATGACTGTTTTCAGCCTCTGAATTTAGCTGCATCAATCATATTTGTCTCTTCATTCCACTACTGCCATTGCAAAAAACACATCGTTAATGAACACTCAGTTTGAAATTAGAGTTATTTTGGAAAAGAAAAAACACAGCCTTGATCATGAAGTAAATTCTCTGACCTAACACCCACTTTCAGGAAAGCATCCGTATACCAAGACATTCAGACTAGCAATGAACTCGCTGGTGAAATGCCTTCTGTCCAAAATCCTGCTGCTCACTACATGACTTAGAAGCTCTTTCTTAAGTACTGAAACCTCAACTAGATGATGTTGGGCTGTAGAAAATAAGGGGGAGGGAAGGAAAAAAAAAGGACTGATGATAGAACCTCAACAGTTTGCCTTTTTGGAGCCAAAGTAAAGCACTTCTATACCTGACCCAGTTAACATGCTGGACTTCCATTTGCGTACACATTTAGTACAAGTTGTCCCAAAGATACAGACTAAATCAGTTGAGTGCTGACAGTTTTTCCATGCTTTTCCACAATTCCTTATATGTCTCTGTATGGCTAAACAAATTCTTCCATTGTTTGCTGGGACAGAAAACAATTGTTCTTAGTTATTCCTATACATGATTTACACACCTTCATTCTTAATTGCCACGCTCACATAAACAGGCCATCAAAAAGAATATCTAAGTGTTCTAAGATACAAGTTCAAACTCCTGCTATTCCTGTTAGATGGGGATGTTTTTCAGCACTACTGAATTAAAAGCAGAGTAGCATTTAAAGGCAATTCCTCTTATAAAAGGCAAATACTGAGATTTTACAAAAATCGCAAATACCTGAATATTATGAAATGTATTCTGATATGCTGCATTGTATCAATGTGTTATGAATCTGCATTATGAAAAAGCATGGGCTCGCCTAAACTGAAGCATTACAGACAAGTCAGGTATTAACATATATTGAGGTGCTGTATATGCTTTTTTGTGAAACACTTCTAATAGCCACATACAGTCTAGTACTCTATAAATTATAAAATCTTTAAGGATTAGAACACCTAGGATTCACTGTAAACAAATGGCAAAGACAATTACTTTAAAAACTGTAAATCCATCCATAGAATCTGAAGAAAGTGATGCCTTTATAGATATTTTCACTCACCTTTACAGGTTGTATTTCTGTATTTTCTTAATTAACTTAAAATAGTTATCAATAACAAGTGGCTTTTTCTTCCTTCTTTCTCTGAATAGTGCTTTAATTACTGATGAGCACAGTCAGTCCCTCTAATTATACCCCCTAAGGCCCTATTTGCTTTCTAAAGTGCTGCCAGACACTATGACAAAGGTTTCAAATTTCTGTTTGCTATTACTCCTGGCTAATTTACTCGATTAGTGAATTTAGGTATTGTTTTTTTACTGTGTTGTTATCAGTTTTATTTTTCTCTGTACTAAATAGCACAACTTGCTTGATGCCCATACGTACGCTTTTCCTGTGGTTCCCTTGTGTTGATCAGCACTTCCGTGTTCACATCAACTATTTCTTCTCCTCCAGTTTTAAGAGGCAGACATTTAATTTAGAGAATAACAGACTCAGAGATTTTATATGGAAAGAGGCTTCACTTAGTCACATAAAATTCTGGAGAGAGATACAAAATTTTAGCCAAATCATTCTAGACACTAGACAAGAAGAGCAACAAGAATTAGGTTGAAAAAAAGGAAGTTTCTCAGAGCAGTCAACATAAAATCTATTCTTTGCAAAAGAAAGTTCAGCCATTTTACATCTTCTTAGAAGTAAATCAGCAGAAAATTTCCTTTTATAAACCAATTAAAGTTACTTCTGAAACACATGACTTTAAGCAGGATCAGTTTTGTTGACATAGTCTCTCTCTGTCAATTATTGATTTTTTCATAAAGTTTGAGTAGAGACCATTCAGCTATTTTGAAGAACAGGCAGGATGAAAATAACATATATTTCTCATTATTAAAAATATTAAGAAATCAATTTTTAATAATAGAAGTACCAGAACAAGCAGGGGTAGGAAGGATGTCAGCAGAAGAGATAATGTTTTGGAAGTTCCAAGAAAACTAAACTGTTTATCATTTGATAAAATCAAATGTCACATAACAGGACAGAGAAACCTCACTTCCTAAATCCCATGTGTATAGATGACTGTCTCACAGCTCCAAACAGTCTAACAAATGTAGAACCAAAGCAACAAAAAAATCCATTTCAAGCTTACTTGCTTAAGCTCAGCTGTCCATTATGCTGCTAAGCATGAGCTGCTGTTGGAGGCCAGTAGATCTGCTCAAACCATTTCTCCCAACCAGTCCAGTTGTGAAGCTCGTTCCTTCGTTCTTCATCTGCTCCTGACAAATGGGAGGGGAGTTCTAAGCCTTTGTCTTCCAGCTGTTAACCTGGTATATGTAACCAAAACCCAAGAGTATTAACCATGAACCCCAGACTACTGACTTTTCCTCCAATGGCATAGATTGTCATTTGTCTACTACCACTCTCTTACACTGCCATAATTTCCACGGTTAAGGAATATTTATATTCCCAACTTTTAAGAAAGCTGTTCGACAAATTGCAGCCCTCTGAAGTCTAAACTAGTTCAGCTGGAACTGAGGTCAGTGTAAATGAGGCCCTGTTTAAAGAGCTTTCTTTCAGTCCGAGATCACTTATGAAATGACATCATTTCTCTTCGCACAAACTCTGCAGCTATTCCATGTTTCACAACTGAAACTGTTCTTCTGATGGTATAAATTGAGTCAGGAAGAGAAATGGACACACTAACAGACAGTTGTATCCCATTAAGTCCTTAGGGATTTCAGTTAAATTTTAGAACTAAAGCTAGTGAGCAATGGTAGTGCTTTGTTAGAGTGCAGTTGTACAAAAGGCTCTATTAACAATAATAATACACTTTTACAGCATGTTTTATCCAACAATCTCAGAGATCATTACAAACATTAATTGAGCATAACTATAGCCTGTGATAAATTAGCATTATTATGCTAATTTTATGGATGGAAAGAGAAAAAGACAGAGGGGTTAAGTGATTCACACAGGAACAGAACCCAGAACCATGTGCACAAGTGGGTTATCCCAACCAAGAAGAATTGTTGTCAGACAAATGGAAGTGGGATGTCAGATACAAACATTAGAAAAGGCTTCCAAAAACATGATATAATTACTCTGAGGAAGTGCTCACCAAACAAGGAAATAGTGTTGCTGTGGACAAACAGTAGGTAAGTTTCTTTCATTTTGTAATTTTCGCTGAGGGGAAACCTTATCACTCTCTACAACTACCTGAAAGGAGGCTGTAGGGGGGGGGGGGCTGGTCTCTTCTCCCAAGTAACAAGTGACAGAATGAGAGGAAATGGCCTCAAGTTGCACCAGGGGAGGTTTAGATTGGATATTAGGAAAAAATTCTTCACTGTTGTCAAGCATCGGAACAGGCTGCCCAGGGATGCGGTAGAATCACCACCCCTGGAGGTGTTTAAAAGACAGGTAAACATGGTGCTGAGGGACACGGTTTAGTGTTGGACTTGGCAGTGTTAACGGTTGGACTTAATGATCTGAAAGGTCTTTTCCAACCTAAATGATTCTATGATTTCCTTACTGAATATCCTGGAAAACACTTAATTTCACACTCATTAATCTTAATCTGATTTAATATAGCTCACAACAAGATGTAAAACAGGTTCATCTTTACCAAGTACCCAGGACTCTATTCCAGACAAAAATAATCCTTAGTCTTCCTTCCACCATTGATACCATTCATCACTTGCTCCTTACACCAGCAGTTTGTTTCACATGACTGCTTGGTTTTACTACCCTTTAGACTGCCTTTTCAAACATTCCTAATATGTCCATGATATTTGACAAATTCTGAAACTTCAGAAGTTTCTAGAATACCACAGTCTTTATGCAAATATATCTTGTTAGCGCCAGGCAAATAATTTTCATTAAGTCCTTAACAGATCCCTCAATATTAATGGCAGAAGAAAGCAAATATTCTCTTATGAATATACAACAAGTAATAAGTAATTTATGAAATGTATTTTTCCCCTGCAACATACTGAATAAATTCTTGATGATTACCATTTTGTCTCTTCAATAATCTTTTTAAAGGTTTCTTACCTGCTTATGTTGAAGATGCCTTTTATCTGCTGGGCAGTTCTGGCTTTACCATTTAATTTCTTTACCATGTAATTTTTTAATGCCTTTCCCATTTAATTAAAATTAAGCTAGCATAACACAAGAGCTGGATGCTAAAGACATGAAGCAGATCCAGAGTAATCACCTGCAGTGCAAGCTTCCTCAGCATGTGTAAATACAGATCCGGAGAGAACACCTTAATGATCAAGAGCATGGCTTAGTCTTCATTTCCAACTAATCAATGGTCAAATCCAACTATGGTCAATGGTGAGACTTTTTTCTTGGAGATTTCACTTAGTGAGTTAAAGATCTCAGAAGTTAACATCTTCTGAACGCTGCTGGTTGAGATACATACCAGTCATGACATTACTTGCATACTGATTCTGACAGAAGATGACATTTGAAAAGAACAGAAATACTAGGCAGTAGAAAAACCCAAAGCAACCAATCAATACCAAATGGGCTGATCCTCACACAACTAAGTTGGCAGAGTCAACCACAGAACACTTAGGTTTTTTACGATCTCCTCATTCAATATAAACTGAAAGTAAACCCTGTGCCCAGCACCTTTAGGTCTAGATGTATATGGTTGCTGCTTTGTTTACTTATGTAAGAAAGGCCTAAACAATCACAGCTATATTTACATCGCCAGGTGCAAGACGTAACTGCAGCAGCACCTTCATGCCTGAGCTAGTTCAGGTAGTGGCAAAAAGGAAGACGTAGCATTGCTCACTGCAGCCTAGGCCAATCACACAAATTCCCAGGATCCCAGACAGACCTGGTGTGATCACAGTAAAACCCCTAACCTTGCTGATCCTTCAACCAGACTTCCACAAACACTTAAGGCTGAAGCTGTGTCAGCTGCTCTTCTCAACACTAGGCGCTTGCTCGTGCCCCAGGTAAATCCATGCCTTCTTTTCTTCAAGAACTAACTTCATTACTTTTGTTTGTGCTGGTTCACTGCCTTGCTGCATAAACTATTGTGCTGGCACAAGGAAGAGGGGTGGGAACGAGTACCTGTGGTTGGGGAAGAGGCAAGACTGCTTCTTTCGGGAAGCAGGTCCTGGAAGAACTAACAACATCTTCATTGTTACTGCCACCTCTTAACACAGTCTTATAATTAGTTTAGGCTGATAGGAGCCAGTCAGAGACCGTGCTGCTACCAGTGCCTGGTCCTTGTCAGGGAGCAGCAAGGGCTGGTTGCTCCCTAAGGAACAGGGAGCTACATCACAGCAAGCAGAGCAGAGGCCTCACCAGACACCATCCTGCTGTCCTAAAATAAGGGAGGAGGGCAGACTAGGGGCAGTAGCCAGGCTCAAACCTGATCATCAGGCAAGTTCAAAGCAATGAGGCAGGTCCAAGGTCAGGCTGAGAAGTCAGTCTGCAAGTCAGGGTCAGACACAGCCCTGTGATTGCCAGGCAGGTCTATAGTGCCAGAGCAGGGATAAGGACAAGCCAGTCTACAAGTCAGGATGAGGCCCAGCCTCATGAGCACCAGGCAGGTCAATAGGGACAGGAGAGAGCCAAGGGCAGGCTAGGAAGTCAGTCCACAATGACCCAAATCAACAGAATCCACAGACAGGGACAAGCATGGCTGTAACAGAAACAGGTACACCTGAACTTAAATAGAGCCCTGGGCCCATGGGCGAGGGCGGGGGGAGGGGGGGAGAGTGGGGTGGGGGTGGGTATTGGCAGGTGGGGCCAATAATGGCTTATTAGTGCCTTCAGGGCCCTTACAGTCCTACTTTTCCCCCTTTCTATTGTCCTGTTCCTCCCACTCTCCTTATGCTACCCATTCTGCTTATGAGGCTGCCTGTTGAGTCAGACCAGCTCACCAGTTCAACTGAAAACTAACTCTCTTTTGCTAAAGTTATTTCTGGTTGTATTAGTGAGCTCCGTCTCACCACACTCCTAAATGAATCAGGGCTATGGAGGCAGCTAGAGCATGTGGCTTGGGATTAAGAATCAATGGATAGTGGCACGTGAGGTGTCAGTGTGGTCTACTCAGGGTCTATGCCACTTCTGACACTACACCCAGAGTTTTCTGCAATAGCTTGGATATGAATTTTCATACTGCAATTACCTCCTAATTTCAGAGCAGGTATATTGCAAGTGTCACTGCTTGGAAATGTCATTGTAGAATTGATTCTGTAAGTTAGGTTCAGTTTTAAATTTATATAGCTCTGCTAGATGATCTACAGGCAGCTGGACTAGAAGACTTTTATAGGTCCCTTCCAACTGAAATATTCTATTCTACTCTACACTACAGACACACCTGTGGATTCACTTACATTTGCCTAAAAGTGCTAGAGGACACTCACTGTCTCAAAGAGCATGTCTGGAGAAGAAACATTAAAATAAAGGAGAAACAGGCATGAGGAAGAAGAAAGGGAAAAGGAAACAATGGTGTTTTGTTGTGTTTTGTTTTTTTTTTTTTAAATCAGAGCTTGCTTTTTCTTTCCACGCCCTGTGTAATAACCCAGCAATGGAATGCAAATTAACATTCATGTTTTTTTAAACAATAGCCTTTGTGTTCCAAACCACACTGACAAAGCAGAACAATCCAAGCAAAACATGCTCACAAAATCTTTGCCAGCAATGTGCTAACCAGCTTTGTTGGAAACATCTAACGCGAGAGTGTATCTGTTTTGGAAAGTAATCGTGTAAGTTCAACTTCTCTTTACTCAGCTGATAAATTATTTCCTTCTTTCTCAAGATGAATTTCAATTATCTATTACATCACTGCAAATGCAGTGAAGTCAATATGGTCCTACTGTAAGTGCTACTGCAGCTCGAGGCCTAGGAAGCCAGGCTGAACATATACCAATAAGGGCATAACTTGATTTCCAGGATGTCTGTTACCAATGAAAAATGCACTGAAAAGCACACTGCTTCGCTGTCAGAGGCCGCACTACTCACCGTGCTTGTGAATACAGAAAACAAGACGTATCACCAAAACCTGTCACCTTTTGATTTGAAGACGCTTAGGCGGAATACTCATGATTTACATGATGCCAGCTGTACTTCAGAGTAGAAACACTGAAACGTAAAAATATATATAAAAGCATGGTTTCTCCTGAAATATCTAAAATTTGGAAAACTAATCCCGTGACTGCAGTTAGTGCTGGCAGATGTCAGCTGCTGTGGAAGAGAATATATTTGCTGGTCTAATAAACTGCTGTCTGGCCTCCACCCTATTTAGACCCAAGGACTGTTTTCAATCAGCATGTGTAAAATCTCCCAACCTATCTTTACATGTGGGCAAAACCACATTGCCTGAGAGCGCTTCCTGGAACTAGCGTTGAAAAGCTTTGCAGGACAGTAGAACATCTGTAGTGAAGGCAAGCTCAAAGATACACTCCAAGGTGTTTGTATCTGTATTCTCTGAAATGATAACCCATCAACAGACATCATCACTCTGAAATATTCTGTATAAATCATCAGAAGATATCCTCTCCATTAAAAATAGAGAATATATGAATATATCATAACCAGCAATAACAATTAGAATCCACTGAAGGGAAAAGGATCAGAACAAGGATAGTTGGCCTCTGTGTCTCTTTTTGCTACATGGCATATAGTTCTCAGCCATTTCAAGCCTGTGGTTACTCACTGTGGGAAAGCAGGTTGGCTGCTTTTGCTGTTTGAGCTTCTCTGCTGCTATAAAATGGACCAATGTCTGGACAAATGCAGAGGAAGAGCAGGGACAAAATAGCTAAAGCATAAAAACGAAACAAAGCAAGCGCAGCCATTTTAGAACTGTCATACAGGATAAGGGGAAAAAAATCATAAATGAGTTACATATCTCGTTGGCTTTTGTCTACTTGACAAAAATTCCACTGGCATTGCCACTTACTTTCATTAGGAGGACCTCTATTGGAAAAAAGGATTTGATACTTCTGGAGTATTTAGCATTTTGTTAAATATAACTTTCTGAGCATATTTGTCTGAAAAGGTCTGTGGTTGCCTTAGCTCGTGGTCTATAATCACCTTACTAATGATTACACTATGCAAAAATCTGGTATTGCCTAAAGGTTTATCAACTGAAATTTAATTTAACTGTAAACTTTGTGTTACAACAACGACCATAAATTTGCACTAGTGACTGAACTTAGGACCCTCTGCTCCAAGGGCTATAACCGCAAAGAAGCCATATAGAGGGAAAAGTGAGAACTGCTTCCTGGCATCTAGGACGTAAAAGACGCTTTGCCAGGGCAGCAAGCGCTTGTGAACAAGACACTCAGAAGAGAGACCCCCTCAATCACTCTACTCCTGTTATCAAAATTCTGTAGAGACAACAGTTTCCACCATTATTCAGGTTTCCATTTGCGGTTATTCTAAATCTGGTACCGTATTTGCAATGCTGTAAATGACACTCAGAACGGACCACTTCATACGGTGTTACTGCAATCTTCAAACACACAGCACTTTTTTCAATCTATCAGCTTGGACTTCCCCCACCTCGCTTTGCAGGACTCTTCTCACCTTCTCTCTCCTCCCCTGTTTCAATACTGTGCATAACAGGGTGAAATAAGAAAAGCAACAGAATTTTAATTTATTTATGGGGAAAAAAATATGAATAATTAAACCCCCACGTCTTTGTTGTTTTGTTTTCTACTATTTGCCTGACATAATTTTTAACTTCCATTCCTAATTTGGACCTATGGTATCATATAGCTTGTTTTCATATTTTTACATAGCATTTCATTGATGCTGAAATGTATACATCTCTGGAAGACACGTTTAGTAGATGTGAATCAACACTTCATAGCTCACATGTTGTTATGGCATCCTGTGATGTTTTCTTCACTGAACTCTAGGTTTAAACAAGCACTCATGAAAGCGCAGTCCCTCAGTAGTCTGAAAGGCTCCACAGAGCAGCCCGGCCCATCGCCCTCCGTGGTGGCTGTACGAGGGCATGGGTGAGCTGGCAGCTCCAGGCAGGTGCCTGCCAGGCACCAGGCAGCCCTAGCCTCCAAGCAGGGCTCCGCTTACACACAAACCTCAGGCCATTTTTTTCCAAGTCATTACTTGGATACCACTCTCTCTGTTTGCACTGTAGTCTGAGGCAGGAAACCTTTTTTTCCCATCATACCTAAAATTCAGGGCTCACTCCAGTTGGCAAAGTGGAGCTCATTATCAGATGGCTTTAGTTTTCAGTTCCTGTGCAAATTGTGCTGTACTTACAATGATATTAAGGTAAAATAAATGCCAAGCTGAAAACAGCTTATCTGCTGCCTGATCATGGAAGAAATTGGCAAGTGGTTGGGCTCGTACTTCCTCATTTTTTTTGTACTTTAGATTTCAGTGGAGGATCTCATTGGTTCATCTGAACTCACTGCTAAATAAGCAGTTTTCTTCTTCTCGTTTTCATCTGCCTGTCAGATCTGCAAAAGTAAGATCACATACACAAGGCCACTGCTTTCAAATTTAAATGTCACAAGTTAAGCATATAAATATGTAGTGAATCATACGGTAATGCAGCAGTTACTGAAATTTTATCCTGAAGTACAGTGTAACTTTTTTTCCCTCATCACAGGATCATAGGATAGGCTTCTGGGATCCTATTACTAGGAAGAATATCAGCTTTTATTTTAAAAATTATTTGTTTATTTTAAAATAATTTCTAGTTTCACAGATGTATCAAAGCTAAAACAAGTATACCCTAAAAGGTTAAACGTTAAAAGGCAAGTGAACACGATATTTGCTCGCCTTTAGTTTTATAATAATTTAAAAGCTGACAATTCATTTTCTGGTGTATGTACTTATGAACGGGTCTCTTGGGGTTAATAATGCTGAAAAAATTTGCAACAATAATTAGTCTAGTTTTTCAAATTTCTATGTCTAGGTAGCCTCTCTAAAAATACAAACCCAAAGATTTTATTAGCTTTACCTTACTCCAAAAGGCAACCTCTAGACTTTTATGGGGGGTACAGTGAATGTGAGGAAGCAAGAGGTAAAAAATGTGCATGTCCTTCCCTCAAGTACAGCCACTTTTAGAGGTCCTACAAGAACAATGTATCAGCCTTGGTAGATCAAGAACTCATTCCTTTAAACAAAAAAAATAAATACGAAGGATTTGTGTTCCTAATTTTAACGTTTTTCAGAATTCAACAGTAAAAGGGACAAATTGACCAAAAAATGGCAGTTAACTAAAATCTGAATAAAGCTTCATTGTTCTAAATGTAATGAGTAAAGACAAAATAGTGTACATCTTTTCAAATATTAAAAACAATTCTGATATTGATTCTTCAAGTTGATTTTGCATTTAGAAAGGCTGAAATTCCCAAGTTACTTTACTGCTTTTGTTTTCCTAGCTAACAATAGTTACCTGCAGCTGGATTCCACTGTATTCTCTATAATTCATCACTTTTACTATAGCCCAGTGAAAGTAGGCTTCCTTTTCTTTTAAAATAAATCCTGTTTTAGATCTCCTTTGGCAAACCTGTGGCATTTTCACACGCCAACTCATAGTTAATCTTCTGCTTGATCTTGTTTCATAGTAAGCTTTGTAGTAGTATGGCCGTAATAACAAGGATCTGAAAATTGTTAAAGTCAAACAGTTCAACTTCCTTTAAGTTGCAGTCAGTGTCATAAAAACACTTTGTGCAGGAGTATCCGAGGCTTTCTTCTTTATTTTGCAGTGCTGATGATCGTACTTTCTTAGAAGGTGGAAGAGCTAGAGTTTTACATCTAGGATCAGTCACCTAACTCAGTAGACTAAATAGCTGCTATGTCATTACTGTTTGCAATGTGGTAAGCGCACCAAGTCTTTGCCTGCTGAATAGCTTGGTTTGCAGCTCTTTGTTTCGCTGACCATAAACCACAGGGTTAAAGCATAGTGCAAACAACAAAACAAGAAAGGCTGCTAAATGTAAAATAGTATTATCAGGGTGTCTTCCAACAGCTGTTATCAGAAGTAGCAGAAGAGGCAAACTGGTTTGCAGTCCGTGAATAATGATGATTTTTTTGGCCTTTTTATTTGAGCTTTTTAAATGGCCAGCATGTTTTCCTTCTCTGCAGAAGAGGCAGCAGCTAATTACAATGATGATTATAAGAACTACAATTAAAACAATTCCAGTTGTTCTCGCAAAAGTAGCTCCAAGCACAGTTGGCCAAGGAAGTTCTGTTTTGAATATATCTTCTGGTCTTTCTTTTAATGCATTCTATTAGTAATAGGCAAATAGCTTTAAGCTTTGTTACAATCCAAGCGCAAATGATGACTTGGTGTTTCACTGAGTGCAGCGGTGGTAAATATTGCAAAGGTAAATATGCTGGAAGACACTGGTAAAGTGCCATCATAGTAAAAGTTCTTCTTCCACTTGCTACTCGTACTCCAAAGATTATCCAGATTACAGATTGTGGAGTTCTCACATCAAGTACTTGTACTGTATAACAGATGGCACCATGGTCACAGAAGAGCGAACAACAAAGAAGGTAATGGCACAGGAGCAAATATTGAACTTCTTTCTTCGTTTGAAAGCATTTTCAAACTATCTTTGGTATTAGCAACCTAACTGAAGTAATAAAAATGAAGTCAATTGAATAAAGGGATGTTTTTTACTACATTTTCTATATGAAGTAATACTGAGCATCTTCCTTCTGATGAATTACCGTACATGTTAATGACCTTTAAAGCTAGCTCCCAAGTCCTGTAAAAAAACCAAACCAAAACAAAAAACCAACAAAACCCTCAAAGATATCATAATTTGTACAGTGAACTTGACGCTATTTTTCCCCACAACCACAAGCACAGTTAGCAGCTATTCACCATAAAAGAGCTTTGTCTGCACACATTTGTTAGCTGATTATGCTGTAAACTTTACATGTGATATATTGGTTTTCATGGTTGAAAGACCATCATACCAGAACCTGTAAAGCATATCCTTAACTGTCTCTTTTTGATGGCCATTTAGCAGAAAGATGAATATAGAGAGTATGGAAATGAAAAGTATCCATCACCATTTTTGGTAGCTAGATTGATTCATTTGTTGCTATTTCATAGGGCAAAGCAAGGAACAAACAAAAAAAGAGAATAAGCTGCTCGCTGAGCCTTCTTCACGGTCCCTCAATTGGCAGATGGGTAGTGCACAGAAATAAACTTGTGATACAATAACCTTAATGGCTAAAATATTTCAGCCTTCAAAACCATTACTCTAGAATCTTTCACAAGTACTACATTTACTAGAAAAATAAGGTATATTCATAATAGCATCTACCTGGCACTTAGTATGACATAATCTGCTCTGAATGTTTGCTTTCAAATATCCAAATAGATGACCGTTCTGAACAGTATTTATGATAAAATTTTTGTCAGCCGGACATGATTTTTCATTTAAAGACAAACTGGCTTTGGCAATTGTCACTAGCACTCAGTTTTACTTACCAACTTAAAAAAAAAACACCTATAAAAATATATAAACATAAATGTTATGTGCACAAAGTCTTTGAAACTATTCTTTTGTAAGTTGTGGTCCTCTGCTAAGTTTAGCTGTCTCAGGGTCTTGTATTTCTGATATTTCAGTGCCTCCCTAACCTCTAATATTTTCTTAATTTTATTTAAATGCAGAATCTTTTAAATGCAGTCTTAAATGCTGGGTTTCCTTGAGATAACTTGCAATTTATTTTGTGTTTGATTTTCAGACATCTTTTGTAGGTACTGCCTGCATTTAACCAAAGTACATAGTACTAAGAAGACTGAATTTAATACTTGAGAACAGAGACAAGCACTCAAAAAAAGATATTTCAGAGGCAAGGAGGGTATTGTAAATGATCTGAGGAGTCTCAGCTTTTTTCTTGTGACCATCAGTTAAGAAAGTACGTATGTACACAAATACTACAGTTTAAGCATTTCCAAAGCAGTTTGGTAATTTCAGAGCATAAGTCCTGTTTTCAAAAGGCATATAATAACTTTGACGCAAGCTTTCATTTTGCTCATGGCTTATTGTCGCTCAACCGTTAGCCATAGGCTTACCACAGACAAGCAGGTTTCCAGGCTAATATGGCTGCTCCTGAGGAAACAGTGGCCTGATTTTTATTATATCTAGGACCAGTCTGTGATTGGTTGTTAGGTAACAGTAAGCCATAAACAGAGGGAATACGTATAGTTTCTGACTTGACAAAACTGCATAGCTAGATATTACATAATTCACCTACAGCTATCTTCTTCAAGAATACTTCTGAAAACAGACAGTATATGGATGGGGCACAGTCAGCATCACCTTACTGAGTCTGCATCGTTCAAGAAAGTGACGTATAGTCTCCACAGATATATGTGGCCTTTGAGCGCACGGAGAATAGATAAGCATGCTTTAAAATTATCTACACATGCCACAAAAAGTTTAAGGAAAAACACAAGAGTATAGGAAGTTTATTTTGATTAATATATCAGGGACAGACATTGCATGTGTACTTGCTTTTCACAAAAAGAGAAACATGAACATTTCTTCTTTCATTTAAGCAAAAGGGAAGGCAGTGGCCAGCAACTCCAGTTTCCCCCACAGAGGGCGGAGTCACCTCTTCCTGCCAACCTACTAACACTGATGCATCGCATCAGAGTTATGCCTCCAAAGCTTCAAACTACTCCACACAGACCAGCTTCTGTTTTTACTGGGACTCAGTGCAGTCATACAGCTTCAGTTACACAGTGTCAATACTGGCGTCTGGAGCTATTTTTAAAATGCACTGCATTGTCACAAATTGGCCTTCTGGTCTCCTAGTATAATCTGTTTAGCAAGTGGAGCATTTAGCTAATTCAGCCACAAACATATACATATTTATACACACACACACACACAGAGAATAGGCACTCTATCTTCCATTTTTTGTGTAGAAGGATGAACTCGTTGAAAGTATGCACTAAATAAGCAGAAAACTGCTATTGTTTTTGCTAGAATATGCAGAATAGATATAGTAGAATTAAACCACTGTCTTCTGTGATTGTCAGGGGCCCTTGAAAGTCAACTTTATATGTGCATAAATAACTAATGCTTTGCTTAGTCATTCATCTATCAGTTGGTCACTTCCTGTGTATAGGCAAAAGGAAACAGTAGCTTAAGTGTTTTATCTGCAGTTTAGATCTGTATGCTGATTTAGATGAGTATGCAGGCATATTGTAAAATTTCAATTTATGAGTTTTCACAGCTTTTGTAACAGACTCATGGGGCCTGTGCACGCAAGTCTTTACCCACAATGCATTCAAGCATGGCTTCACGCCCAGTGTGGGCAGCAGCTCCATGCTGTCTGCAGTGTTCCCAGTTCGCATTTAACAGGAACCTCAGTTCTGTGCTTAGACGCAACATGGCTATTAGGAGGCAGTCTGCAAAATCAGAAGAATCTTTAACAGGGAATGATCAAAATCAATGCGCCTTAACGCAGTGAATCTTTTGTGAATGATACAAACTGATTCAATACAGACACTCTGCATTATCATATTACAGCAAACTTTCACATGCTACATACCCTTATACTACCTGTCTGGTGAGAAAGTCACAGTATTTTCACCTATCATATATGTCACTCTTTGCAAAAGTGAATTTTTTTTTGTTTAAAAAATACAAGATTAAATGCATGGTCTGGAATGGTAGAGCCTTCTTTGACTCAGCTTCCCCAGGATTTTCACTGGAAACTTGAGAGTTGAGGCACTGGGATGAAAACAAGATTTTGTTTTCATCTGCCACAAAAGAAATCATTGACTATTGCTCTTTTTTATATTGGACTGGCTTTACACTAGTGTGACTATATTAACGTAATAGTAATGAAGTCTGGGTAAGAAATACTGAAACAAAGCTGCACAGGTTTTACTTGTCTGGCTGAAGAAACAGGATTTCTGAGATGCCGAAGTTTTAAGCCAACTTTGAGCTATCCTCATTTGGTAGACTATTCAACTACCAAAATAACCAAGAGCAGTGTGAGATCATCCTGACAGACGCCAAGATATAGACTACCCTAATTTAGTGGTTTCTTTAATGTTTCATGGGCTTCATCACAACAATTCCACAACATCTTGTACAGTCTAGATTGCATATCACTCAATGCCACACTGATACCTTTCTAGCATGTTCTAGGAATTTTTTTCTAGGAATATGTCAGTTCTTCTAGGAAATTTTCTGTAGCCCTCTGCCATACTTGAAGGAGTTTCCTGGTATAGAATAGAAGCCTTCATCTCACAGATTTTCCAATATTACAAAAGCTTAAAAAACGTTAATGCCGAATTTGATAGAAATGAAACCTTTTTGTGCATCAGCAATGTTTATACATGAAGCTAAAGCTTCATTTTAAAAGCACCACAGATTTCATGTGGAGTTTTTAATTAGACTATCTATAGAAGTAAAGCACTTCCAGTTTGGGACTTATGCAAAATAATAACCCCGTGATATATGCTAGTTGTATTATTTCAGGCACCACTAATGGGCATTGCACTGATATTACACTGATAAATTAATGGGGAAAGATTTAAAGGAATTAAAATCAGATTACCACTCTAACCTGTCTTATACTATCTTTTATAATCGCTACATCTATTGACTTTCAAAACTCCATACTAATTTTGACTAACCATGTTTGTGATGTTCGGTCACCATGGAAATAAAAAGTTTTAGAATACTTACATCTGGTGTAAGTGGTCTGGTAATGCAAATCGAAAAGAACACACTCCCAGCAGAAGGAAACTCCACCCTCTCAAGAGGAGCAGGCCAGTCAGATATTCAGGACCCAATATTCACTGGCTGATTAGCCGGTATCATGGTGAAGTGTCCGTGCCTAAGGAGACACTGTGATTCTGCCTGCAGTCAGTGATGCTGCTATGTGACATGAGAAAGAGCTCCCCTTTCAACAGTGGTGGTAGCTGAGACAGTACTGGCTCTACACTGACTGCTTGCTGACAGTATGGAAGGGAATTCACCTACCTAAAAACAGGCAGCTATAGAGTGCCCCACCTTTCCACCACTTTGTGCTCCAGAAGAATAAGGGTGGCCTTATTCTGACAGCTCCATCATATCTGACAGCCCCATATAGATGTCTTGGGCAACTCGCAGTGTTTTAAAAGGCACTGGAAGCCTCCATTTAGGTAACTGAATTTCATCCCAAATAGCACCTTATGAACAGCTCTGATTCTGGCCTAATTCTAATTGTAATCCTAACATGGGAGAGATTTCAAACAAGAAAAAACGTGAATTACAATGTGAGATGCTAGGAAGGCATCACTTGTGGTCACACTGATGTTCAGATAAGGTATTTCTAAACTTTTTGTAATTCTGTAAAGCTGACTGAATCAAATTCTATTCTAAAAACCTATCCACACTTGCAATATGTCTGTAGGCTTTTCTTCCACCTACGTGATACAGTAACAACACACTAGCAGGAACAATGTCTTGTTGCAATACAAGACTAATAAAACCACCATGTTATTTAAAGACAACCATCTCTGTACAGTGTAAACGTGCCTTATTTACTATATCCTGATGACATCTTTCCTGTCAGAACTATTATATATGTACCCAGAAAGTTCTGTTATTTATGGTCTAAACTCCTGATCTCTGATTTTTCGTTTCCTCTTGCCTAGGACTACAATGATCTTCATCATAACTAAGAACAAAGGAAACTTAGATGCCTGGAAGGAGGTTTTCTGATTTCTTTACTGTCCTTAGATGTAAGTAACTACCAGAGACCAAAGTACCTGATGGCACAAAATTATGTAGAATTCCCGCTAAAATAATGGGCTCTCTTCCACTGAAGCAAAAGGGTACTGCTGGTTTCAATGGGACAGGACTAGATTGAGATGGAAGCATGGGAACTGATGCTGGATGCTCTCTAGTTTGTGTCCCTGTTTTATTCAGACTCATGAGAAAGAATGTTGTTAACTGTAGGTAAAAAGTGAAGAAGATGGGACACCTTCAAAAGTATTTTGGTTTTGTACCAATAATCTAGTCTTGAGATTTAGGAATGTCATTTGGAGAAGTTTCACAATACAAAAAGAGTATAGGAACACAGTGAACTTAGATGATGAGAATGATGAACTAAAAATAATTCAGAAGTAGGAAAGTCTGGTAAGTTTGAACCTAGTAAGGCAATATTTAAAGACATATATGTAATCAAATCTTAGGCAGCAGACTCATTGAAAAATATCAAGACTAATTTTCAATACCTTGTATTTTGTCTCGGTTGAAACTGGAGTAGTTCATGCTTCTGTTTCTTTCTCTGTGTTGTTAAAATACTGCTCATTGTAAAAGAAGAAGCAAAAGACATTAAAGAGAAGCGAAAATAAAGAAGTTACTTTAAAAACCAAAATGTCTAGGATGTCTTTACATATTTAGAATGTGAGTCTTTCTCTAGGCATTTACAATGTTTTTATGCCACCACAGACTCAACCAAAACATTAATAGCAAGAGATAAAAAAATTGTAACAAATACAATAACCTCACAGCTATCACAGATATACTGTGGTTGTCTGAAATTTTATAGAAAAAGAAAAATTAAGAAAACTTAGATCCTCTTACTTATATTGTAATTCTCCTAATTAGTTAGTTATGTTCAGGAGAATACCTGTTAATAGTGTATGGCATCTTAAACACAATTGAGCTGCTCTGATTCTCGCACAGAAAAGGATACACTCATTGTCCTTTTTTTTTTTTTATTTGCGAAGGACATTCTGATCATTCTGTCCATATTCTTTGGGTTTCCAATAAGTTTCTAGGATTCTTTCTGAAAATCTTATAAATATCTTTCTTCCACCCAGGGAGAATGGAAAAAAAGGAGCTTTTGGTATTTTTCTTATGTTACGAATGATATAAACTATTTAATTGCATATATTTCACCTCACCTGTCCCTTCAGGCAGCTTAAACAGCTCAAAGACAAGCCTTCAAAGCTGTTTCAAAATTTTGTAAGAAATGCATAAAAATATTTTAGAAACAAATCCTCTTAAATAACGGAACATGAAAAATAATATGAGAGGGAACAGGGAAAAGAATAGCCCAGGAGAAATACGTTGAGTGATTCTTACAAGGTCATTGCACTCTGTAAGCTAAGTATAGATAAGCAAGATGAAAGGTGTAATTGAACAAGTATATTTCCTTCTACATCAGCACTACCCATTCTCACTGCATATTACTGAATTCTGCATCTGATATTGGATCATTGCTCTTTTTACGTAGTATTATGGCCTCCCATTTGTCCAAGGAGGTTCAAGAGAGCATCTTCTAAGTGCTGTAGAAATACATATCTGTAAGTAATAATATAACAGAAAAATTAACTCACCTTTAATGAAAATTCCTTCCTGGGACTCTCTTCATCACTTTTGAGAATCTCAAGTGTACACAGTGAATTTTAACTGTGGAAGAAAAACATAAGTGGCCTGGAAAATGTAAATGCAGCAATCACAAAACCTCCATAGTTTGATACAAATGTGTGTTCCAAGCCTTAGAATAACAACAGCCTTTCCCCCAAAGTAAACATCTATGAAATTCCTGCAAATTAGCTGGAGCATGCCTTGCTTTGTTCATGTTCACTGCCAGCTGCAAGCTGGTATCCCAGGTAGAAAAGAGCATTCAGCAAGCAGGGGTATCTGCACCAGAGTATTTTGTGTAATAACAAGGGCATTGGGTAAAACATGCCTACCATCTTCTCTGACTTACCCTCGAAAGCTCCTCCTTTGCTCTAGCCACCACAGATTTGCAGACAGAATTTCCTTTTGCTGGTTCCTCATGCTGAGCGTACCTTGTGTCTATCTCCATGCACAGTATATGCTGAATCTGACTTACTTTACTACCATGCACTACATTTTGTTGGTATTTCTCAGACAGGGCTTGTGACTTGAAAGGGGCTGTAACATGCTTTCAGCAACACACCAGTGCACTTGCCAGCTTTGGGCTTTTTTTGGATATAATTACGTGGAATTGGGGTCATAAAATTATTCTGGTTGATGGAACAGATGGAACATGTCTGAGAAGCAGGTTTATTGCTATTTCTGAGGAAAAAAACCTAATAGGTAATGTGCTGCTTATTGTTATATTGCAATTAGTAGTATTCCACCTATCATTATCAAAAGGTAAGGGCAGAGAGGACGGGGGCCCTCCATCCGTCAAACTGTTGTCCAATTCAGGATTATCAGGGTACTGTTACTACAAACTGCCCGCTCTGGGTGGCAGTGAGCAAAGACTGCAAAACTGGTAAGGAGAATTGCAACACCACAAAGCCTTCTTTCAGCTAGCATCCTACAAGAAGCCGCTACCAACATTAAATTAGCAATGAGAAGCAACAACGTACGAGGTAGATGGGTACGTGCTGAGGCAGCGAACAGGCTTTTTCATAGCATAGTGCATTTGGGGTATGCTGTAATTGAGGTTTGCTAGGTGTGCTGTAAACTCAGGAAGTGCAATTTGCACCTCCTTGTGCCAGAAACTGAATGAGTCAGACCCTTAAAGCTTCAATTTTAACTTTGCTTCTGCCTCCTCATTGTTCTGACTAATACAATGTTATCATAGCCAGCAAAGTATGGTAAAAACCAGCTGCATAGCCTCTAGGTTAAAGCACAGCCAGGCTCACGCTGGTGTCAAAGCTAAAAAACACCCACAGATTTCAGTGGAGCAGCTGCAGGCCACTCCAGCTAACTGTAAGCAAAGAACTGCACAAAGAAACACATAAATCAAGGTACATTTATCAATACAACACACCATACTGCTATCAAAGCAGTCATTAGCATTTTAATTTTTAGGAGTCAAATTTGAAAGATCTTAAAGAGGCCAGAAGTTCAGAAGGAACTAAGCAGATAGACATAAAACTTCTAAAATATTAAAAAACTAATAACCCCCCAAACCAAGAGACTTAAAAGAGGTAGCAACTTGAAATGCAAACCTAGCTCTCTGAACATAATGGAATAAAAAATCCAGAAAAATATTCTGTATCATTTGGGCCCCAGCTCTCTGCATTGCAGGATTCGTGTTGTAGGTTTTAACTTGTCATGGACTTAGTCCTGTGCAATAAGCAATAATCAAACCTCCGCTTTCATGAGAATATGGTTTCTAGATAAACAACTTATTGGCAATTTTCATAGTCAATGTACACATTTACAGAATCCAGGCTTCTTTCCAATTCAGTCCATTATTTACTATAAATAATTTCATAAAATATTTTTATCGATAATTAGGACTTTTTTTTCTTCTGTTTATAAATTCATTTTAATAAGTGATGAATGAAACTGGGGGTGAAATTAGTTAAGATAATTTAACTTTTGAAAGACTTAGTAACAGTTTTCTTTCCCTGTGCTCTCCCACTGAAACCATGACTTGGCAATTGGGTGATGACTGTTCTCCTTTCTGATCTTGTGTAAGTCAAAACCTTGGTCTGACAAATGATATTGTGAGAGCAGTTATCTAAAACTGTCTGGAGATCTCTGGCAGAATCATGCCAAGGGACTTGATGCTAACTCTGCAAAAGGGAGTGAAGGTTTGCAGTTGGCTATTGACAGAGTAAGATTAGATTTTGTTCCGTAACTACAAAAATTGAAGACCTCATCATTTAATAGTCTTACTAGTTAGTCCACAGTGTTTTTTCTCAAAAAGTGAGGATATGGTCTATGGTAAGACCCAGAAGCTTACCCACCTCCCCGGAAGAACTGCAGGGAGAAAGACCAGGGTAATTTGACATAAGGGTCAGACAAACACTTTCTGTACTATGTTCTATACTCTCAGGCTGCTGCAGCTGACAGCAAGGAACCCTCCTTTCTAACAGATGGGAGGCATATTTCAATAAATATTGAAGCCATGGATAGTTTTCTGAGCCTGACGCGAACACCAGAGATTCTAAGGTTTACTGCACGCAATTTGTAACCTCCTTAGAGGCCCAGGATTATCAGCCTTGCCTGCCTATCAAGCACTACTCGCTTTTTGGGTCAAAGAGTCATCAAAATGGGGTCAGAGGACAAGCTCATTATTTCCAGTCTTCTCATCAGTCTGCTCTGAGTGTGTCTCTCAGCTTCTCCATGACGTAAATGGCATTGTTTGTGAAACAATATAATGGTTATAATGATTTGCAAAGCACTATGAATTGTGCATACTAAAGACACTCAACAAGCATTAACAGCTGTTATTTAGTGCAACAAACTTTTATAAAATTCCAAGGATATAGACTATTTGTTGAACAATAAGCCCACTTTTTCTGTAATAGCCTCACTTAAATCACCTATCAAAACTTCAATAACTTGGCAGCAGCTGTAAGAAAAATTAATACAGGAATCAAAATATAATTTGCTCCATTTGAAGTAGCAACATTTTCAGAGGGATTTCGGTTAAGAGAAATATTAAAAAACAGTTTATCCTTACCAAACAATTCAACAGCATTTTCAGAAACCATAAGATGTCTGATTGCAGTGTGACCTGCTGTCACCCCACTGATTCAATTGACATTACCCCCCATTCACACCCGGCCGAAGAGTCCGGTATGTCACATCTGCACGTGACGTACCTCGCTGAGCTGCTGTTTCTATCAAAGAACGTGCCAAATTCCAGCTTCTCCAAATCAAAGCAAGCAGCCCCGAAGGCAAGCTCCTCTGGCTATAAGACCCCGCAGCACCAATGCCCCCCGCCCCGCCGCAGCGGGGACCCGCGGCTGCGGCCCCGGGCGGGCCGCGCCAACAGCGCCCCCTGGCGTGGCGAGCGGCAGCCGCCATGGTAGCCCCGCTGGTTGTCCCGTGGCCACCGCGGCTGCGGGCACCGGAGGGACCTCACTCGGCACAGCCACGGCGAGGGGGAACCGCCGCCGCCAGAGCCAGCGCTTCGGAGGGGGCAGCACCTCCACATGGGTGTCGGGGGCAAGGAGCAACCGGAGGCGCAGAAGCCGTATTATTTTTAGGGACGGGAAAATGTTGTGGGGACTGTTCATTCAACTGTTTGTTCCAGGAAGCCTTATTAATACTAATTATAGCTTCTCATTACGGTTTCATTACATTTCTGTTAAAAAAAAAATTAAAAAAAATACAAACTCGCGGAACTATCAGGTCAATAATGAAATGAGCTGAATGAAGCACGTGGCTTTTTAAAGAAAATCCTGAGAAGTGGGTCTGCAAGGTTTAATCTTGAAAACAAAGACAGCACACCTGAAAATACCAAGAGGCTGAAATAATCATCATCTCAAAGTTAGGAACACATTAACTGGTTGAAAGGCCATTTCAGAACATGAACAGAAAGTGCTTCCAAAATGAAGCTTATAAAGGTTAACTTAACACATAAAAAATAAAGTTGTATTAAAATCATATTTGCGTTGCCTATTAATGCAACTCCACAGATGATCAACTGATGTAAATCAGAGAACATTTAATAGTTTTTTCTTTTTTTTTTTCTTTTCCATGTTATGTGTTTGGTGCCACTGTGGCTGTAGCTGCCGCCACAGCAGCAGCAGGGGCATCTCCAACATGTGCCAGGTCCTCTGACAGCTGCTGGCCACCAGAGCTCCACACTCCCTTTTGAAACCAGGGAAAGTTCACAACTAACCTGGAATGCCCCAGGAGCTGACGCACTCTCGCTCACAAATAATAGTCTTTATTACATACTTTCTACAGGGGAAAGGAATACAGCATTTGGGAAAACATAACCAACACATAGAGGCTGGTGTGTGTGACAACGTTACTACGTTATCCTGGCCAGCAATCTACTACTTCTCTCTCCCCATTTGATAACATGAACAGTCAGTAGACAAATGTCCCTTTCACACTTTGCTCCTCTGCATTTTGTTCTCTGTCACCCTCCCTAAAACACCGCACAACTAACTGAGCCATAAATAGTTTGTCAAATTCCAGAGCCTGGGATGCGTTTGTGCCAGCCTATCTCTATCTGGGACGGAAGTGCAGAGCTGCTGCAGCAGTGGCCGCAAAAGCACTGTCTCTTACATCCCTGTGTCCCTCTGTTACCTCTCTTCTTCGTGCCGGAGGAGATTTTCAAGTACAGATACAGTCGGGAGGCCGTAGCAGCACTTCTGAAGAGCATTCCACCATCTCCTTTGTGTCATCTCTTAGCACACTGTTTCACCCCACTCTTTAAGTTTCTGTGCTAGTTACAGCAACTACAACTCAAGTGACTCATTGCACTGCAGTCCTTGGAGTCACTCCCCCGTACAAGAAAATAAAAGCTTTTCCTCATTGCTAAGAGATCCGCTTTCTGCTGGTACTTGAGTGAGACAGTGGTAACCCAGAACTGTCACCCGACACTTGTTAAGTAGCTTTGTTGCCCTTTAGTGACTTGGTAAGAACAACGAACGCACAAACTCAAATTCATTTGAACTAAAATGCTCACAGTGACATACTCGGTACAAGGCAGTGACTTGCAGGTGGAGAAAGCCCCTCTCCCTAAAAGCTGAAGACTGTGAAGTTCCCTACATGCGCATCGTCTTTCAGCTTCCCTTGGACTGACAGCTTCTCCGCCTACCTGCGTGAAATTTTGCATGGCAACAGGGGAGGGCAAGAAAAATACTAATACACAAACTGAGATAATAAAAACACAAAATAGAAAAATATGCTAAAAAGAAGCTCAGCAGCAGAATACGAAAACTAAATTTCCGCTGAAAACAGTAACAGGAATCTAGTCAAGAAACAATGGTCTTGTTTATATCTTGTAAACTAGAAGTATAGGCACATCTCGTTTAATCAGTAATACATAAAAAGTATTTTCTACTATCCTAATTATGGACTTAGTCCTATAAATCATGACTTACATAAGCAGTTTGCACTTACAATGAATACTAAGTGCTTGGAAGGTGTTCATGCTGTTCTTAAAAAAATTGCTTATTAAGAGACTGAAACAAAACAGCCAGTTGTAACATCTAATTTTGAATAAGAGATGGACACACGTTGCATCCAACTATTGGGGCAGTCTTCTTCTCTTAAGGTGAACACCACAAATGCTAAAACATTCGGATTAATATAAAAAAAAATTATTTAGGCACATGTTTTTTAAACTGAGGATCCATCTGGCAAATACTAACATGCAAGCTACTCCTGTGTTCAGCACTAAGCATGCTGTATTTTACTTTTGAGATCAGGAGTTATTTTTAATCTTAACTGCTGCGCCTTTATTATTATTTTAAAATGTGTCTAGATATTTGTAAATATTTACACACATAAATAATTTACAATTCATATAATGAAGGATCACTTTAAAAACAGTGCACTTGCAGAAAAAATATTAATATGAAAATATCTCTTATTACACTGCTAGTCATATAACATTTATGTTATACATTAAACTCAAATTATGTTTTATTCTTGTTCAGAACAGCTTTCAACCTCTGATTTGATGGTTTACACATGCAAAAACAGAAAGAAAACTATTTTATAATCCTCCACTAGAGGGAGAGAGAGCATCTGTTGTTGCTAGGCAGATTCTGAAAACAATTTCATTCCACATCATTTAAAGCAATAATGTAAAATTTGAGGCAGGGGGAGGAGGGGGGAAGAATAATTTAGTCCATTACATTACCAAATACGAAGTACTTTCTAAAATAGTAAAGCCCTGAAATCTAAAATTTAATTGCTGCTAGGTTATTTTCTGCGATCATTAGGACTGCATGATGAACACAGAAAATTCAATTTCATATGAACAATCGACCACAGCTCAATTAATTTTTTTAAACTTCTATTTGCCATCAACACCATGTTGATTTCTTTAGACGTGGATGTTAACGTATTGATTAAAAAAATCTAAAATAAATAGCAAAAGTAAGAGAAATGGTAATATTGAAAAACAGTTACTAATTTGACAATGAAACAAAATGATCTATATTTATGTTCTGTACTGAATGGGAACCATTCTTACAAGTACTGCATGGTTTTCACTGCTTGCTTAGAAATCCGAGCATGAATGCAGGCCTTCCACCCAACAGGCCACCCTCCGTTTCAGCAGCTCCAAGAAGTCTTATTTCCCTGAAGACAATTCGACAGTAACTGCTCAGAATTTGTGGATGTCTCCTTTTCGTATAAAACCCCTCATGATCCAGACCATGATATCCACACAAACAATCTATCACTTTTAGTCTTACGGACTCTTGTTCCTTTTTGTTTTGCAGTTTGTCATTTGGTAAGAAAACAAGCGATAATGATCTGTGTGCCCCACACAGCACGTGGGTACTGCTCCAGCTCACAAAAGCATGAGACTCTTGGTGTGGCTCTAGAGACTACTGAACAGGACCAAGTTTCTGATGTCTTGTAATGTCTTTTGGATGCCCAGTGCCTATGGGACTACCATGGATGGCATGTAATCAAAGGATGAAATGTTGACTTCAGTTAGAGCTCACTGGAGAAACGTACTGCAGAAAGGGTAAGAAGAAATGTTCAGGGAGGTGTTCATATGTAGGTTGGCATAGCAATAATGTAGCACTGAAAGTTTAATTGACTGAAAAGTTGCAAATATTTCTTTATATACTGAAATATGGACAAACTAAGCATAAGGCAACAACTGTCTAGTTGCGCTTATATTGATTTCAAAGGAAGCCCTCTGTTTACTGCTCAAGAATGAAAACTGAAGAAGGAAATATAACACAGGCCTTAATATAAATGTTTGAATTTCTTTTTGAAGTTTACAAAATACTAACAAATAAAAGAAACAAAATATATTTCTGTACTGCACTCCTGTTTGTATTTATGTAAATTTTCTAAAGATCTTGAGGCAGTTCAATAAAGATTGAAAAATGATAGTCCAAGGATTACATTCCTTTTCCGTTTTAGGGAAAACTGTGGTTGTTGAAAAATACAAGTGCTACACAGGCAAAGATTAAAAAACCCAACAAAACAACCAATTGATATCGCAGCAGTTACTGAGAAGGAAGGAATGACTTTATCTTGGACACATATTATCAGCTTTTGTACAAATAGTTCTGGCTGAACTCTCACAGTGATCCCTGTTACAGGATCTCTCAGTTTTGTTGGTCCAATGCAGATCAGTCGCACTCCGTCCCTCCAAATCGGCCTGTGCAGCTTCGGAGAGTACGACAGCGGCAAAGTCCCGGAACAGCAAGAACACCCTGGCAGCTTCCCCCAACCTGAGAATATCTGGTTCAAGTACTGATGCAGATGACCTAATGAGATTTGACCCACTAATCGCACAATGCAATTTAGTTGCGAACTGAATAAGTTACCTACTCTAACTTGACTAAAATATTTAAAGCTCTCATTCCTGCGGAGGATAGTGTCTCTCCTTCTGTCTCTAATCATTGTTTACTTGCTCTGTTCTCACAAATCATAATATTATTGCAGTTCTTGTGTTTAAAAAATTCCTTTTCTGAAAAGATATTGCTTTGGTATTTTATACACATCAAGTTATTAAAATTTTGATGTTAGTATTTCATAAAAGCTATGATATTTCATGAACTGGTTTTTAAAAAAATGCAATACTTTGGCAGTGGTGCTAAGAGAATAAAAAGAGAAACAGAAAAGATCTGAATGCCACAGACTGAAGGACTAAACCCTGGTACCACTGAAATCAGTAATTTATATTAACTAGTTGAGTGCTAATTTGAGTTTACTGGAATTTGCAGTTAATCTGGTATATTTGCGACAGGTGCAACCCATGACCAAGTCATACAGTTCTCACTGAATGCTCTGAAATTTCTTACGCGCACAAGTCCGGCCCAGAGGAGGAAGTGACTGCAGCGCAACCATGACTCATATTGGAGGGCCCCCGAGTTCTTTCTCCTTGTACGGTACTTCTGATGTTTAACCACTGCAACCACGCCCTTATGCTCACACGTTTTAAACCAGAAAAGCAAGATAGCAGCATGTGCAAAACATGTTAGTGTTACAACAGCACTTGCGACTAATAGGATTTTTTTGATAAGGTAGTTTACCTTATATATAATATGCAACTTGGATTGCTAATGTACAAGGCTGAAATTAAGTAATGCTGCAAAAAAGGACTGTTTTGTCACATCTTCCATTGTTTTGCGAGCAAGTGCCATGTCTCCTGTGCTGTGACTCTGAAGTAGGGAAATAATTATAAGGAGTCGTAGAACACCCATTTTCTCATTGGCTTCTTTATCTACAACCTGGAAGCACAAGTTTGCTGCTACTGCTGCCCCTGAAAGACTCAAAAGTGTGTGGGTGGCAGCAGTTCAGTTCAGAAGCAGAAGTCACTATACATACTCCTACCCATCCAATGTCCCCTGACAGCTCTCTAGGCTTCTTCTCCAGATCAGTTCCCTTTCCCACTCAGTTTCCCTCTTCATCCTTGCTGCACTCCCCTTTTCTGTGGCAGAAAGAACCTAGCCCCAACTCCTCATGTGTGGAATAGCTTTGCTGGGGGAATCTCTAATGTGAATCTTGACAAGGCGCTGATAAAATCGCCACGCCGCTTTGAGGCAGGATTGTTAACCTCATCAGCATTCCCATCTGCTGAGGACCATCCTTTCATCCTTTTATTAATACACTCCAGGAAACTTTCACTTCTCTCACAGGATACACATAATAGTTTTTTAGACATGATGTCCTTGAAGTATCTAAGAAAATTGGACAGGACCTCCTAATCCCTCCCGTATCTGTAGCTGCTACAATGCATCAGCTCTTGGGGAGGGAAAAAAGAGAGAAGACAAATAGTTATTGTCCAAATGTAAACCTCCATGCCAGCAATGATAAAAATGTTGCTTTTTCTTCCACTTTTGAATTCCATTCCCATGGTCTATCCTCAGCCTTGGGTGAACTTGAAGATAGCAAGTTAGTTTATTCTTTTCCTTCTGGGTAAGGCTCTGCAGCTATCATGGGAAGAGATGGGGGAGTTGCCGAAAATGTTCATACTTGCTTGGGATATTATTTGAGGATGATGTTTTGTGGTAAATCCACCAAAGATACCAAGGATTCTCTTCAGAAAGGCAGTGGGAAAAGTAAGAAAATATGCATTATTTCTGTTTGGCAGTCTGGTGTTGCCAAAATGAGGATGAACCACAAGCTTTTAGGGTGAAAGAAAGCTGTACTACAGTGAAATCTCTATGCCAAATTAAAATATTGTTTGGCTTGTTTTCCTGGGTTTTTTCCTTTTTAACCCAGGACCAATGTAACATACCCTTCCAAATATACAGTATTCTTTAGTAACCCAAAAAGGTTGCTGAAAGAAAGAGGAGGTGAAATATTTAAATGCCATAAATTATCTTTCTTTGTAACAACAACTGTGCAGCAAGAATTGATGAGGTTATTTGGTGATACTTTGCACTGGTTAAAAGTTCAGGGATTGAGCAAAACTGAAAGCAAGATGCTTTTTCTGTTCAGTATCTTGATGCTGCAGCAACCAAACTGTTATTTCAAATCTTTATTTCCTTATCAGTCACTGCAGTACTACCATTTCATGGGAAGTAGGGTGGCGATTTAATGAGAGCTTTAGGGAAGAGAGTAATCAGCACTGCAGCAACAGCAGAGAAAAAGTGCTGGGAAGCTAAATCAGCACTTTATATTTTCATCAATACATATTTTCAGAGGGCTGAAAGCTCTCCAGCACAGCTGCCATTTTGAGCAATGGGGATTAAGCAAGTGGTTAAAGCCCAAGGTGAGGAAAAAGCTGAAGAGCATGGTCTGGATAAATGAACTGCTAGATGGGTTGAAACTGGATGGATTGCTGGGCTTGAAGGGTGGTAATCAATGGGTTGATGTTTATTTGGTGGCCAGTGCAAGCAGAACACTCTGGGGTCAATACTGGTGCCAGTATTGTTCATTACCTTCATTGTAACTTGGATAACGACACAGGAAGCACCTGCAGATTTTCAGACAATACTAACTTAGAAGGGGTAGTTCTCAATCCAAACAGTGGAGCTTCAGTTGAGAGGACTTTGAGAAACTTAAAAATTGGGTCAACAGAAACCTCATGAAGTTTAACAAGGAGTGCAAAGTTGTGCAACCCATGGGGTCGAACAGTGCCAGGCACCAGTGCAGGCTGCCTGAGCAGTAGCTCAGCTGAAAAGCATGTGGCTGTCACAGTGGACACTAAGTTGAATACGAGCCAACAGGGTGTTTTCATTCTGAATAAAGTGAACCATAGGCTGAGATACATTAGGAAGGGAGCAAGGACAGCAGATGAATAGAAATTATTATCCCGCTTTATTCAGTGCTAGTGAGTCCACACCTGGGATAATATGTGGGATAATATGTCCTGTTTCAGGTTCCCCAATTCAAGAAGGATGTCAAGAAACAGGAGAGGGGCATGCAGAGGACTGATGAGACGGTAAGTGGCCTACAGCATATGACTTGTGAAAATGTGTTGAAGAACCTGGCAAAAAAGCAAATAAGGGGAGATCCGATAACAATCTATAACTACCTGAAGGGGAGTGGCAAAGATCATTGAGCTGAACTCTTCTCAGTAGTAGTGAATGGTAAAACGAGGAGCAAAGGACACAAATTGAGTCACTGGAGTTGTGACTGGATGCACATGATTGTGCATGGGTGGTGCTGCACGGGAACATACTGCCCAGAAAGGCTGTGGAGTCTATCCTTGAAGGCTTTCAGGGGCAGGTTAGGCAAAGCCGTGGCTGACCTGAAATACCACAGGTCACAATTCTGCTTCCAGTGGAAGGCTGGACTGGGTCGACCACAGAGATCCCTTTCAACCACCACTTCCATGACTGTAAAAGTCTAACCCACCATAGTGGTCCCCAGACAGTAAACAAAATTGAGTTACCAATTCCTCTTACTCCTGTCTTCCTCCCTCTCTCCCTCCTCCTGTTCCTCTCTCCCTTTAAGTTATATTGTGACACATAATTACCATCATGTTTAAGGCACTAGTAAAAAGTGTTTCCTTTTCAGTTGGGATTACTCTGTTTGCCATCCAATCATTTTATACAGTTATGATTTCTAATGCACTAGGGTCTGACAGACTTTATTTACATCTTATTTTACTGGATCAGGTACCTTATGCATCTTTGCTAAAAACTGCAAACTTTTTCTGACACCATGGCATTGTCATTCCCATTCTTACAAAATGGACTTTTTTCGTTACTGAACAGTTTGTACCCTTGCAAAATGTAATGGTTAAAAATTCAAACAGATCCATCCATACTCATCTTCCCAAGAGACAACATGGATTTTAGTCCAGAACCACAATGACATAGGAACCAGAACTGCTGAAGCGGTATGACACAGGTAAGTGAATTCTCCATCAGATCAAACTGTAAAAACAGAACCTCTGTTAGCACAGGGATTTAAGCATGCAGGTGGCATCGCAAGTACCAGAGGGAACACAGGTTACCAGCCAGTCAAATAAATATATTTCTAATATTTCGTGACTGGTCATCCTACAATCCCAGTAAATCTATTTCTGTAGTAGGTTTAATAAAGTGCGTTAGCATGTTAGATGATTCACAAATCAAAATGTACGTGTCTCAAACTTGGGTAGCAAAACTAGGCAATAAGCAGCAAATTTCAAGTGTCAAGTCCCTAGCATTGAAACGTTTAAGAAACCAGACTCCAGACAAAAAGCTAATGCCGAGGTTAAAATCTGGAATATGAATGCCCATACACTGTTGGAAGCTATTGCAAAGCACAAAGTAATCAGGAACACATATACTTCAGAATGACAGACATTTGCAATGCAATTCCATAATCTTTTAAAATGGGAAATCTAGTTTCGTTTACAAAGGAGAAGTAAATGAACCCAATCACAAGTCTCTGACGCTAATCTAGTTATTTATTCTGGAAAACGATTATCTGTTTAAGACTACAACGCGAAGTAGTATGAGATTTACGTAAAGACTGAAGCCCATCGTCTGCAACACACTCGAACCAAAACCAGACAAAAGTATTTCACAGCGATATATCTGATGGACTAGATATATAATGGAACAGGACATTAAACTTTTATGAAAACCTAGATGAGATTTGCATGTGTAAATGGCACACATAGGCCAAAGAGTATGGTCAAATAAAAATGTAGAAAAAATATATAAAATAAAAATGTAGAAAAAATATATAAAAAGCCCCAAACATATATATTTTAACCCCCTCAAAACCAATTATTTTATAACAGACTCTGAACCACCATGTTATGCACATAGACAGCATGGATAACAACATTTAAACATTCCTGTTGGTCTCTCCTCATTTTGTCTTCTCTCAAACGACTTCTTGCAAAGACGTTATTTATGCTACTTAGTGCACTGCTGTAGGACACCAGATTCTCTGATGATGAAAGTTTTGTACAGTGGCATACAAGCTCTTTAGCCTGAGTAAATTCACTGCAAATAGTCAAAGCAATATATTCTGGGATATATTCCTCATTAATGTCAGATTATTCAGAAAGATACAACTGAGGTCCGGATACTGCTTAGAAGACGTGGAAGTATATTTCTGAACTCTTTTCTTGTCCTACGGGAGGAATATTTTTGAAGCTTATTTATTGCACATATAAGGTACTATACAATGAAGCTTTCAAGCTTCATTCTTAGGGTGGTTCGGCTACATAAATTCAACCAGTCTCTCTGAAGTAAACATAATCTCACAGCCATTAAAACCTTGATACTGGCTGCTTTTATTGGATTATATCCTCTAATTCTCTCAGATGTAAATTTCCAGCGATAACCTGTGCAGCAATAAACTTCATTCAGCCACAAGAGTGTGCATGTGAGAGGACTGCAAATCTCCTCTGCCAAACCAGAATTAGCCGGTATCGCAGGAATGAAAGAGCGTGGAGATTTGAAATTGCAGGGAATGGAGACAAGGCGGTGCAGAAGACGAGCTACCTGGGGGGCAGGAGGCCCAAGACCGGTGCCAGACTTTTACAGAAAATAAGCCCCGGGGTGGCCAGCCGGGGCGAGGCTGAGCTGGCGCGGGCGGCTGAGCGGAGCGGGGCGCAGGTGGATACCGGAGCCTGCAGCAGCTCTCGGGGCGCGGAGCAGCGCCCCTGGTTTTGGGTGCCAGCGGGGGCTCGGCGCCGTGCCGGGCTGGGGCGGCGGCGCTGGCGGGGCCCTGCGCGGTGAGTACCTCGGGAGGAGCCGGGAGCCGCCGCACGGTACCGGCGCCGGCGCCGCCGCGGGCAGGGGAAGGCGCAGTAGCCGCGCCGCCTGCGGCAAAGGCGGGCTGGCCCGGCGCGGTGCAGCGGGGCCGGGGTTGCCCGGCGGCGGCGGGAGGTGGCGGCTGCCCCTCCGGGGGCGCCGCCGCCGCAGCGGGGTAACTAGCGGTCATCCTTTGTGCTCCGGCGGGCGGGCCCTCCCGAATGCCGCCCGCCGCCCGGCCCCGCCGCCGCGGGCAAGGGGGGGCGGCTGCGACCGAGCCCGGGCCCCCGCCCGTACAGCCCCCCTGGCAGCCCGGGGCGGGCAACCCTCCCCGTCTGAGCAGTGTTTTGCATAGATGAGCTTAACTTGAACGCTGGGGAGGGCGTAACGTGTAAGGCACCCAGATGTATTATCGCGGGGGGAAAAGGTATATCCTCTGCCTCCGGGCTGCTCACGTAACGGTCTGTAACCATTTACAGAATAGAGGCACAGCGCCTGATGCGAGCTGCCCATCCCCTTGGCACCCGGGGGAGCAAAATGTTTATTATCTGACCCTGTTCCCCCTGTCCTCGGGGGCGCGGGAGCACTCGTGGGTCACGCTGAGACAAGGACAGCACCGGAGGGGTCTCCCGGTGGGGTCTTCTGAGCAGGGCCCCGGAAACAGCCCTGGGGGGTAGAAGGGCAGCAAATGGAACTGCCACAAAACTTCATGCAAACTTGCGACCCTGGCAATTAGCTTAGTGTTTTAAGTGTTTATTTCCCTGATTTTCTCTTCCTTGCTTGGCATGCACGGTTAGCAGTGTGGCTCTGATCTGCAGAAGTGGCAGGTATCCGCATCTCCAGTGAAGTCATTGACAACTGAAGCGCTCAACGTATTAGCAAGCTGAAGTTAGACTGCCAAAACTTATGACACCCAAAATAAACTATGTTTTTAACAATGTTTTTTTCTGTATGTCTTCAAAAGACAAATAATTACACGTGGCATGCCTACTGGGACCACTGTGAAGCAAAACTCGTTACTATTTATAATGCATTTATGAGTTATCCATTGGAAGTGCCTATAAAGTACTATTTTATTCTATACTTTTTAATACTGAGGCAATCAGGTACTGGAAGAGGTTACCCAAATATATGTAAATTATTCATCATATAGACTTTTTACATTGGATGTTTTTCAATGATCCAGTTCAACTACAAGCTAGAGAGCCATAGCTCAACTGTGGTACAGGGAACTTTGGTATTTTGCTGCTAACTTTGGTCTTATTACAGCACCTGCATTTGTCCCTAAAATAGCTCATGAGTCAGATTTTCAAAAAAAGCTCAGCATCTTTGTGGGCAGTAACGTTTGGGCCAGTTTTCGAAGAGCTCTGCATATTGTGTGTGCATACAATATAAAAAGCTGTTCTGAAAAAAAATAATCTAGTCCTTCTCCAGCTGACCAAACAAAAATCCAGATTCTCCTGCCTTTAAATGCAATCCCTTGTGAGAGGCTGTATTCGACACTGTTGCCGTGAGTGGGTCTTGAGCATTGGGGAAATGTGTCTGGCTTCACAAATTGGTTGCTGTCATTTTCATTGCAGTTTTCTGTAGGATTTCACAATTGCGAAGAGCCCCTTGGGCTTCTCTGCCTTCCTTGATACTGTGTTTTTGGCAGTGCTGTGGTGTGGGAAGAAGGCTGAGGGCAGGTAAGTGCATTTCTCTGGGGTGCGATATGGCACAGTGCGATGAGTCAGTAGTGGGGAGAGGATCCAGCCATCCATTCCTTGCTTTATTCAGAGCCTGGGAGTTTGTGCAATTACTGGAAATTGAGACCTTTGCTGCTTTTAAGTGTATTCACTCTGAACTTGTGACATCAGTGGAAAGTTAATAGTATAAAAGTAATAATGAGCAAGAGTCCAATTCAAAAGGAAAATATATGCATTTTCTGAAGATTTGTGGGGGTTGATGCAAGCATGACATTAACTTTCATCTACTCAATATGAGCCCGTTCAGTCAGTAAGATTGCAAAGATGAGTGTCATATCTTTGCATCTCAATGTTAATTATTTTTGCTTTAAATAATTTAAAATATATAAAAGATGTATGTATTTCCTGTCCAAAGAAGAAAATTTTTGTGGCCAGTATCAATACTCAGGTGCACACAAAACCAGTCAAAAGCATGAAAGAGCAAGGCGAGGCTCCACATTTAATCCTGACTCTGAATCTTCAGTTACATAATTTTGTATTCCATTATCTAAGATGTACTGTAATATCCGTCATACATTTTCATTAATCTTATACAGAGCACACTTAACAGCTTGCAATTTTCCTTCGTTCTGCTACTTCTCATTATTTCCCATTAGCATGATTATTCACTATCTTTATTACCTTTATGCAGTTAGTATTTTCTCTCGCTTGTGAGTGGGCTGAATCCTCCATAAGTACTCATATAAACTACATCAATGGGGGATCTAGCTCCAAGTACAGTAAGAGGAAAGAGTTGAGATGTCATATTTAAGATGTAGGTAAAGGAAGGATGAAGTATAATTTTAACTAAGGCTGTCCTCTTATATTCAAAAAAAAGCCTGCACAACAGCTTGGCTCTGACTTCTTCCCCCACTATTCTTCCTGCCTCAAACATGCTGCAGGACCTCTAGAAAGACCTCTAAGCATAATCCCCCTTCTCTCTGCCTCTTGATTTGGAAAGAAAAAGCCAGTAAGTCATTTCAGTATGTGTTTCCACTGGCACCTTTGTGTGGACTCGTCAGTTGGTCCCAGCTTATCTGCTTGTGTGGCAAGTGTTAAATGTGCACAGTTCTTGTTCTTCCTCACTGTGTCACCAATACCTTCCACGACCAAGTTAGGGCTAGTGACAACTTAGTCCATAAAGAGTATCCATCTACGAAAAGTTTGATAGCAGGAGTACAACATATTTTAGCTCCAGTTCACTGTATGAGGCAAATCAGTGTGCTCTTGGAGGAACCTACATGTTCAAGCTGCCCTTAGTTACACATAATTACCTGTACTGCAAGTAAGGGATATGTGGCACTTAACTACAAAGGTAACTTACCCAGCAGCCAGTCTGGAGAGGTTACACATATCGGCAGGTTTTCACTGTTGTCTGTGAAAGAAACGGTAACTTTGACCAATCAGCTCTGACTCCATCTCCTTTATGGTATGAAATACTTCAAGGCCTTCTCTGTATGTTTTTCTAGCAATAAGAAAAAAATAAAATAGTTTGGAAAGGTAGTAACTTGAGAAGAAAAATATACTCATGTATTTAAAGACACCAGTCCAAATTTTCAGTTAGTACAGAATCCGAGTTACTCCATTCACTGCCAGTTTTCAGTCATGAGGCGCTAGCCCTGGGGCACACCTTCTGAGGGCTCACAGAATACATAAGGAGCTTTTTTAAACAAATTTTTATAACTTTCTTCTCTCTTTTGACTATTTTGAAGCTGGTGGCTCTTTTTATTTCTCCAGAGAAGAAGACAAAAAATTACCGTCTCTGGTAATTGGTATCATCACATTTCTGGTCTCCATGGAAACCTATGTGGTACTCCACAGTTGGGTGACATTTCAGTATGTTACAACAGAAATCAGATGGAGGGAAGACTGGGTTCTGCACCTTGCCCATTAATCAATTAAAAATGGTTTTGAAGTTATTTTCACATTGTGTTGCAATCTTCAGTTAAAGTAACAATGGAAGGAATCAAATTAATCAAGTTAAGCTATTGTGGCCTGATCCTACATACACCTATGCACATAACTGCTGCTCAGTTTGATTCTGATAGGCATTGACATTAATTTTGAAGAATTCTTCTGGTTTAGTAGGATTATATGGATTAATACTATGGAAACTGAAAGAGTAATAGCAAACTGTTTGTCAAGTTGACTCTAATAAGAAGCTTGCCAGAGAGGCACTAACAATTCCCTTGTTGTAATTGATGTAAGCAAAGCATTTTGAAAATCAAGAACCTTAAATCTTTATCTTTCTCTGCCTTCACTCTTGTTCTTCCATTACTAAGGAAGAAATACATCTCAAAACTGGTTTCCTCTGAAAAGATACAGTAACTTCATCTACCTGCCTCTTCAGGATTTCCTTTTTTTTATTTCAAGCTTTATCAACTTGAACACAAAGACACATAATCTTACTGGGACAGCAGAAGGTAATACGGAGGAGGAATATACAGAGAGAGACCAGTCTTTTTTTGTGACCACAGTCAACTCATGAAGAGTGAGTGCTCTCAGTCACCTACAAGTAAGTAAAGTACATAGTAATGGAAATAATGCAGCCTACTGTCAACCTGTAAATACTCCTGTATAGACAGCCATGGCAACAAGGTACACAAAGAAATACATTAATTAGAGAATTTTCTTAGCATTTTACATTTGAACAATGAAAACCCAGTATTCACTTTACAATTGCACCAAACCACAATGGTGTAATATGGTAGTGATTTATGCTATTCACTATAACCAAACTACAAAATCTGATCATTTGGTGTGTATTTTGAAGGTGCTTACTGCATTTATTTCAGAATACCGTGGAGAAAATGTATGCTAGTCGAGAGGATATTGGATATGATTTTGGAGAAGACTCAAAAGTTGGAAGTAAGCCAATTAAGCCTAATCCAAACATCGATGGAGGATGGGCTTGGATGATTGTACTTTCCTCTTTCGTTGTGCACATACTTATCATGGGGTCCCAAATGGCCCTTGGAATACTCAACATGGAATGGCTTGAAGAGTTTAATCAAAGTCGTGGCTTAACAGCGTGGGTTAGCTCCCTCAGCATGGGCATTACGCTTATTGTAGGTATGTTCCAGCATAATTTATTTCAAAACTGTAGAGGTTTTTAGAATGTGTCTGCCACTCATCCCTCAAGTATTTTTCTTACAGTTTTCCATTGTATTAGCAGAGCTGCCCAAGTTCTGCTGAGTTGCCTATTTAAAGTCACCAGGACAAATTTTACAAGTTAGAAGGAGAAAGGGAACAACAGGGAAAAAGATAGAGAAGACAATGACTCCAGGAGACGGCATGAGCAGGAAAGGATGCCTGTGACTTCGAGGTCTCACTAGAATTAAGAAAACATGATCTGTGAAGCTCATGGTCCTCCCCATACTCTAACTGGGAGGAGAAAATGTTGATTGGACAGTTTATATTTCAGTTTGGCAGCTGAACTAAAATATATTTTTTAAGTTGTGGTAGGATCAACGCAAAACAATATCTGGAGGGGTATATTTGTGTATATATGTATGTACACACCTCTGTCTCCCTAAATTAAGACTGAAAAAGTTGTGTTTAGGTCTGCCTAAAACGTTCCACTGGAAACAAAATAAAACGTTTACTTTCTAGTTAATTGTGAAAAAGGCCTGCACTCACACAGCATTAGTATTGGGAACAATGGTTTCAGCTTCTTCCTCTGTTTAAACTGTCCCTTTGTCATGGAGCACTTTGATTTTAGGTCCTGCAGGTATTTGCTAAGTATTTGGTCAGTTGATTGAATTCTTCTTTCTGTGATTTTGAACAATAATAGGGAAAATAAACTGAATTGCATGAATAGCCTGATGTTTAACGTTTTGTTTAAAACATTAAGAATCTTCATGAGAAAAATTATTAAAAAGCGTAAAGAATTAAATAAATAATTTAACATTTTTTCACGTTTTTAACAGGTCCTTTCATTGGTCTATTCATCAGCATGTGTGGGTGCCGCAAGACAGCTATAATTGGAGGGATTCTGAATGCCCTAGGTTGGATACTGAGTGCTTATGCCTCAAATGTGCACTACCTCTTCCTTACATTTGGAGTGACAGCCGGTAAGAGCTGTACTGACGTTTGAAAGTTCTTTCAATTATTTTTGATTCCTTTGAAGGTTGTCTGTGTGAGTAAAGAGGGAAGTTAGACTGCAAAGTTATTTGGGTTTTCCTTTCACACTCTTTCCAGCCTGTTATCTTTTCAGAAACTTATTTATTTACTCACTGGATGGCACCCAATGACTTTTGTTGTCATTTATATCTGCTATCTGAAGATGGTATTTTTATCAAGTTCTCCCAAGTAAATATATTAGAGGACATTTTTAATTACAAGAATTAATGTAACCCAAACTTTTTAAAGATGTTAATTTTAAGATGTTAAAACACTGTTGAATTATATATTCAGCTAACTCCTCTCTTTGTCACAGGAAGAAACAGCAAATGTTTTCTACAGGAGCTGCTCCCCATTAATAAAATACCAGATTATGATACCTATGTACTGCTTCAAACCCCATTTTAGAGGGTCTTGTGGGTTACTGCTGGTAGGCAGCTAAGCCTCACACAGCTGCTTGCTCACTCCTGAAGTGGGATGGGGGAGAGAATCAGAAGGGTAAAAGTGAGATAAAGACAGTGAGTAAGTAAAGCAAAAGCTGCATGCGCAAGCAAAGCGATATAAGGAATTCATTCACTACTTCCCATGAGCAGGCAGATGTTTAGCCACTTCCAGTAAAGCAGGGCTTCATCAGGTGTAATGGTTACTTGGTAAAACAAACATCACAGCTCCGAATGTCCCCCTTTCCTCCTTCCTTCCACCAGTTTTATTGCTGAGCATGACATCATATGATATGGGAAATCCCTATGGTGAGTTGGGGTCAGCTGTCCCACTGTGTCCCTTCCCAGCTTCTTGTGCATCCTCAGCCCGCTCACTGGCAGGGTAGTGTGAGAAACAGAAAAAGTCTTGATCTAAGTACTGACCAGCTATAGCTAAGACATCCCTGTGTTATCAACGGTGTTTGGGCCACAAATCCAAAGCATAGCACTATATGAGGTACTGTGAAGAAAATTAACTCTATCCCAGCTTGAATTAGGACAATGCATGTGGCCATATTTCATATGCAATTTCTAACAAAGGATATTCCACAACCACTAATAAATAGCAATTAATTTTGCTACATTTTTTACCACTGAAAGAAACAATATTTTGTCATTTTTATTGGAAGTAGATCTTTAGAAAACTTTTTATATGTGTAAGACAAATCAAAATATGAAAAGGCAGGTGTGTTTAGGTATCTTTCTTGAAAAGCAATAGATCCTTAGTGCCCAAATGCTCGTTTTCTAGCAAAATGTAGCTTCTCGTGAAAAAAATCAGTTGCTTTAAGAAAGTTACGTAGAGGGACCCAGTATTATTTACTTAAAGCACTACTCAGTTTTATTCACTATTCATTTCTGGAAAGAGTAATTGTTAATAGATATGAAACGAAAATGTTAAAGTGATCCAAGTAAGAAATACAAAATTTGGCCTTTAATTATTACCTGAGCAACACTGAGCAATTCAAGGGATTTTGAAATATTATTCACTCCACAGATAACATGGCCAGTAATGTTTGCAAATGAAGCATGGTATCTATGTTATACGTGACAGACAGAAGCCTTAAAAAAAAAAATGTTTGCAGTAATAGCTTTAGTACCCTCCATCCTCTTTAACTACCCTTTCACAGAATTTCACAGAAATCTGCAGAATTTCAGTACATAATTTTTCATCTAGCTCTCTGGAGGGAAAAAAATTGAAACTAGCAAGGATAACTGTGATGACTCTTTATACCACCATACCATAGATAGCAGAAATGTTGCAAATTCCTGAACAAAGAGCAATAATTATAGGCAGGCTTCTGCCCTTTTTGGTATTTCTGTTTATATTGGATATAATCAAGCAGACAGGAATCTATACACTCTTTCTCTTAGCCCTTGCTGCTTTTCAGAAAGAAATATCAGACAAAAAAGCAGCGATTATACATAGAATTTAAAGAGGGGTGAAAACTGTATTTTCAGAAAAAATCTGAGGCAAATTTTTACATGAGGTGGAGGAGTGAGATGCTGTTGTAGGAGTAATTCTGTCCAGAGATGCCTGAGATGTTTCCTCCAGCTTCATGAGACCTCCACTCACCATCCCCTCACTCACCATCTCCTCACTCGCCGTCCCCTCACTCACCGTCCCCTCAGCGTCCCCTCACTCACTGTCCCCTCACTCACCATCTCCTCACTCGCCGTCCCCTCACTCACCGTCCCCTCAGCGTCCCCTCACTCGCCATCCCCTCACTCACCATCTCCTCACTCGCCATCCCCTCACTCACCATCCCCTCACTCACCATCTCCTCACTCGCCGTCCCCTCACTCACTGTCCCCTCACTCACCATCTCCTCACTCACCATCTCCTCACTCGCCATCCCCTCACTCACCATCCCCTCACTCACCATCTCCTCACTTGCCGTCCCCTCACTCACTGTTCCCTCAGCGTCCCCTCACTCACCATCTCCTCACTCACTGCCCCTTCACTCACAATCCCCTCGCTCACCATCCCCTCACTCACCATCTCCTCACTCGCCGTCCCCTCACTCACTGTTCCCTCAGCGTCCCCTCACTCACCATCTCCTCACTCACTGCCCCTTCACTCACAATCCCCTCATTCACCATTCCTTCACTCACCGTCCCCTCACTCACCCATCGCCTCACTCCCCATCCTGTCACTCCCCATCCCCTTGCTCACGGTCACCTCACTCACCGCCACCTCAGGGAAGTTTCCTTCATGTTCTCATGGCCTCTAGATGTAAGACTGCTGTTCACTGACAGTGGCCGCCTCCTGCTGTGATCACTTCTAGGCCTCCATCCAGTGCTCGTGGGCATACTCATGGCTCCTGTTCTCCTGTTGGTGACCTGCTGTGCCAGATGCCCTCAGAGAGTGCGTCCCCACGATCCCAGCCTTGTCCCCACTGGCCGCAGCCACCCTGCCGCCTCAGCTCCCCTTCCCAAAGTGCCCCTCACCTCAGCGTGGTTCCCGTCCCTCAGCTCCTCACAGCCTTGCCCCTCACCTCCTGGCCACTGGCTTCATCCCAGCTCCACAGGCTCTGCTCCCCACAGCGGCAGTATGGGGGGGGCAGAGGAGCCTTCTCCCCCCTCACCTGGCCAGGAAGCCCTGGGGAGGGCGCAGGGAGCCCCTGTGGGCCGGGGGGCAAAATGCCCCCTGAGCCCCGCGGTGCGAGAGCAGAGCCGGGCCTGCCGCTGGCCTGGTGGTGCAGGGGGACAAATCTGTGAGGAAAAGGAGTGGGGAGGCCTGGTGGCGCTGTATTTACCCGCGAAGGCGGCGTGCCTGTGCATGGGATTAGGCTACGGTTTGCTATGTAGCCCACAGAATGAAAAGATAAGGTAAAACAATTTTGAAAATGTTTTATTTCCGGGGAAGCGCAGTAAACACTAACGCAAGCACGAGCCCGGGCTGCGTTCTCACAGCAGCCAACGGCAGGTGGGTCTGAGGAGGCGGGGGGTCTTCTGGGGGGCAGGGAGACTGCATTGGAGTTTGGGACGGGGTTTGTGGGGGGAGACCATGTGCGAAATAAAAACCTGATCGTGGATTTGTGTAGCAAAGAAATAAATGCTTCTGACAGGCAGAGCAGGTCAGCTCTGCCCAGGGTACACTGCCGTGACATTGAGGTGCTTTTTTTCAGGCTCTGCTGGAGTAATTGCTCTTTCTCTGATCTAGCTGTAGCTAGATCATGCTGTAGCTGCGTGCAGCTACGTTATCAGCTATTTAGGAAAACTTTTAAGCCCAAAGCACTCTTCTAAATTACGATCATAGTGAATTTGGAAGCATGTTCTGCATATATCTTTCATTCCAAACCCCCTCTGTCAGGAATTTGCTGAGAAAAACTGGGCAACTGTTACCTTTAATGATGTGTTTGCACAACTCTCAACATTTTCTGCTTGAAGTAGGTAACATTAATACCCTGGTTTTTTAACTGTAAGTGGGGCAATTTCTACAAAACTAGAGATCTGCCATTTAAGAATATGCCTGTGCAGCTGTTGTGTGGCCCTCCCTAGGCTTCCCTGGAGTGCCCAAAGAGAAACCTGGAAGCTACCCAAGGTCCTACCACGGGGCTAACCCCCTGGGCTGACCCCTGAAACATATCTCATGGTCACTGTGGCTCCACAGTTACAAAGTAAGGACAAAAACTCAGCCTGGATCTTCATTGGCGATGAACTTGGGCAAAAGCAACAAGATGCGCCCACTAAGCAATTTCTGGTCACTGATACAATCAGATGCCAGTGTTACAAATGCAGATATTTCAAAATAGGGTTTGTTTATGTTTGTTGCCATATTAACTGCCACTGATTTGTTGTGGGATGTTTGGGGCTTTCCCGTGGTGTCATGCTGAACTGAGGTAAAGGTTTTATCGTCCATGTTTTTCATTTTTTCCAGCAGTTTAATGGCAGTATTGTATTCTCACTGGAATGAGTATTGCAGATTTTGGAACACACTACGAGGCAGAAATGAAAGTTAGCATTGGAATTGAATATTTATTCTTGGTTTTATTACTATGCTTGTGCAGAAGTGAGGAATAAAACTAATTCGTTTTTCACTGCTTCTTATCTTTTTGGCAAAAAGTTCAGATTGACTTTGGTTTCTATTTTCATAGGTGTTGGAAGTGGTATGGTTTATCTGCCTGCGGTGGTCATGGTAGGGCAGTATTTTCAGAAGAGAAGAGCTCTTGCACAAGGACTCAGTACCACAGGAACAGGGTTTGGAGCTTTCCTAATGACTGCCTTACTGAAGTACCTCTGCACTGAATTTGGGTGGAGGAACGCCATGTTCATCCAGGGCGCCATCTCCCTGAACCTTTGTGTCTGCGGGGCGCTTATGAGACCACTCTTTCCCAAAGACGTTGTTAGTGAAAAACATGTTGTGAGAAGTAATAGTGAAGATAATCAGGCAAAAGCTCTGTCCCACTCTACAGAGACTATAAAATCTAACGGAGTCCTCAGTGAAGAACCGGAAAAAAAAGAAGAGGCAACAAATGAAGAAGTGCTTGACAGTGTTCAGCACACAGAAATGGGAGGTAAATCTAGAAGTGGAAAGAGTATGTACGGACTGCGCATTCTGAAGACAGTGAGCCAGCTGACAGTTACCGTCAGGAAGGGCTTTGCAATATGGTACTCCAGCTACTTCGGAGCTGCATCACTGTTTACCAATAGAGTATTTGTGGCCTTTATAATTTGGGCTTTGTTTGCCTATAGCAGCTTTGTCATTCCCTTTATTCATCTTCCAGAAATAGTCAAGCAGTACAACTTATCTAGTCAGAACAATATATTTCCTTTGACATCCATTATAGCCATTGTGCATATTTTTGGTAAAGTGATCCTTGGAATCATCTCTGATCTCCCGTGCATCAGCACGTGGAACGTCTTCCTCATGGCTAACTTTACCCTGGTCACCTGCATTCTTACTTTGCCATTAATGCAAACTTACGTTACCCTGGCTGTGATTTGTGCTCTAATAGGATTTTCTAGTGGCTATTTTTCTCTAATGCCTGTTGTGACTGAAGATTTAGTTGGAACTAAACACCTTGCAAATGCCTATGGCATCATCATTTGTGCCAACGGAATATCTGCATTGCTTGGACCACCCTTTGCAGGTAAAAAGTTCATATCTCTAACCAACAGATGTTTGTATAATAAATAACCATGTGACTTGTTATATTGCTAAGATTTCTTATGTTCTGAGCCCGCGTAGTTAACAAAATTATATCTGCTCCAGAATGGACTGTAACATCCAGGTTTACGTTGTACAAATTTACAGATCACATCTGCTGGGTACCAGCTCGCTATTCACACACTACAAATTACCATCCTTGCAAATAAACCCAAATCTGCACCTTTCATACCTTTCAATGGTATGTTTCCTTAAAATATTATCATATACTTTTTTAAAATTGAAAGGTTTAACCTATTTTTATGTGTTTTGTGTAGTATATGCACTATACATACTCATGCCTCTAGATGAAAAAATGTATACTTTTCAGGGTAGGCAGGTATTTGTACCACAGCATTACCCCCAAGAACTATAAAGTGTATTTGCGAGTCACCACTCTAAGCTGCCAATGGATGTGTAGATTTAGCGAATTTAGCTTTGCTTTCCTTCAGCCACAAGTATCTACTTTGGGGACCGCACTGCTCATAATCTCTTTACTGCCATCCACAACAGAAGGCAGAATCGTAGGTGTGTGACCCCTAAAGTTACTTAGGTTTAAACAAACATTCATTATAAATTTTCTCATAGAAAGAGGCAGGGAAATACGGGAGAGATATAGGTACTGATTGTCAATACAATGCCAGACTATGGCTATCTTTTAGAGATGCAAATCTGAAGACAGCATTAAGAAACCTTGTGAGTAATGGCCGTGGCCAGCCAGGGGTGGCACTAGGCTGAACTGAAGCTATTTGCAGCACAAGCAACCCAAAAAAGAGAGAACACTCTCACCTTCTCTCCCCACCATTAAGTGAGCTGACGCAATTTAGCAGAAAGCTCATTTGGTGCCCTTTGAAAAGCAGCAGTGTTTTACTCTACCATACATTCTTCCAGCACCTCTCAGTCTGTGCTGAACATGTCTTTATATTTGGTCATAAGTAATGAAGCAAATAGGATGCAATTAGTTGATGTGAAAAAAGCTTCTGATCTTGAGGTTACATCACAACGCAACCGACATGACATGAGGGAATTTTGCTATTTGGGGTTCTCAAACCTTTCTGAAGTAACTAACTTTAACATATTTTTGCAAAGGAATTAAGGCTGGAACGAGAGTCATTGCAGTACTGAGATTATGTCTCTTGAACAGTCTTTTATTGGTATGTCAGTCTTTGAGTAAGCTATTGGGAGTGTGTTTGCTTGCACAAGGCACAGCGTTTGAACTAGCCTGCAGTAGCGGGCATTTTACAAAGACAATAGTAGGGTGGAAGAACTAACTGGTTTGGAATTCCACAATGTCTATTTTAAAGTCAGACCTGTAACGACTTGTTTGAAAAACGTACAGATTTAGAGAGAAGGTTGCTTGGCTTCTTAGGATGGCACATAGCTAGAGTCCCATTTTAAGACTTCCATGATACTTAAATGAGGGGATAGGTTTTGCACTGGTTTGGGGTTTTGGTGAATGAACAAGAGATTTTGTTAATTCATTTCCATTTGTAGCATCTAGAGGAGGAGAAAATCACCACCTCTTTTTTCCACAAAAAATCTATGGATTTGACTGAAATGTCATGAGAGAATTCTGCAGTATTTTTCATATTTTCCCATGCAAGGTACCTTGTCAAGCTTTGTAACAAACATGTTTTTTCCTTATTTTGCAGGTTGGATCTATGACATGACACATAAATACGATTTTTCTTTTTACATATCTGGCTTGCTATACATGGTGGGAATAATATTTTTACTTATACAACCTTGTATTCAAAAGAAACAACCAAGAGAAAAATCTATGGAAGAAGCACAAGTATAGAACAAATTACAGAAGTTTTTTTACAGATTTGTTTTGTTTTGTTTTGTTTTCATGTTTCTATTGTATGACAGTATGAAGCTGTTCTTCTTATGGAACCAACCACATGGAGCTGTACTTAAGTGAAACGCAAATGTGCTCCAAAATGCTAATAAATTATTAGAAATATGGTTTTAAATTGAGTTAAGATCTTTTACTTTAGAACTAACAAATACAGCAATTAAAAGCACCCTGCTAGTCTTTTAAACAATGCTAGGAGCCTTTACTCTTGCTTCTCTTTTACCTTTTCACCACTACCCATTGGTGAAACTTCATTGGCTGCAGTGCAGTTACTCCTCATTTACACTAGTCCTATAAGAGAATTTGATATAGAAGTCCTTCCTAATATGTATTCTGTCTGATAAAAGATTAGTTACTGAGTATGAGGAAATGATTGGTTTTTTTTACTTGGCTAGCCAAGTATTGTTGAAATGCTAGCACAATAATTCTATTAATTCAGCATATTAAAATTACTATTTCTGTGACGCAAAACTGAAGAACAATTCTTATATTTTTCTGAAATGACTCTCTACTTGGAGGATTTTTTATTTTATTTTTTTTAAAGTATCAACTGCATAATAAAGTAGCCAATACATAGGCTGCATTAAAAACGCTGTGACACTTAATGCATATAAACAAACATGAAAGCAGAAATAGGCAACATATGGAAAATATTATTGTTACTCACAGGCTGGAAAACGTTTCCAGAAACAGTCTGAAGTTTCTGGCTGCTTTACCTAATTAGAGGTATTTTAGAACTTTGTAACATTGCCATTGACTCCTTCCATGGGACTTGTTTGTCAAGTAAACAGTACTAAAGAAACAGAGTTGGGCAAAATTGGCCAAACATAGTCTTAGAATGAACTGGACTACAGCATGCTAAATTTTGTTACAATTAATTTAATAACAAAAACTGTTATATTACGAGCAGTTGTGTTGCTGCTCTTAATGTACACCATGAACTGTGTAAGACTGGTCACATTTGACATGTTTATTCACCAGAAAATTAGATAATGCAGAGCATGGAAGAGCTAAAGACCATTGAAAATATTAAAATATTTTTTCTTAAACAACATTAAGCAGCTGGTAATCAATGCAGAATGTTTTATATGGTGGTACAAGACATACTCTTTTCAGCTTTGAGAGGTGAGTCTGGTGTTAATTTTCCTATCAAATAAAAGTCACTGTAGTTTTTTTTCCTGATAGCTTTATGAAAGTTTTTTCATGACAAATCAGGTTCTTAGTTTAATATTCATACCTGCTGCTGGAATTCTTAAAAAACAATTGGTACTATTCAACTATAATGAACAAATATTGGGAAACAGTTCAGTATGCAACAATGTCATTATACAGATTGTTTTTATAGCTGCAAGGTTGGTTAAAAAAAAGTTCTGAACTGCAGCTTGTATTGTTCTATATTGCAACTCACCAGCTTCTTAGTTTTGCACTTCTACAACTGTTGTTGGTGGGGTTATACTTTAAAATAGATCACTGAAATAAGCCAAGTTAAAAAAGAAAACCTGGAGGAAACCCCAAACTACTTTAAGATTCAGATAATTTCATTCATATAGGATAGTTATGTATGGCCTTTAAAATTCACATTAAAACAACTGAGGTGCCAGTGAACTGCAACACATGGTGTGAACACGCAGTCAGTAATTTCTTAAAATCAGCTTTTTTGTTGGAGAAAATGTTCATGTAAACTACACTTTCACATCAATTCTTTTTTTACAGGTTTAATGTCTTCGTGTGAATGCTGCTGCTAGCTTATTTTAACTGAGCTATCTTTTATTGGTGAAATATATATGTATATATTGAGGTGATGATTTCCCTCAATTTCCTTTTTTTTTCTTTTTTGAAAGATATGTACCCTTTATACGTAGATATTCACTTTGTCTTTTGTCAAAATCAACTTTATTTGCATATTAATGTAATGATAATATGTTGTTCACTTATGATATCTGCAATATATCTTTCTATAGAAGTCCTTACTGGGCCGTATGATGGGAATAAACTTACATTACCTAAAATTTCACTTCCTGTTCATTTACTAATTAGGTTTGGGTTTTTTTAAGGCTAAAAATGAAGATAGTCCTGCAAAATGATTGTTCTTATTTCTCATAACAGAATGAACAGGTACGTGGTTGATCAAGGATAGGGGAAGGTAGGCTGCCTAACTGTTATGAACACAAGCTAAGAAAAAAACTCCTTGGTAGTAAATTGACAGAAAGTGAGGAAAGAGGGTCTGTTGTTTAGTAGCCCTGCTTACATACTGTAGTTCTTAAAATCATCACTCTAAAGCAAAATTACATTTTATAGTGTTTTATTACACAGAACAGAAATTTTATGAATACAGTATTTTATGCACATCGTGAAATTTGCATTTGTCATTGTCCTAAAAGGAATAGTCACAAAGAGGAAAGAGTATACTTAAGTGTTTCTTCTACCTAAAAGATCTACAATCACCAAATGCTTCAAGAATATTGGTATATAGTTGTAGAACAAAATATTCTTAATCTAAATTAGCAAATATCTTTTAAGAATTAAAATACTGCTTTATAAAGAAATAGAAGGATATTAAGAACCCTGTAAGAACCCTGTATTCATAGTTTTTAATCAATTTATAAAATTCAAGTTTAATACTTGACATGTTAAAAAACTGTAAACCTAGTACACTCTTAAATATTACACTATTATATCCAAATGCTGCAATCACTGTTTTTAATACTCAGGTCTTAAATCTATTCAATGGCAAATGATATATTAATCAACCAGTACTTTCAGAGTAAAAATATTTGGCCTCTTAATTACTGAAGTTGACTGTTTAAGTCAGTAATGTCAGCAAGAACTGCCTTCATTTTACAACACTGTTAAGTAACTGTTGTTACAGTCCTATAAGATAGCAAATCTCTCCTATCAAATATGCAACTAGAGCAATGGAAGCCAATTAGTTTCAAAAGTTCCTGCATCAGCAACATCAAGGAGCAATGTTGACCACATACCATTCTGGCAGAGTGCCTCGCATATGATTTTGATGGACTGTCCAAGATGAGGATGAACATTTCATCCACACCCTCAGTCACCAAAGAAGTTTCTTCTTGGCGCCGAAATTATTATTTGCTTGAACTTTGGATAATTAATTTAAAAACATTTTAACACACATCAAACTGTGGAACCAGCTAAACGTTACTTGCCTATAAACATTGCAAAATTACCATGATGGACAGTAAAAACCTCAGCATTCATCAGCAATTTTTCTAGTAAGAAATGATAGATGGTTTTCTATAAAGGTAATGCTGACAATGCCACAGCATCTGATGTAAGACATGGAGCATGTATAGCATATATACAAAATAGAGAAGTCGGCACGAAGAAGTACAAAGAAGTCACAATCTCTTCTACTGCTAGTAACTGTTATGATGCTGACCATAATACAATTTCAGGATGCCCCACATATGAAACATTGTATTGTTTACACGTTGCTCTGAGTAAAGCACATTTTGTTTTTCTCCTTTCAATTCTTAAAATAATCTGCTTTCCCTAGTAAAGCAGAAATGTGGGTATGTCTGACCTGATAAACAGCAAATCCACGCCTTATAACAATTACTTGAATGAAAAAATACATCTTTATTCATAATCTTTGTTGTTCCGAGCATCTTGTTTCTGCCTCCTCCTTCGGAGCTGCAGCTGTAGCTGAAGTCTGTTTGTGAAGAAGAATTGTTTCCAGCCAATTTCCTGTGCAAGTTCTTTCATTTCAGGTGTAATTGTGTCACACAAGTTCTTCACAATATTTTCCCATAGTGCATTACTGTTACATATCTAGTTGCAAGAGAAAGTAGAGACTTAAAACCACAATTTGGCTTACTCGTTGGTGATTATTTTACTACACAAAATGTGTTTAGACCACACAGATGCCTTGTATGAAGGTCACTTGCAGTGCAAGCTGCCCATTTATCTTGCAAGATGCAGTACTAGTTAAAACTCACAATGATATCAGTGGAAGTTTTGCCCAGTGTTGCCAACAGAAGATATTGCATGTTCTTCTGTGAAAAATTTGAGTTTTGTTTGGTATGATATCAAAGGCTTTTCTGCCGCACTAAGAGCAGCTGTAATGGCACATACTTTCCTGGTGTGTAATTCATACAGCCCCACTGGAATCAATGAAGCTGTGTAAGATAATGCCAAAGAACTTGTCAGGATATAGAAATCACACCACAAATACAAATCTGTTTTCAAGGAAAGTAAAAGAAGCAAATTGCCTTTGGATTACAACAGAAATGCAATTTTAGGAAGCTTTCAGAAGCACTGTAGGGATTAAGCCTGTTTCTCAGGAGATGCTTCCCTCTTTCAAAACGAATCAGATTCAGAAAGAATCAGGTGGAAATATTATATTACAAACAGGAAGAAAAAAATGTTGTAATTTGTTAGATGACAACCATCACAAAAAAAGAATTTGGAAGATACTCTGTGTATATTATCTGCCCATTGTAAGTTACAGCAGAGTACAGCAACACTGATTCTTCTCCTAAGCATTCCACTTTTCTAAATGTGTACTTGCAGGGACCTAAGTGGAGCTGTACTAGATTATTGCAATGCAAGTGGCTGGTACGTCTGTCACAAGCAGTAACAGAAATAGAAAAGCAAAAGTCCTGGTGTAACTTCAGTTACATACTGCTGATGTAGCTGGATACCTTAAACTATTCCCTGACTACAGTGAAGCTGTATCAGAGTATGTGTGGCAACAGTATTTCTGTTGTTCTTGAATTGTGAGAGTGATGATGCTGCAGGCACACACAACAGGCTAATATATTTTAGCAATGAAAAAGCAGGGATTGGGGGGGGGGGGGGGGGGGGGGGCAACTGCTGTAGAACTCCTGAAATGAAAATATGAGCATTTAAAAAGTTTTCTTTAAATTTCTGCTTGATCTCTGTCTCTAAGCATTCTGCTGTTCCTATGAAAAATGGACACACATTAAGTTAAAAATAGCGCAGGCTGGTTTTTAGTATCATATATTTGTATTTCCAAATACAGCTTTCCATTGAAGAAAATACAGAAATAAAAGAGACGATCACTGCCATTATTGTGGTTTTCTTTCCGTGCCAGTGGGTTCCGAATTGCGTAATAACCACTAGATCTTCCCTCCTGTCCCCAATACCCAGCCGCAGGGTGGGCAGCGGAGCCGGCCCAGCGCCGGAGAGCCCCTTCTCGCCCTGGCGCTGGGAACGTGGCTCCCTCTGGCGGCACTCGCCTCCCGCAGCTCACAGAAAGCAGCATTTTTCTAGTTCAAATTTGGCTCGGTAAAGACCTCGTACAAAACAGACGAAATGAATCCCATCTCGAGCTTGTGCTGGGAAACACCACAACCGAGCAGTCTGTTGGAAAGCTCACCGAGTGCTCCACCGGTGGTGTCCGCAATTAGGACTTCTGTACTTTATTTCTTTTGAGGTGGAGCTTCTGTCACAATACTTAAAAATACTACCTAGTGAAAACCTGAAATACTTTGAAATGCATATTGAAAGCGCCTGAATACTCTGGAGAGCAGGATTTATGCTCAGAACTGCAGAGTCAGAGAAATGCCATGCTTTGGGTAACAAGTGAGGATACCTGTTCAGTCCAGCCTACGAGGATGCACTGCGCAGGATGGACGTACGGGGCCTTTCACACTCCACTTTTCAGTCCTGAGTCCAGAGACTGTTCTATTTTCCCCTGTTTGAAAATCTGAATATGCTATTTTATAATTCCACAGAGAGCAGCATTGTAGCCTACACATAAATTAGTCTGGAAATGAAAACTCATAGTACTGGGGCAAATTTTTAATTCCTTAAAAATGCTACTGAAACGAGAGAAAGAGAGCATGGCATTACTAGTTGTAAAAAAGTTATTTCATTGTGCCAAAAATCTTATCTTTATTATTACGCAACTTAATTATTTCTAGGATTTCCTTAAATTCCAGAATATCCAAGGCTTTGTGTTAAACTAATTAAAAGTTTACTGCACTCCACAGTACCTCATCCTGCTCCACTCACACTCTGGAAATGACAGACGGATTCCAAATATACTAAGAAATCATTTCCTGGCCTCCCTTCTATCCATTCTCTTCCTCCCTTTTAGTTGTTTTTATTCTCTCATCCTTTAGTGGTTGTTTCCCAGTCACAGTATCAACTGTTTTATCTTGAAACTGAAATAAAGCCCAGAACTTGGCAAGCTTATCTACTTCCACCTGCCCTTCATCTGTAAATTCCTGACGTGCTCTATTTTGCTATCTCACCATTTTCTCCTGTGCTTTCATTACACAGTCTCCTATTTCTTGTGCTCACTTGAACTCACTCTTGTTAAAGCATCTATAATGTCTTCGTAGCCACACCATAGGAACAGCAGTACAGCCATGTCCTCTTGAATGGTCAGCAGTCTTCCACAGAGCTTGGGCCACACAGCCTCAAAATAATCAACACCCTGTGAGTAACCTCATCCCGACACAATACTCCCTACCAGAGACATGTCCTGTTCTCCAAACTAAAAGGTTGATCTGTCTCTCTGAAGTCTCTCAGAGAGCATCTAGCTGTCACATCAGACTCAAGATGACTAATCCTGGTTTTGTCTTCTAGGTCTCACCATTACCTATGTTTTCAGTAACCGTACAACCCATAACTTGACAGGCTTCATTCTAGGCTCCTACAGCACCCCTGGGGATAAGAATCAAGTTATTTTTTCTCTTTAATATGCTTCTCTCTATTTTTCATAAAAAACACTTTTTTCCCCCAACCTGAGTTATTGCAGCAGCCTTTTCTCAGGCTGTGACTGGGATAGAGAATGCAATTTTGAGGTATTTGGACCCACAAAAATCAGCTTCGTAATCCCAGCTCTAAACGCATTCTCTTTTCATCCCTCCAATTACCCGACCCCACACAGAGCAGATGACCTCTCAAAGGCCTTTCCAACACAGCCTAAGTTAGGCTATGACTTTTCTCTTTTTGGCACCAACAGACTGTCCGTCGTTCTCCTGGGATTTCCAGGCTATTCTTCCCTGCGTGTTACCCCTCATTCAGCACTGGGAGGCTACCCTTAGGTCCAATCAGCCAATAGCGGCAACTTCTGTTATTCACTCTTTAAAGTTTCAATTCAACATGTTCATACTCTTTCCCATACTTCCCTGATAGTTGGAAAGATCTTGCCAAGAAGAAAGAATAATGTCTGCTCTTTCTCCTGCATTCCTTACAGTTCCTTGCTGCGAGGTCTACAGAAATCTTGAAAAAAATCTCTTTCTTTGTGCTCCTGTCTTTTGTCAAAGATTTAAATCATAAGCTCTCTAGGGATGGCAATGATTTTTTGTTTGTTAATGAGTCTAGCATAAGGCGATCCTGGCCGATGGTTTCTAGAAGTTTCTAGGCACTACAATAATGCAAATCATAATGCAAAGCATAGGTTTTACATTTCAAATACTTAATCCTGGAAGTGGTGCATAACACTGAAACAGGAGTTACAATCTGGATCATTGTATTTATTATATGCAACAGGATAATCACAATCTCTCTAACAGCCTTTCTAAGATCTAGCTTTTGTTGCACCCCTTCAGCTGTTTGTATACAGATGATTAATTTATTATCTCAAACTTTTAAGTAAAGCAGACAGATTGATTACATTAAATGTGAGATGAATCAAAACCAACATGCTGCACAGCAAAGCTAACAATTTTAAAATAATTTAATTTTTTTTTAATTATTTTTTTTACCATTTCAAATCTGCGTGAAACTTGAGAAAGCCTGGCAATATCTTCAAGCTCCAGAAAGGAAATGATGTACAGAAGCAATGGGACAGGAAGTCGTTCCAGGAAGTCATAGTTACCTCGGCACAGATTGAGGACATGTTCCAGAACTTTGGCACCAAACACTATAGCAATCTGAACTATGATAAAAAACCAAACAAATCCCACATTATTCAGATAATTCTAAACAAAAAACCCCAAAACAACAAAACAAAAAAAGAAATCAGAAAAGTCAGCTCAATTTTTTAAAATGTTTTCTAGAGAAAATAACATAAATATCTTATATTTTACATTAGTAATTTATAGTATTTCAATTAATTTTAAGAGTTGCTAGTGACATTCAGGAAGGCTGAACAGTAAAAACAAGGCTTTAATTAAAAAACTGTACATTGTCTAAAATACAGCAAACTCTTGTCTCAGCTGAGGAACCTAAAACACAGCAAAGCTGAACAGAAAATTATCCATATCCATTTTGTCCATGTTTCCACATACATATATATTTATTTACAAAAAGACTGTGCTATTTATTCAGGAGGATGTTAGTAAAACAACTGAAAAAAGTACTTCAGTTGCATGCTTTGAGGAAAATAATGATGGCTCTGACATTAAGAGTCTCTGTAGTTCCACTTCTTACCTTATGTAGGTGCAGTTAAACACTAAAATGAAATTGAAGACAGGTATCTTCTACTGTGACATAACACTTTTTGACTCATTCACTTTGTGACCCAGTACAATGCCAAATTCTTTTTCTATAGATCTTCTACTTAGTGAGCTACTCCCCATCCTGCATTCATACACTCAATTATTTCTGCTTCAGTTTCCAACTTGGGCTTTTGAATTTAACACTGTTTCTTCAGATCATTTATCTATTTTATTAAATTGCTTTAATAAAAATACTAGCTCATTGTAAAACAAGATCCTGAATTCTATTTGCTACACTTCTAATGAATGATCAGTAGTAAATTTTGGAGCTGCGTGTTTTTTCCCAAGATCTGATGACATGAATGCAGTCATCCAGATTTGTAAAGGACTTCCCCCGCGCCACATCCTTTTCATTCAGGGACACAGGGATCAAAATTTAAATGTAAAGCAGAATTACTATTTTTTGTGTTATGAAATTATTCTAATGCATCCAAAGTGGGGTGGGGGGTTGGTTGTTGTTGTTGTTTTGGGGATTTTCTTTTTTTTTTTTAACCAACTAGGGTCTAACTTCTCATGTATGTTAAAGTCATAAAACGAGAGAGAAACAGAATTTTGGAAGCTGAAACTACACTGACTCTAGGCAGTAAGTAAATCCAACTTTGATGCAGCAGTTTTCTCTCCAAAATATTTTGTAGGATGAGTTACAAAACGCAAGCTTTTGTGAACACATTTGAAAGAGCTTTCCACATTACAAGATTTCACTATTAAGACATTAAGATTTTTTTTCGTCTCTTTTCGTTCAAAATATTCCTAAGGCAATTACGCAGAAGGAAGCTATCACCTTATCTTCCTTCATGTCTTTGGGTAGATGGCCCAATACAGTTCAAGCTTTCTTTCCTGTTGCTATATCATAATGCAAGTGTTGGTTCTCACTTGCTTTCCAAGCATCTCAGTTCTATATAGTTGGTAATTTTCCTCAAATTCCGTATGCAAGTACAGAAATGATATACACAGTCAACTAAAAATTGTCTGGCTGATCTAATTCAAGCTCATACGCAAGAATGATCCAAATCTTTGCATACTAGGAATGACAATGATAATGTTTGTAGTGTGCATCTATTTCATGTTGAATGATTAAGCAGGCTACCACATGAATATTTGCCGCTTCTTGAGTTTTTCTTGAAAATTGTTTATTTCTAGAAATAATAATGTGACCTGGTTTGGCTATTTTAAAGTATATTTAGCTGCATTTATCTTGCTTTATAATTGCATCTGCAGCTAATGATGAACTAACTATGAAAGTATATTGGACTTCAGGCTTTCTGTGAAATTTTCATCCTATGGGTGCTGGATTCTACTTGAAGACTTGTACTATTTGTTCACTCATCCAATGTAAATAGACTTCTCTTCTCTTGCCCTACACTATCATAAATTAATTTTTCATCTTTACAAAACCATAATAAAAATCTAGCTATATACAAAATCTTACTCCTCCCTCTTGGCTCTGTCGAGATTATGAAAAGAAACCAACGATACCTCAATTCACTGTCCAAAAAAGGAAAGATACATATACATACAACACACATAGGATAAACATACAATATACAACAGATAAACATTTTGCTGGTAGGACAGTACAAATATTTAGCAGCAAATCATGGTCTGGTGAGGCGTCTTTTATTTGAACGCTCATTTGGCAAAAAATTCAGTAAGGATAACCGGAATATTATTCCAGTATATATATTTGTGGAGTATTGGAAAAAAAAAATGATCTGTGAATACTTAGAAGAACAGCAGCAAAGCTCCTCTTAACTGGAGGTGAGAAGGAGGTGTAAAAACATCTGATTGTGTGGAACACCAAGAGCTATGGACAGAAATAATATCAATATAACAATATAACTTCTCACAAACATAGTAATTTATATTTATCTTAGTAACTTCTATTTATGTTAGCATTTTTCTGAAAACAAAACACTTCTCTTTTATATTAAAATTTTACTTAAAAAACAGAGGGAAAATCCCAGGTATGATTTTAAAGTTAATTTTAGAAGGAGAAAGAAATAACTGAATGTTAGGAAAGAATGACAACTGTGGCTTTCGATACTTCCTATGGGATAGAAAACCTCTGAACCGCCAATAACACTTTTCAAGAAAAAGCAGGCAAATCTTATTTGTAACCTACTGAAAACGCACAGGATAACAGCAGAAAACTGCGTGTTAACAATAATTTAACTATTTGAATCATCGTACCCAGGTAATGTAAAATAGATGTTTTATTGTGGCATTTTATGAATAACAAATGCCACACGCTAAAACCTTCACTAATATATGTTCACATATGAAATCCACTTTTATGAGGTAAATAAAAAAAATATAAATTTTGAGAATAAGAACACTAAAACCTATTGCTAAAGTTCAGCTATAAGAAGTTCTATGTAATTCTTGGCAAAAAACATATAGAAAACTACCTCTTTGAAAGCTCAAGTTTATAAAAAATGATAATCAATTTTGTCAAATTAAAGTGTGGTGCAACTCTGCCTCAACTAATGGAGCGATTATAAACACCCACCGCAAACAAGCAGAGCATATTTAAAGACTCCCTGAGCACTAGCCAAATTCAAGAGGCAGTCCATTTTCTATTGGTTCATGATACATTCATTCCCCTTCTAGTCAAAACAAGTAGTAATAACTGGAATTAAAGATTTGTTTTGTTACAGACTGCAAGTGCTGATTGAAACTTTTTCCAGACACGTGAGCTCAGAATGTGCAGTCTTTCCATCAATGGAGCACTAACAGCAGTCACTTGCTGTCTCCCTACCCAACTGCCTAAGGAAGTGTTATTATTTCAATCAAATTAATTTCAAACTGGCCAGTTGCAAAAGTTATAATGGGGATCAGAAACACAAACCTGAACATAGAAATGCAGACCACGTTAACTCACCAAGGCTAAAAAAAATCTCAATTGTGCTGTAAGAAGTGTTAGATTTTAATAAGAAATGCATAGGAAATATGCGTTGGTCTTATTTCAGACCCTATATGAAGATACACTCAAGTTTACTCTTGAAACAGATATATTCTCCTGAGGAAAGTTTTAGCCTCTCCCCTACCACCTGAGATTCATATACTTCTTAGGAAAGTAGACCTCCTCTGCCTAGGTGTAAATAAGATAATGTCTCCCAAAGTTGTTGATAAAGAAAACAGGACTTCATTTGGAAATGACAACTTTCAAGTTCATCATAAAAATAGGATAAATATAAAGTCCCATCTGTAAGTGTTGCTAATACTTCTGTCATTGTCTTATAATGAAAGCATCAATGTTGCTGGGATTTATCCTATATTTACATTTACTGTCATGTTTTTTGTTTTTTCCAGTATTCATATACTAATTTATATTAATAAATTCGTACAAAAAAAGCCTGTTAGTCAAAGCAATCACATCTTTCATGAAAGTTACTACAGATCAATATCGTAGATTTTTCCATTATACGCCACAGCAAATTTGTAATTATTGTCATCTTACTATGAAGAGATGAATCATCCAAAAAATCCTCCCAGGATTCCTTAATTTCTCCAGGTCTTGATTCACGAAATTTATTCCTAAGTGAGATTTTCCACCACCTGAAAATTACCTACAATTGTGGAAGAAGAAAAAGAAAAAAGGAAGAAGAAATAAGTACCAAGTACCATGAGATAAATACATCGGTAAGATTTAGGATTCTGGTTGTGTAAATATTACTACTATTCCCAAAACAAAGTTATCATAAAAAATCAGACCACAGTTACATTACCAGCTGCCCTACAACACGCTTCAAAGGACAATAAACATCTCCTAATGTACCTAGACAAGTGTGAAATGTTTTTATATACAAATAAAGAGTTCCCAACCCCTGCCTGCAAATTGCTGATAGAAATTAAAGCATGTTTAATGACATCTCCACTTGCAAAACTATAAACATTCTCTTTTTGTTTTTAATTTAGTCGCAGAAACACAATTCATCAGGCATTACATTATGTGGTTAAGTAGAAAAACCCATTCAACTGCTCAGGCATTCAAAAGTGGCAGTCTTATAAGTTAAACTGTCATTTTAATGTTTTGTTAAAATAAAAACTAATAGGACGGTTCAAAGCTCAGCACTTACACTGTCTGAAAACTCTGGAAAAAGCTATCCAGAAGTACATGTTCAACTCACATTTTCAGAGTCAGAAAAAAAAAAAGAAAGCCCACATTACAAAGCATTCAACTGAGACAAAAGATTAACATGAATAGTAAATTATGGAGCTATGAAATGATGGAGAACTAGTGGCCCTGGCTACCAGTAATTTTCCCAGAGTTCTCTTAAAACACTAGTTATGTGCTTGAACAGTGTGTCAGTTTTTAATATTGACTTTTGTTGCTGTCAAAGCTGGGTCTACAGGAGAGGAAAGTCGTAATCACATCTCTTACTTCACACAAGTTGTTAGCAAAGATCACATTCCAAGCCAAAAGTAGGATTCAGTTGCTGTTGTAGGCAAGGTAAAAAAAAAAATATCTTGTAATCTTACTAATATTAGTCTGGTTTATTTCCTTCCATTTCATTGAGAAAAGTGAGCATTTTAAGTTGTTATATGTATAGGTGGATTCCTGACACACTGAGCAATAAAACTGAGAAATGAAAATATTAGTGAAGTGTGCATTTATAAACACACACTCTTGTATATACGAAATCCACTCCATAGATTCTTATTTTTTCTACTGTAGAAAAGGAAAATTAAAGGCAAGTCTTGAGTTAACTGTCAATAAGCCATAGAAGACTACTCACATGCACTGACTGAAGAACACAGGGTTAAATTTACCATGACAAATCTTAGATCTGACAAAAGTGGTTTATATCTCTCAACATGAAACTTAACTTTAGATCTCTCCGATATTTCAGTGCCAAAAGGTAGATTTTTAAGTTGAGAAGAATTAAGTATTTGTAATTCCCAATAAGTTTCATTCACTTTCATCATTAATTTTCAAATTAAAGCTCAGATTCCAGACAATCTGCTAAGGCAAGCCCACACCAATCATTTCTATATTTTTCAAGTCTTGCTTTTATCCTGTTGATATCTCATATACAATAATAGCAAATATGTCTGAATAAAGGCTTAACACCTACATTTGAATGTCAAACATAGTCAGCTAAAATGTATCACTTTGATGTTTATTGTGGCTAATATGTCATTACAGGGGGTAATTGGAATTACTAAACCGTATTTCTGGTAGCATACATGCAAAATAGCTTCAATTAACTCCCAGACATATCTGCAATACTCTGTAAAATAACTCTCACTATGGGAATAAAAGAAAAAACATCCTACTCAGTTACATAAGTTCATCCTATTTTACAATGACACACAGAGTCTTTATTCCTCTGCAGTGAAACAGTTGCTTCTTTGAAGGGGTAAAAACCCCATTCACCCAATCTGTATTCTAGAATTTAATATATGAAAAATAAACTACACCACTGAAACATTTTATAATAGCAGAGTCAACATTTCTGTATTGTACATGCACAGTACAGACCACCATGTTGCTAAAATAAGACCACCTAATACACTAGTGGTAATACGAGGATTCAGTGCAAAAGAGATTATAAATCACTTGTCATTCTGTTGCAGTGATGATCTTACTACCTGGGAAGGCTTTAGAACTCGGATGCTTGTAGGCCACCATGGGGATAATGGGACAGTGAATGCTGTACTGTATTTGCAAAAGCTCTTTTTCTCTCTAGCAATGTAGGGAGAATCAGCACGTAAAGCTACTTCCATTCTTATTTGTGGAAAACGCGAGGTGAAAATAAAGTCAGAACAAAACTGATAGGCAAATGGAGAAAGAAAAGACATCTTCCTACATGTTCCTCACCTTGCACACCCTCCAAAATGGTATGAAAGAATACAGTATATTATAAGGGAAAAAGATCATTGTTAAAGGAGAAAAGAAACCTGGTTAATATGCTTTGTCTTGGCCTTTTCATGTTATTGCAGGAAGTGACATTGCTCAAAACCAACAACAACAACAAATGGAAATGCCAAGTGTAACTGAAAGAGAAAATGGCCACCTTCCTCCAAAATCACTTACCAAAAATTATTAACAATGACTGTTGCTTTTCAACTTTTGAACTTTAATACCTAACAACATTCTTCAGAACAATTTTACGTATAACCTTATAGATTTAACTATACACGAATTTAGAAGTCTAATTCTTAAAAAAGCAGAACTATATTGCACAACAGATTACAATGTGTGGTGATCTGTTATAAAATGTATTAATAAATACTTTTCAGTCTGGCATATAAAGTACAGTAAAATTCAGTATATACAGATAGCAGATGCTCGCCCAAATTCTGTACTGGTGTAAGCAATACAAACTTTTCACAGTAAGCATTCCATATATTTTTCGTTTAGTATTTTGTGTGTATGAGTGTATTTATCTGTAATATAAGTTTATGTAGAAACAGATGTACAAGAACATATTTAATTCAAACACTTGAGTGTGCATATGTGTACATAGACTCTTGAATAAGATTTTATCTTCATAAAATCCAACTAATCCTAAAATGGAACACTAAGCGAATACTCTACAAATGAAATACTTCTGTCCTATTTTTAAAGCAATTACAGTATATGTTTTAACATGGTATGTGTTTTAACTTGGTTATAAAAATTTACTTTCTTGTAGCATTGTTGTACAATTATAAATTCCAAAGCATTTTAACACTAACTTCAAAAACTTCAAAAATTACAGAAATACATATTTCAGTAATGTCTTCTCTTCTTAACTGTTACACCAGGAAGCACACTGCAACAGAACTATCTGCTAGAATGGGAAGATCAGGCCAACATGCAGAGGCAAGGGAAAAGTAAAATATTCAAGTAATTATATTAAACCCCACCGTGTATTTTCTAAACATTATTTTTTGATTTAAAGTGGAACAAACTGACAAGAGCACTATTCCATTTAGAAACTTCCTTACATACAAATACCCAGGACAAACTCCAGTTACCTTGGTAATTTGTTAGCACATGGTATTCCAAAGAAAAATATTGCATAGATTTTGTAATACCTATGCTTTTTGCATAGATTAAAAAGATGAAGAATGTAAAGTATTATAAGTGCATCGTGGTTACCATGGGCACATTTAATTCTCGACGCTATTTGGAGGTGCAAGTGTTAAAGCAATTCACCACCATGTTGCTTACTCCATTAGCATTTTTTTGTGTGAAAAGAGAGAAGAGGAAAGGATGATCAGAACCAAATCTAAACAGCAACAACCAGCCAAGGCTTCAAATAAAAAGTCATTGAAATTTTTTAAACAAATAAAACAACTAAAATACTTAAGTGAAAATTAGCAATGAATAAACTATTTTGGAAGTATCTATTGTCAAAATTAATCTGGACTGTAGATTACCAGAAGCATAGTACTATTTACATTGTATAAGAAAATAATATTTGAAGTTTGTCATGTGGTGAGCCACCTTTTAAGGATGCTGGGCTCAACCTTCCCTTAATTTAATCTATTTGGAAGTTACAGAAGTAGAGACAAGTGTCACATGACAGACTCATGCTGTATAATGAGAAACCTCTGGGAGAAGCTGAAGACCGACAGCGTGAATTGTGAAGCCCTGTTATAGAGGCATATATGAGAAACTGCTTCCTTCTCCAATATACATTTTTAGGATTTCAAACTTCTCCAGACTCAGCTTTCTGCTTTGCTTAAAACTAGTAACTCAAAATATAATTTCTCAGATTACAGGTTATTTGGAGATGAATCTCCCCTATTTTTCTTTAAATTGTTGTACTTTAAATAGTTAAAACTTTCATTGGAGACGGAAGGTGACTCCAGAATCTAGAAATTAGTGCTTTCTGAGATTTAGGAGATCTAGATTCAAATATTTTCCTCTGTCCCAGGTGAACAGTTTAAATCCCCAGTCTTTCTTTTTGGCCTTGGATTTGTCACTGCAGTCCAAGCTCTCATTCCTCTGTGCAGTGAAGGAGCCATTGTGTCTCTACTGAAAAAAGCAGTCACATTCTCACTTAGTCTTAGTGAGTTTACCTTTACTAAATCCCTTCTCCCAGGCTGTTTTATCCCATATTCTATTACTTTTCCACAGATTAGAAAAAAAATAAAAATCTCTGATTTTGGCTGAGTTTTGTGAATTGGAGGAGACTATAAAAATTTATGCTGCCTTACTATTTGATTTCAATATTTCAGTATTCAAATGTTTCTATCCTTCATTTTATCTCATTTTCTCCTGCAGAATATTGTTGCATTTTTGCTACGATTTCAAATGAAAACATTCAATTTTCATGCACCTCAGTATAGAAACCATCCATTTCACCCCCACATAAATCTTCACAAAATAAAAGTGGAATAACTATCAGCATTACTGAAACATCTTCCGGGAGAGAACTGTAAGACAGATGTTTCTGAAGCTATGATCTGTATACCTAAATATCTCACGGTTAATTGATCGCTTGAAGCCAGTATCAGCTAATATGTTGCCTAAGAGTTTATAAACCTAAGCTCAATTTCCAAGCCACAAAGAAGTCAAAGAAGCCTTCACTAGATAGATATATTTAATTCTGAAATTATTTGCACAGTGAAAACTACCAGCTCACCCGCTTCCTTCATCTTTCCAGTCCCTGTTAGTGTAGATGCAATTTTACTTATGGAAAAGCATTCCTCCTGTCATAGATTCTCCTACTCTTATTCTAACAGAGATGCATCTAATTAAGAAGCTGGTACTACAGCACTGTAAACTTTTTCATGCTGTTGCAGCTACATCCCCACTACAGCTTTGACTGCATAAATAATAAAGGAAAATTTGAATAGAACAATAGAAATCTTTAGGCTTAGACAGAGCTATGCTCATTTTGCAAGTGAATGAAGCTTAGGCTTCTAGGTCACTTTGAAAAATGCAAAATAGGTACCTTAAAATTTTACTCACTTTTCACCAAGAAGAGGCAACCGTATCTAAACTATGGAACCAAGTAGCACCAACCATGCACAAGCATTTGCAAAAGAACTAAAATAAAATGTTAAATAACTTTATAAAGAGCTTGAGTGAAACTATCCTTATGCACTGACACTGATGAAGTGAAAGCAAATGCTATTTTGATCCCTGTGGGATAAGCTGTTGAAGAACAGTAACACACATGGGCAATTGTTTCATGTAAGGCTACTAATGGCATACTGTGATTAACTTAAAAGCAAGAATGCAGATCTTGTGGAACTGAAGAACCTGTTAAGTCTCCCTTTTTTCCTGCTGCCTCCAAAACCAGTTAGATTCTCGACAATGAAAAGATATCCTTTGTTTAAATAAATATTCCCACTGTGCCTTCATACAGCGTAACAAGCAACATATAGGTGTCTCACAGGATGTTGTGAAACAGTAAAGAAATCAATAGTTACAGAGACAACATTTAACAAATATTACCAAATATTCATACCAAGATCTTGGCACAGTTACAAATCAACTTTTTTTCTAATAATTTCCTCACTGTCTCTACACAAAAGAAAATGGCAGTCACTCTCATGTTTAAGTTAGTTAATGATGGCTGCCCAAAAATCAAGAAGCTCTTTCATAACTATTCCTTGCAGTAAGCGGGGTTTTTTTTTGTAGCAGGACATAAGCCCTGCAAGCAGAGAGGCATCTTTTGCCACTTTTATGTAATTCCATCAGCATCTCAATCTGTGAACACTGAGATTTCTCTTTTGTGGCTTACTACTTGATTTTGCAGAGCCCTACCATTATGTTGTATGGAGCTCTTTGGCAAGTACGATCACCTGAGGACACTTACCTGAAAATCCTGACTTTTGCCCAACCGTGTTTCTATAACATGTATAGACAAGGTAAATGCTCAGCTGGCTATTTCAGTCCTTTGTAAATATAAGAACATGGAGAAGAGCCAGCAGAGGATCACAGTGTTTAGCTTGACCTAGAGTGTAAAAAGAAGAATTCACAAGGAATTCACCATCCATCATGAAAAACAGTTATTTCCAGCTTCCTTATTCCATTTAAGAGTGAGATTTAAAATCAAAACTCTTAATATGTGTTTTTAAGTCTGCCTTATTTTGGAGATTTTGGGTTACTTTAATAAACATCAGAGATGAAAAGCAATTGCAATCATTCATTGCTATTGAAGATGGGTATCTTCCATCTTTGTCTTCCAAGTAACAACAGAAAACCAGCTTAATTTGGTAATTGGGCTTTAAGATCATAAACATGAATAGTTTAATAAAAACAACATGCTCCAAAACTACTGCTAAAATATTTATCTAAACACTTTAGATAAAGCAAAAGAAAATACCGTTTGCACTAAACCATTAGCTCCACATCATACAATTTCACTGGTACTATCCTGAAAGTGATTAACGCTCATATCTGATTAAATAATTTTATCAATTACCGACGAAAACCAGAATAATAGAAGACTCCTTATAACACATTGTGGTTTTAGATCCATCTCCTTAACCTGATCATTCTGCTATTACAGAATTTAAAAAATGAATTATGTTTTGATGGACATACTGGTGAATCTTGTAAGATGTTCAGACAAAAACCAATATTGTATAAGACGGGTGGAAAGACACTAAAATAAATCAATATGGAAATATTTAACTCTGCTTTTCCCAATGGATATTGCTGTGAAAATAGTTGTAACTGAAGGGGATAAAATACAGTAAGTTAAACAATCTAACCAGCAAGACCACTCTCCCTCCTAATTACACTACATCAATAGAAAGACTTAATACGTCCACCAATTGAGGTAAGTCTCCAACTGTGCCAGACTAGTGAGCAGGCAAGTTTTTATTGCTACTATACAGTCACTTCTTAAATATTCTTTTACTTTCTGACCAGCTACTCAGGGACAATGTCCCACCTGTCCTCTGACTAATTAATTAGTATCAGTAGTTACTTGTATATATTTGTGCCTTTTGCCATTTATAACAGGTTTTTATTAAAAAAAAATCAGCACTCTAAAGTTTTAGATAGTAATCAATAAACACAAGTGTACATAAATATGGATGTTCATGTTTGCATAAGAAAAGTAGTTCTTGTAAGTTAGCAGCAATTTAAAGAGAAGACTCGTTTATCTAGATTAAATGTTCATCTTCATAGTTCACTGGTATTTCTTATTCTTGATATACTCAATATACTTCACATGTAATAAAACTCTTCAGTTTATTGAACTATATAGAATACACTTGAGTTAAAACTAGAACATTTATAATGCCCTTAAAAATTAAGCTCTGCATGCCTGTGCATGCATGATGACCAAAGGCTTCCACTTAAAGCATCTGAAAAGCATTTTAGTAAAATACAGGAGGAAGATAGAATAAAAAGCTTGGAAAAAAGAACTGTCTTTTCCTTTGGGGAATGCAGTAGTTCTGTTTGAGAAAGAAATCTGCTTCCTCTCAGTTACATACCTGGTTTATTCCTATATTAGCATCTTTCCTCTTTGGTTTTCCCAGAGCTTGCAGGGGAAAATAAAAAAGGCAAGAAAATAAGAAAAAAAAAAGCTAAAGATCTCTATCGCAGATGCTTACAGCACAGGTGCTTTGGAGGCTAACTTCTAGCTTTATAGAGGCTTGTGTACACAGATCAGAGAAAACAATACTAGAGCAGAAGAGTGAGAGACAATGCAGAAGGGAGGGGGGTATGTGCTGAGGGGAAAGCAACGCTATCAGAGGGAATAAAAAATTACTCTTGAGGATCAGAGTCTTCAATTATGAGCATGATACTTGCCATTTATTAACGTGATTAAACAGGCAGACCTAGATAAGACCGCCACAAAGAGATTATTCCACTATTTAACAGAACAAAGGATGCTAGCTAAGTGCAAGACATAACATTCCTTTCTAGATGGATAAGATACTGACAGGTTTCACTTGAAACTATTTCTTCTAGTTTTGTCCTCCCTGCTTCAGTGTCAAGGTCTCCTTGTTACAATTTGAGGTCTAGTCAATGCTTTAAATTTCTTCTGTGGTTCTCCCCCACCACGTTTGGGTTTTTTCCTCCTTTTTTTTCCTTCATTACAGTAAAAAAAAACCCAACAGAACAGTCAGACTCTCTCCTATGTGTATAAAAAGTCCTAAGTACAGCAGTGTTACAATGAAAAGTCCTTTTCTAGGGAATCAACGTCTCCTTTAGCAGGGTTTGTGCATATAACTGGCAATCCTTTTTATTGCAGATGAAGTCTTAGTCCCTCCTTGGATACTTCTTATCATCCTGATTTGTATACATCTGCAACCAGTCTAATCTAATATCTGCTGAAAACTGTTTTCCTATGTTCTTATGTGGCCAGCTCATTTTCAGCACTGACATCTCTTACTGTAAATTTGGAGAAATGTCTATTGTGCTGGCCCCTAAAATCTCATCACAGTTTTTAAGAACAGACTAACACTCTCAATGTGTTTTTCAAAGTTCCCTTGCTGTCTATTTACAGCTTTAATTCCACCTGATCAAATGACAGGAACACTAAAGAATCCATCACATTGTGCAGGTATTCTGATATACTCAATTCCTACCTGTGTCTCCACTTTTCAGAAAAAGCTGTCGTGAACAAGTGTGCCCTTTTTCACTATCAGTTATCAACTCAGTACTACAGGTAGCATGCTCTCTGAAAAGTTTGTTTGTTTTTTTTTTTTCCTTTCTGATTCTTCAAAGACTAGTTTTGTCCAGTCCAATTTTAATTACTTGTTTTACATCAAACTTAACACTTGTTACCTGTATGTTTCGGTAAACTGCATAGGAGGGAAAAACTACACAATTCAGCTGTAGCACCAATTTAGCAAGTGCTGAAATCTATCCTTTCATTATCAGTTGTCATAACTTGATGTGCATGTATATTAAATACACACATTGCATTTTCTGTCACAAGTATCTGCTTGCTCTTTTGATGCTTTCCAGGTACACAGCTTCTCTTGCCTGCAGTTCCCATCTGTTGTCGTTCCTTTCACTTTATTGTTCACTATCATCCTCTTGTGTTATTTAGAACTCTAGATTCAGACATGCTCCTAGGCTTCTGCTTCTACAATATCATTTTGCCTTTTTCAACACATGATTTTGATAATTTTACTGTGCACTAGTGTTCTTTCTTCTAGTTACTACATTTACACTGGTTGCACCCAGTGCACAATTTTAATCTAATTTAGTGAAGTCCATCCAAAAGCTCCAGGCACTTTTACTTTGGTTTAATTTAGGCTTATTTCAGCTTAACACAAATTGATTTAGTTTATACCCAATCAAAATCAAGTAAATCTTTATGGTAAGCATCATAGAGGAGTTTGGACCAGCTTTAGCAAGTTTGTTTAAAAACAAATTTTAAATTACACTGGTGCACCTTCAGATAAGAGTTCTCGTAGCCTACCACACCTTAAGATAGAAATCCTGATCCTTTTCTAGCATTGCCTTCTACTCTTCTTTCTTTCTTCCTTCCTTCCCTTGAACACATTATGGAGTGCATTTAATTGATTTTTGATAAATGAACAAACTATAAATATATGGTACACCTAGTCAAGTAAATGTATCTGATGGTTCTTCATGATGAATGCTGCTGTGTATGTGGAAAACGAAATAAGGAAAATTGCTCTTGGTTAATAAAGGCAACAGAAAAGAAGAAATACTTATTTTCCCAACTTGAAGCAGGAAGAAGGGAAACAAGATAACAGATAGGAACACAAACTTACCTTTGGTAACACAAACTTACCTTTGGTAACACAAAAGTAGAATTACTTTTGACGTTTCCCAAGACAGAGCAACAGGGATAAGGGGATGTACTACCTAAAGTAAGGCAAGTGAAGAATGTAACTAAATCTTTCTCTGGAAGAACAAGCACTGATAATAATGAACACGTAAACAACAGATACTCGGGTACAGTAGGAAACATTTACTTACTTAAGGAGAAGACAGTGGTGATTGCTTACCTTGAGAAACTCTTACACCTTCATCACCTGAAAATCACTTTTGGCAGGGAGAACTAGATCGAGCATACCTTTGAAGAAAGCCACAAGTATTAAAGCCATGCATGAAACTTAAAATGGGAGCTTAAACATTGCAATTCAGTGCGATACTACAGTCTGTATACTAAGGACAAGAGGAGAAAAACCAGCCTAGACAAAAGAGAAAATTCATCTCTAGGCTACCAGTGACACATAAAACCAGATTAATAGTAAATAATGGTAATGGAGAAGTAGTTAGTTCTCTGTTTTTAAGAATTTAAGAAATTACTTTCTTAACTTTAACATACCTTAATTGAAATTGACACAAGAATATTACAATGCATCTTCTAATAACAGCTCAGTCACTACTGAAAAAGGAATTTTATAAGCCCACATGACAGTACGGAATTATTGTAGGCTCACAAACAACTGAACTTCACATGTAATAACCACCTAAGGACTCAATATCGGTTATATCTCTAATTTCAAATCATAAATGAATGTTTCATAGGGTTATGCATTTAGTAATGTTTGTGGGGAAAAAACAACAATGAAACAACAACCCAAAACCCAGGAGATTAAGTCTTTTGGGAAGGAAACCCCCCACCATTTATATTGCTATATGTGATGCCTTCTGAAGAGGAACCTTAATCCACCAATAAGGAAAGCCCTGAAGTGCCAACACTGCTTCAGCAACATATCATAAATTGCATTTCAGTTGCTAAAAGTCCAAATTTTCCTATATCAGTTGTATTCTCATGCTGGATTACATCTTCAATACTGCAGCATGACCAAAGAATTCCCAGATGTTCCCTGATGGGTAAGACCTAGCAACTGCATTCATCCAGAGGTGGTGCATTATGGAAAAAGTAAGAGACACGATCAGGCATAAAAACTATAAGACAACACCACAACATTGCTAAACCAACATATTTTAGCTTCAGACAGAAACACGTGACAACAATATTCATTTTTTTCCAATACAGCATTATTTCCCCAAAGAAACTGTTTCTATTTTCTAAGCAGTTCTAATGTTTACTTAGCTATTTGAAGTAGAGACAACAAAAAAGCAAAGGAGATTTCCCTATGTATTTTAGGCTTAATAAACATTCTCGTGATAATAATTTCTTAATATTGTGTGATACCATTATCATGAAAGTGTTCAGTTATTTTGAAAATACACTTTTTCAGCATAACAGAGCATTTCTTGAGCTGGAACAAAATGGCTTCCTTCTCCTGAAGTCATCAAACTATGCTTGAAACGATTCTGATTTAAGACAATACCACCAAGTTGCTAGTTTTATGCGATAAAGTCCCCCTATAAATACAGCTTATAACAAAACTATCTTTTTTCAAATCCCCTTTAGAGAAAATTTTGTGCTCTTTTTCTTTGTGAAGAACTGAAATTCTCATTTCAAATGTCAAAGAAGACTCTTGAATATAATTGGTCCAGCCAGGCAATAACTAGTATGGCATCCTTCAGGTTTCAAATGCAAATAAAATAATATGACTTTGAAAAAGGTTCATCTCTCACAGATCCTTACTTAAAATCAGACTTATCTTGCAAAGAATTGTTTTGTATAACATGAAATTAATTTCAGCTTAATTACTATAATAACATCTGTTGATTTTTTCCCCCCAATCCATCTGGCTTAAGCACTTCAAATGGCATCTTCTGTCAATCAAATAGGTTATATATCAAGTGTCATCATTAAGACTTAAAAACAAGCCCAAGATACAAAGGCAACACTTAGTTAACCTTATAGTACCATTTTTCAAAAGGAAGGAACTATCCTTGCAGGTTTCAACAGAGCCTGAAGGTACTCACAACTGAAAAACAACCAGACCACAACCAGTAAAACAATCCCTTACTAATATCTCCTGAAATTGAAATTTTATTTACAATGCTAAGGTTATCTTTTTTTAAAAAAAAAAAATAATCTAGGGTTTATAGAGATCTGAAATGGAATCAGGCTGTTTATTGAAAAGAGATTTTTTAAAATGTTTTTTAAGATTTAAGTGCTGTAGGTTCAGAATTTTTACTTACAACTAAAAAAGCCAGAAAACAACTTTATTTTTGAAATGAAAAGAATTATTTACAGGATCTTTTAAGAAAATGTTGTAGTTCTCAGTATCCAAAATAATACACTGTGCTCAGAATATATTGATTTAATCAGAAACTGATTGAAGATGTAGAAGTGGACACTAAACAATAGGAGCAATGATGGGTGAAGAACAGGAACAGTCATCAGAACTGTTTGCCTAGTTACCTACACTATTTGCTCGTCTAGATGTCCTGTATGTATTTGTTAGAGAATCCAGTTGCTGATCTCTGAACAAACATACAATTCTGCAGTTACATATTTGATAAAATTCAATTATCCCGACTGTTATATGAGCAGATCACATATGGAATATTGCACAGAACTACATTAGTTTTGTATACACGATGCCTGCCTTTTACGGGTAAGTAGCTAAACATTTTACTAACATGACAAAATCCTCTGATTAGTGCTGCATTCATTAAATGGTGACAGATGCTCGTATTAATTACATGTTGAGTGAATCATTTCCCCATTGCGTTTCTTTTGTTACCAGCCTCATCTTTCTAGTTATGAGCCTGTCCTATAAGCAGATTAAGCACCAGACTTTTTTTTCGGGGGGCGGAGGGGGGGGGGGGGCAAAACAGGAGGGTGTCTATATTCCTTGTTTGACCAAAATGCGCAAACGACCTTTTCTACACTATCCCACCATCTGGATTCCTCTCTTGCACTTTTCAAAACCTGTACTTATAATCTGTTAGACAATTTATAAGAAATTTTATTTTGAAAGGTTATTTGTGTGGCTGCCTCAAGATATGTTTAATGTTGGAACTCATAGGATTTATTGCTTGTTTTGTAAAAACAGATAATGTCTATTGTTGTTTGTGACAAACCTTGCTAAATTGTAACTGGCATATCAAATATTAATTTGGCATTTCAAGAGTGATTGAAAAACATGTACAGTGAAAGGTAGATGGAAAGGCATATGCTAAAGAGGTTGCCGACCTTGATGTCAGTCTTGGGACAAAAAAGATTCCCATTCTACATGGTATTACGTGCACTCACACAAGACAAAAACTAACTACTGTTCCCATGAATTCTAGCAGGATTACTAGTAGACATTTTATGGTCAAGCATGTTTTTCTATTTAGTATGTTGATACTGATATGTACACCAACTTCTCCTTCATAACAACTCAAAGCATTCCTGGGGAAAGTGGAGGGGAGGGGACAGAAACTGAAAAGTACAAATGGCAAAGTCACTCATTTAGAAATAATTTCTGCTATAAACCAAAAGGCTATAAATTGAAAGTTGACAGAAGAGAAAAAAACATTGGTATAGTAATTCTTCAAAGGGTGATCAAGAGTCACTAATGTGATTTTGGTAGAGAAAGTTAAATACAATCCTAAAATTTAAATCACATAGAATTTTCCAGAAAATGCAGGGAATTAAGTATGCCTTTGCATATGGCACTTGTAAGACTTACTATTGTTAAGAACAAAAGTTCTAATGGGAAGAAATGCAGTGTAAAGATACTAAAGTGGCCAGGAAGTAGAGAGTCTGTTTCACAAGTGGAGACTGAAAAAACAAAACAAACCCTGACAAGAGGGCATATTTATTAAATATATATAACGTTTTATATATATACAAATCTACATACCTGTATACACACATATATAACATTGCTACCTACACACAATAGCAGTATTCAAGCTAAAAGATACCCCCACACAAAATAAGTTGTAAACTATTCTGTATGACTGCATTTCTAACCATGAGAGAAGTGATGATCTGGGGAAATTATTCTGTGTGAAGGAGCAAGGCAAAAAAAGCCTCACTACCTTTGAAACACATCAAGTCCCATTTATGCTATGAAGATCTATTATACATCTGGATGAAAGCAGGGACTAGGACTTGATGACCTGAAGTCATCTACTTCAGCCTACAGTATTTCAGCCTATATTTCTGCAGTGGGATTGGTAGATGCCTACACAGGGGAAACACGTGGGATAGTTTCCCTGCATTTGTAAAGTTATGATTGCAGCCTTGAAACAGCTACTTGGAAAAAATAGTCTTTTAACTTATTGTTTGAAAGATCTCTCCTTCTACACAATCCCACTGGTTGACCTGCATTCCATGAATACTCACTTATGCATCTGTACCTCTATACAGTCTACTTTTAGAAGAGTTATTTGCAATGAGTTACAAGGCTCTCCCCTTCTCCTTATGCTTCCTCCTTGAAGTATCTTACACAGAAACTAGTTGGTAATCTTCCCTTCCTAACTTCTCAATGGCAATGCATGCTTGCTACTGAGTAGTCAATACCTTTGTTTATAAAGTCCTAATTAATGGCTCTAATTTTGAAATGTAATTGAAATTGAATTTGTATCTGGGATGGAAGCTGTCTCTTGTTGCAAAATAAAAGGTTACCATCAGGGTCTCCTTGTCATTTTTTGTACACAAATGCACCCACACAAGTGGGTGTATTTCTAGCTGTTTTTTTTTTTTTTTTTAAACTACTGTTGCATTCGATTGGCAAGAGGAGTTCAAAGTAGCTTCTGTTTTTGACTGCTTCCAATATCTTGTTTGCCTACAGAAGGCCTTACTTCCCTTTTTCCAGGTGTTTTAGTCTCTCTAGATCTGAGCTAAACACAAACAAGGATGCTGAAGTACACCTTGCTATTATTACGATTGACAACATTGAAAGTAATAAATAAATATTTTCCAGTTTATTTTTGCAGTAATAAAGTAATTCACATGCTTACAGCTGAGGATGTATGCTCCTGTGGTGTCACACCCTAGGTACTCTTTTTGGCTGTCTTGTACTCTTTATTTTATTGTCCTATACTTAGCTTCAGCAAAATTCTTAGTGTATGCTTAACTCTGCTCTCAGAGCTGTCCTTTCTTTTAATTTACAGCAATTCCAGTTCATTTATATTTAGTTATACAATAGCGTGGGCCTGTATTGATCCTGACACCGTAGAAGACTTCAAAAATGCCTTCTGGAGAACATCCCTAACATATCAGGTTGCATGATGGAAGAGAGATGTCGATTCACATGGCTTGTTTGAACACAAAGCCTGCTACCATGGACTTGCTTTCCCACAGATATGGCCATTGTCCAACTAAATTTTTTGCCCTAACCAATTCTTAAGACCTTCTGTACGTGTACAGGATTTCTGGTTCTATAGACAGTTTGACCTGATAGCCAGCTGATACCTGAAAACCCTGATCATCACCACAGGTACATGCACTCTGGAGCTGTGCAAGACGTGCCCAGTAAATGAATAACTTCATCCTCAAGGAGATGAATTTACTGCTCATGTAAAGCCCAAGTAGACCATTCAAAGTAGGGCAACGCTCACAGAAATATGGGAGCCTTCGTACAAATCCACCATGCAGCCACAAACTCCCTTTTTGTTTTTAAAGAAAAACAATGGACTGTTTTGAAACCGCTGACTTCGAAGAATGGGACTATTGAAAGTAGCAAATTTCAGCATTCATGTAACTATGTGCAAGGTTGGAGGCTTAGACTGTAAAGTCTTTCAGGCAATGACTATTATTAGGAGACTGCAAAATAGCATACTGGGAACGTGAACCAACAACTAGGCCTCCCAGATGCTAACACATTATGACTAAATACATTTTACATGATACATAACTTGGCACATCGGTGATGCCTATATATTTGATTACTATTTTTGACACAGATCTCTTCTTAGGGGACTCCATAGCCTGCAGAAAGGCTAACTAATCCATAAGTTTTATGTGTACAGCAGTTAAAATCTCAGAGATTACTTACATGAAGTTAGTTGTTTTCAGCAATAGTGAATTCAAATCTGATTGAACTGGGAAGTTTTGCTGGAATCAGATACATCAGCTTCAAAGGATATAGTGATATGTTGAAATATGTATGTTCACTGCATCATGCTCAAACGATCTTACCATCATAAAATCAAAACAAAATTTTTCAAATAAACCAAACCAGTTCTTTTTCAATGACACTACCTTCCTGGTAACGCTTTTGTACAATAAACATTTACAGAATAATTTTAACTTACTTCCACTGACAGTTACAAAGCTTTTTGCACAGTTTATGTTAACTGACTTTGGCTTGTTTTAAGGATATATTTGGGCAGCTGAAAACAAAACGCAAAAATAGATATCTGAGGTATTTGACAGGAAACTGATACGAGAACCAAAAAAAATGAAGATAATATTAATACGGAACATCTTATTTTTATTATCCGAGTGCAAAAATGAACGGTAAAAACGCCCTAACACTCAATTACATATACCATGAAGAAGCATGGCACTGACATGATTCCCCTGAGGTCAATGGGACAGGCCCATTACAAGACCTTAGCTACAGAAAAGCACGTATTTCCCAGCTATTGTGCAGCACCATAATTAGTCTCAATTTTGGTGGAACTCAAAGCTCCCTAAGGTTGCCTTGTCAGTTCTATCTTAATTTTATTATTTTTTTTTAAAGAATGAAACCAAAACCCCTTCTGAAACTGCTAAAGACACTGGTGATTTAAAAAGAAAACCTTGGCACTGGAGAGACCAAAAGAAGCTCCATATAACACGCAGAAGAAAGATCATTTGGAATTGCAGCTGAACTTCAGTTTGTCACCTCCTCCTCTCTCTAATTTCTCAATTACAAACCTGACAATCCTCTCATCCCTGGAAGAATATACGTTCACTATTTTGGTTTACTTTGGGAAAACAAACCAGAAACTTCCTCCGAGTTTCAAAATATGTTGTTTTTCTTGTTCTGGTGAGACATTTTAAAAACTTTCTCAGAAAAATTTTTGAAACTTCACAACTTCTAAATCAGTCTGTTCAGCCTGAGACAAGCATCTATATTCATCTCCTATTCATACAAAGTCAACCCATTCAAAAATAGGTCAAAATGAAACAAAAATTATAGATTTGCATTTTTATTTCATAACCTTACCAACTCATAATCAGGTTTGTTAAATCTCTTTTGTTTACTATCAAATATTCATCACTGATGATTATTATTAGTTTTTTCTGAAGAACGTTCATAGAGCACATTTTGCTGCATATTTCAGAAAAAGTTCAAAAAAAATCTCCTTTAAGATATTTAGGATTGCTCATTTCCCTGATTGGAAAACCAGTTACGTACAGACATAAGGCAGGACACCTAAACATCTTCAGGTACCACATGGACAATATATACACAATCTTCCCATTCCCAGATGGCAAATTTAAGTTTATTTTCCTGGAATGAGATGCTAGACTGTTGTTTCCCCTCGCCTTAAGTGAGTGCAGCTAAACTTGTCTTTCCTTAGAAGAAATACTGTGATGTTACTTAAGGATTTGTATTTATTTACTTTAAGCATTAGCATCTCATTTATTTGTGAGGCATTTCTGAGAGTAGACTTAAGTTTGTTTTAAGGCTACAAAGTCACAGATGTGTATGTACTTCTTCCCAAGGCTACTAACTCACTGTTTTAAAGACTTAAGTTTGTTTTAAGGTTACAAAAATCACAGTTGTGTATATATTTTTTCCCAAGGCTACTAACTCACCGTTTTGAAGGATCTTGAGCAGCCTGGTCTAGCGGGAGGTGTCCCTGCCCATGACAGGGGGCTTGGAACTAGATGATCTTTAAGGTCCCTTCCAACCCATTCTATCATTCTATGATCGGGTTTTTACTGCCTTCCTCTGATCCTCACCCAGAGCCGCATCCCACAGGCCTGGGATGCTCTAGGCAGAAGGAATCTCCCCCACACAGAGGCTCCTCGTCCAGACAGGCTTTCGCCTATGCCAGGTATTAACGCTTTTCGGTAGCAAAACCTTACCTGCTCCCCGGCTACTAACCGACACCACATCCCAAGGCCGCAGCAAGGCGTTCCCAGCCCTCAGGAGGCCGAACCAGCAGCGCTGACTGGTGGCTACCCGGCCGCGCTAACAGGTGACACCTGCCCTTCCCCGACACAGCCCCTCTGCTCCCCACGGGGCCCTCACTACGGCCGCCGCTGCCTCAGGAGCCGGGGCAGGCCCCAGCTGCCTTCCCTCATGGGCGTGAGGTGAGGGGGAAGAGAGCGGCGGGGCAAGCCCCCCGGCACCCACCTCCCGCCGGGTGACGAGCAGTTGGCAGAAGTCCTTGCTGGGGGCCGGGGCCTGCCGGCGCGTCTCGAACACCTCCTCTCCTAGCAGCGACGCCATTTTGGGACGCTGGAAGGCAGTGTCTATGGCAACCAGGAAGAGGCAGACATCACACGGGGTCACCGGCAGCCCAGCCCCCTCTTAAAGGGGCAGGGCCGGTGGCAGCGCGGTGGCCGGGCAGGGTCTTCTCCCCCGCCACTGGCAGAGCCCCGCTCCCCCGCCGAGCTCCGCCTCTCCTCCCGCGCCCCCCGCCCGCACCCGCGGGGAGACGCTCAGCTCGGACCCAGGGGTGACGACCCCGGCGGAGGGATACCGAAAGCCGACCGTCGACCCCTCCGAGCGCAGGGAGCCGTGCGCGCAGACGGCCGCGGCAGGGGCTGCGCGGGGGGCGGCAGGCGGGGCGGGGGCCGCCTGTCGGGCCGGGGGAGGCGCGCAGGCCCCGGCGGGGCCCCGGCGCCGGGAGAAAGTAGTCCCGCAGCCTCCCCCTCGCGCCGCTGGAAGGGGTTCGGCGGCGGAGGCGGCGGGCGAGGCGCTGCTCGGTGCTGCGGCTTCAGCTGATAATTGAAGGGAAGAGAAGGCGGCTGCTGCCGGGAGGAGGGGAGGCACGGAGCGTCTGCGGAGGCCGCATCGGGACAAACTAGGTACCTGGGGCCTCTCCGCTCTCTCTGGGGGCGCTGGGGAGGCGGGCGCGGGGCGGCGTGGCGCTGGGCCCCTCGGTAGCCTCTGGGCCGGGCCTGTTGTGTCATCCCCGGCATTAACTGAGCTGCCCTTCGTGGCGGCCCGGGGCAGGGGGAGGGGAGCGGAGCAGCGCCATCCCGGAGCATTGTTGCGGATGGGGGGCGGGAGGGGGGAGCGGTGGGGAAACGGGGCCGACACGACGTCGCGCTGGTGAGTGTGTGTGGGGGCCCCGGAGGTGTATAATGGGGCGAGGGGAGGGGGCCCTCGCTGAGGAGTGAAGGGGGTGGAAACGGAGCCGACAAAATGGCCAGGCAGTCACCGGAGCCCGCTCTAGGGACATCCCCTCTCCCCCCCCGGTGCCGGGCAGGGCTGCCGCCTCGCCTCGCCCGGGCCGCCCGGCGGGTGGGGGCAGCGCGGCCTCCCCGCGCCGGGCCCTGGGTCGCAGCCGATACAAAAGGGCAGTGTCAGTGTTGACACCGCCGTGCCGAGCTGTATGCCCTTCCCCGCCGTCTCCCTCCCCCACTCCGGTTGGCCCCCTTTTCCCTAATGGCTCCCTCCTTTTTTTTAATTTTTTTTTTGTTTCCTTGTTTTTTTTCCCTTCCCCGAAGGAGCTATCGAATATTTTAAAGGAAAAAATAGAAACTCCTCTTTCCCTCCCCCTGCCCGGCTCGATAAAAAAATGCTAAATAATCGGCCGACGTCCATATTTCACAAGCTTTTTTTTTTTGGTGGGGGGGGGAAGGTGGGAAGAGAATGGAGGCGCCTGTAGGGCCGGAGTTACAGCGCCGGCTGCCCACGGGAGGGGTTTATTTTCGCAGTTAATGTTTTAGAGCCGATGTTTTTGTTGCTTTCACAGTCGAGAAGCAAGTTGCCCGGTCCTCGCGTTCGCTTGCATAATGCGCCGTACTTGGAGGCTGATCAAACGCTGGGTTCTGCCTTTCCTGCCTGGCTCTTCCTCCTTCCCCTTCCCCGACGGGGTTTGGGGGGGGGGGGAGCCCGGGGAGTGGGACAAGTTGCGAGGGGCCGGTGGCATCGCCGCCCCCCACCAGCCTCCCCCGGTACCGCTGTGGTGGGCTGGGGCTGACAAACAAACCGATACCGGGGCTCTCGCCAGACCTGTAGGCCCGTCTTCCTGCTGTTCAACTTTTTTATTGTTCCCCCTTCTCTTCCCCCCCACCCCCCGCCCCTTTCCGAGTGCACTGGCTTTCTCGACAGCCAGGGGTTTTCACAGAACGGGAGTCCGAAAGTCTAGACTGTGAACCGGAAAATAATAGGGGAAAGAATGGAAAGTTATGTCAAGGGCTTTGGGGGAAAAACATCGACGTATCGAACAAAGGTCCTGCCTGTATTGGAGAGAGAGGCCTGCATGTGAGGCCCGATTGTGTCGCATTTACACACGGGGAAGAAATGAGTGCTTGGTACTGGCCTAAATTTATTCTCCAAATCTGGCATGCAACTTGGGAACATTTTTAGAGTGTGTGCAGTTTGTTTTGAGGGTGGTTTTATTATGTGTAGCAATCCAATAATAATTTTAATTTGAAATATTTTTTTTTCCAAAAGACTGTTGAGGTTTTTCTTTTCCTTTCTGCATTGTTCAGCAGAAATAATATTGATCCAGAGGTTCTAACACCATAACACAAAACTTAAACTGTGGAAGTTATCCTGTTTGAGTTATGTATTGTGTGCGTTTTGAATATTGAGCTTCCTGGTGCTTTAAAGGCTGTCAGAAAGAGGAGTTGAGTAGTTACCACCTGACAAATATGAAGTACATCCTTCATAATGAGGAAAAAAAAGAATAATTCTAATGACTTTAATTTTACAAGCTTTTTTTAGGGAGAGTGACACTGTGGATGTATTTTCTTTGTAAGACTTTAAAAGCTGGCAAGCACTGCTGTGATTACTTCTTTTTCTCTCTGGTATATTCTCTCCAGTTTTCTCTCTCTTTCTTCCCTCCCACCACCAAGACTAGACTTCTGATTGTACAGGAGTGTGTTTTTGGTATTTGATTTGATGCTCAAACAGTTTCATGAGGTTTAAGTTTTCCATTGCATTAAAAGTTTTAAAATCTAGCTTATTTTTTATGTATATAAAAATATGTGTAATGAACATGAAAGCAGTACTTGAAGAATAACTGTGTACCTTTCTATTGTTTGGTAGCCTATTTAATAAATATTGAGAGGAATGAAATGTGTTTATGAAAATATTAGTATTTCAGGTTTTGCAGCAAATATTTTTAACAATGTTATATTTCAACTAAGAAATTTAAAAGCAGTCTTCTGGTAAGTAAATACTGTAAATAGTACTTCTAGTTTTCAGAAACATACATGTTTTTAACTTGTAATAGTTTCTATATTTGTAAAATGTAGCTGATTGTGAATGTCTTGATTCTGTATATACACTGATTTTGATCTTAAAATGGAAGGGTATTTTTAATTTTTATTGTTTGGTGTATCCTGTTGTTCTAGTAGCAATAGAGGTAATCTGTTTTGTTTTTTTTTTAATTTATTTCGCTCCTAGGGTGCCTGTGAAAAAATTGGGAGTAGTAAGCTTAAACTGACAACTTTAATTCTGACTGTTCTTCGGTCTCCAGTTGGCTCCATAGGTAGGAGCCTAAACAGGTCTTAGCTGTTAGCAGAAAAATTGTAGGTCATCCACAGTGTGGCATTACTACTTATTAATATAGCAGATCTACTGTGGTAGGAGTGCCGACCTGTTGAGTAAGAGGCTTATGAAAATGGAGTCTTTTGATGTCTTGCAAAAGTTGTTCAGGCCAAACTGACCATTAGGGAAACAACCTGTATCTTTCCAGTAAATGAATAATCAGAACTGTCATTCTCAGTCAGGAATCATGCACAAGTTCATTTTTTTTTCTTTTTATATTTCACTTTGACTGTCTTCAAACCCAGAATGTAAATATTGTAGAAGAAAATTGTAATGAAAACTTGTTCTTAAATAATCTCTAAATTTGAGGCCCCAAGCTATAGGCAACAAAGACACTGCAGTCCTCCTGCAGCCATTTAGCAAAAACGTAATACAGTTGACTTTAATGTCATGAATGAAGCCATAATGAATTTTTGTGTGGGTCGTTACATCACTAATAAGTACAGTTATTTACTTTGAGACAATCCAGGAAGGTAACCTGACTAAATTATTTTGTTTCTAGGCAATGAAGCCGAAGCACAAGAAAGAGAGTTATTGTTTGACTAACCTACATGTTTGTATTTAGTTTGCAATGTAAGTGAATCTCAGAAATATCTGTGTTAATCTTACATTTATAGGCCATGCTGTATTTTCTAACAAGCTAATTAGCATCATGTAGAACCCTTCTCATCGCAGGTCTGTCTTCTGTCACACTGAGACTAAATTATTGTGACAAAGTATAATCAAATCCCAAAGTTGTACAACATGGTGTACTACCACACTGTCAAAAACTTAACCTGCAGTGTTTCTGGGGTCTTCTGTTGGCCTGTTGGATGATCTGTGTCCTGTTCATCACCTGCCAAATTAGTAATGCTACCTGTAAAACACTTTGTGGACTGTGTGACATTGTTAATAGGGGAAACTTTTCATCAAGTTGTCACTGCCTCATTCAGTACTGACTCGGAAGGTAGTAGTACGTCTGAATTTTTTGGTAGGGTAATAGATTACCTTTGGGTCAGTGGGTTTATATTTCTGAAGAAGTAATACTTTGAATTTCCTCTTAATATTTTAATCTATATATAGTATCATAGCAGATTTATGGCAGTATATGAACCAACTTCTTGCTGAGCATTTTTCTAGCGAAGTTTTAATTTGGGACATGGGGTTGGTAACTGCAAAACAAAGTCACATTAACGCTTTCTTTTTTCCTTCCTGATTTTTTTTTTCAATTTATGTGAAATAATATGTTTCTCAAGGAGCAAAACTATTTTCAGACTTCTCACTGGTGATCAAGTATGACAACATGCTTGTATGTAGCTGCTTGTATCAGGCTATCTTTTTTTAACAAAATGATTAAAATGTGAATTCAGCAGTTTTCTGTAAACAGAAAATTTCTAGCCACATATGATATCAAGTGTACAGTTAGGTTGAAGGACAACACTACGTCAACTAGCTTCTCTACTGCGTGCTTTCAGATAACAGTGATGGTTACTTTAGTGTGAAGGTTAGTTTTGAAGAGCAATTGTTCTCCTTATCCTGCTGTGTGATAAAATTTTTCTCATCAAGTTGGTAGAATCTAACTGTGTAACTATGCAGAGATATTCTCCTTTAATTCTGTCTGGCAGCCAGGGTTCGAGCACACATAACCAATCTGTTTACTCTCACTGTCTATAATAAGGCTTGTCTTGCAATGTACTTACTGTTGCCAGTCTTACTTGACTCATGAACATACTCAGTACAAATATGGCATAAAACTGCCATGTATAAGAGCAATAGATAGTCAACTTTTGAAGTGAAGACGTCTAGATAGGAAGAACTGGACAAGTTAAGTGTACATCAAGAAAGTTAATCACAGTGATCTAATACTGGACTTCAATATTAAAGATGCCTGAGAAGTACTAGCAATGGTTTTCAAGCCATAGTTGCCTTCAGTTGCTCCAAAAAAGCCTCTCTTGTCATGACTCGTATAGTAAGCCAGTTCGGAAAGGACCTAAGGAGGTCACTTGGCCCTGCTCACCACTTGACTTTACTCTTGGATGAATGTTTTTTCATTGATCACAGTACTGATAAAATAGCTCCATCTTCTTGTTTGTTTTCCCCCCCCCCCCCCTTTCCAATCACCAAAAACCAACAAGAAACTTGCAAACATATGTGTGGAGTGGGAACTGGAAGGATTCTATAATGCGTAGAAGTACAGTGCTGTCTCATGGAGCAGCAGGGAGATCAGTTTCTCAGTGTTTTCTGAATGGTCTGGTCTGTTTTGTGATGGTGTCCACAATAAAGTGCACATGCTGAACTGCAAAGATTTGACCTTCTTAAAAGGTATGAAAGGGTCTGAGTCATCTCTTGGAATGTGAACCTTATGTTGCAGGGAGCAATTTGGTATTTCAAAGTGGAAGCTGAGGTCCCTGGTACATCTTGAACAAGAAGGCTTTTTTAAGATCTGAAAGGGAAGGTGTGTTTCATGTTTATTCTGCTTTCAGAGTAACTTGTTACTGACAACCCTTGTTTTATTGCATAACATCCAAATAAGTAAACTTAGCATAGAAAAGGGCAACTACTTGATAGACTTTTGTAAAGGTGGAAATGAAGGAACACAAACATTCTTTTTCTGATGTACATATGTTATTCAGGGGCAAAGGTGTTAAACTTTCAGAAAGCTATCTAGTCACAAGACGGGCATTAGACTCAATACCAGCAATGTGCATCTTCATCAGACTTGTGACTGGCAACTATTGTGTGTTTAAAGCATGGTTAATATCAATTGTTATTAATGCGGAGCGGTAAACGTAATGAAGAATTTCTACTTTGATTGATTTTTAGGGGTAGTTCCTAAAGGTAAAACCATTAGGGAAAAACAGGCCTGAGACAAACCTTCGTAGGTCATCTGGCACATGCTTGTGCTCCAAGGTAGCTAGGTCTAGCCTTAACGCTTTCTTTGCTTTTAGAAAGCAAAGATGTGCTGTTTTATTCTCCCTCATGTTACTCCATGTCTAACTTCTGTCTTATTTGCCTTGCTATGAGCTCGTTGTTGTTTGTCTTAGCCACTCTGGATAGGGGAAATGATCTTCTTTCTGTACTGTGGGCTTTTATGTGCTTGGGGTCTGTTCTGTACCTCCTCTCTTAGTCCAGTACTGTTTAGATGTTGAAGTAGAAGTACAGGTAAATAAATACAGAAATCAAAAATAAGCTTATGTAGTATCTTCTGAGTTGAAAACATTATCTTTTTTAGGAGCAATATTAATGAGTTGAGGCACCAAAAAAGGGAAGATGTAAACAATGCATAGTAACACTAGTGATGGTGAACTTCAATGTCCCCTATGCCGGCCCCAAAGAAAAGGAAAAAGAAAACTGCACACATACTCGCCCTCCCAAACAATCAAGGGACTTACACTAAATGTCCTTGATGCTGTTACAGTGATTAGATGCTTACTTTAACTTCTGGAGTTAGTGAGGAAAAGCTGCCTTTACATCATATACCTTTGTGGAATATGAATCTGTGGTAGATGTCTATTTTTGGACAAGGTAATATTGTAAGATGTGGTTAACATCAGGGCTAGAAGATGGCATCTTATCCATGTTAATAATGTTCTGTGTCTTCTAATGTCAAATCCCTTATGTAATTAGCTTATTCAGTACAGAGAGTGTCCCTTCCTGGAAGGTGTGTGCAGTGTAACTGAACCTTCTGATCACAGGTGAGATGTGGCTATGCATTTAAAGAGAACTAATGAAGAAAGTAACTGAAGGTGCATATTAATAAGCTGTATGCTGAATACAAGCTTGGAGCTCTTCCTTAAAGAGTGAATGTTCTCTTCCTCTTTATTTTGAGGTTATACTCCATTGTAATCAAGTTACTCATTGGGAACTGTAATTTCTCTTTAAAACTTCACTTGTTTTGACTTTTGCAGTTGTTCCGGATATAATAGCCTGATGAGCTCATCCATTGTAAAGGGGTGAGGGGAAGGTGGGAAATCACTAACTTGAGCAAGAGCATGCAGACATTGATACTCTGTGTGAATAAGCCTGCATGAATAGTACCTGAGAAGAAGCTGCATAGCTAGGTTTCAGATCTTTAAGTAAAACCAGTGATCAAAATAAATGGATTCAGGTAATGGAAGAGGCAGGAATACCAGCGGTGTACATAAAAATGCAACTTGATTTGAACTTAATTAGAAAATTTCTGGAGAGAACACCATTTCAACTGTTGTCTCTTTTTAAAGAAAGTAATGGAAGCTGCATAACTTTGGCAAACTTTAAGCCAGGTTTCCAAGTGCTAAAAGTTGTGCTTTAGAGATCTGCTACAGTCTATTCCATGATGTTTTTCATGTTTACGTAATGACAGTGTGTGCTGCCATATCTTCCTCTGGTAATGTTCTGCCTCATTTATTTAGCAGATAGCTTTATATGATAAAACACTGGTAATAAAAATGAAGATTTGTATTATACCATAAGATTATGGATTAAAGAAGTTAGTTTCATTCCCTTACCCAGTTACAAAAAGCTTGGCAGAAGAACAAATATATTTCTTTGCCAGAAATAAGATAGAAAATATGCTTTCTTCAAATTTCTTGCACGGCAACTTTTAAACTGATATAGTTCTGCTGCATACTCCTTATTTCTCATTTACCTCAAGTATTTGTAGACTTGCAACTGAATGTAGCTATGTTTTATACTAAGCTCTTGACAACAGTACTCCAGCTCAAAACTTTAATCATCACTTTGTAACTAGAACCTGAAGAAGCATTGTTAAGAGAAATGCTGTTGCACACCTCAATTTGCAAATTTAAAGACTCCATGGAGAGAGTGGAAACTGAGCTCTCTTCAGGTTAATTGTGATGAGGAAAGATGAATTTTGTGGCATTTAATATGTGAAGGAACAGTATCACTTAAGTGCCTTTCATTAATGTTTAAATACTTTGTGGCACTATGGCCATGTTGGTAAGGGCGGGATTTTCTTTCTTTTTTTAGTAGTTCAGGGGTTCTTGACATACTGCTGAAACCAAACTGTAGTTGGAACAGTATGGGTACTGAAGATTCTGACTTCACAGTGCTGTATGCAGATGAACTCAAGTGATCTAGAACGCGAGAACTGTCTACTTGGAAACTTGGTAGTAAAGGCAAATGTAGCAATGAGTTAATTTTTGAGATCAGACGTAAAATAAATGTAAAGTTGCCTGTGAGACCCCACCGAAGTGGCAGGCAAGGTAATCTCAATCTGTCACTTTCAAAATATAATGCATTGAACGCACTTGTTGCTGTACTTTATTGCTCCCAGAGGCTGTCTGGAGTAAAGTGTTTTCCCTGGGTGCATCAGGCTTTTTCCTCTGTTACAGACTTCAGAACCACTTTGTCAGTTCTCAACCTGTTCTTAGCAGTCTGACTGTTCTAAACTTGTGTTGCATCTGTTTATGGTATGTTTCATTGTTGCAGTTTCATGGCCACTTGAAATTACTAGAAACCCTACTAGATCTCACCTGTGCTATTAATGCAAGTAATCTTGTTTTAGTGGTGTTGGAGCACTTAAAAAAACCCCAAAAAACCTTAATCAGAAGTAAGTCGAGTAGGTTGCTGCGCGTCACAAAATTACTTAATGTGTTTTCATCTAAAACCTGTTCCCCTTCAACTAAGAAATGGTTTCTTCCTTACAGATTTAGATTTGCAATATTGTTTTCCTTCAACAAAATTATGTCAGGCTATTTGGAAAGTCAGCTCAGTAATATGGCAAATAAAAACTAGATAGCAGGTGATGTTGTTAATTGATCTAACAGAGTTAAATTAGTATTTTGACTTTCTCTGTTCTGTAATCCATTCTGAAATATCAGTTGTCTTGAATGTTGTTCGTAGCTTGAATACAAAATCTCTGTCATGCTTTCACAGTGTTCCTATGTTTTGTTCTGCTAATTTGGAAAAAAAAATAATCAAGTAGCTGGTTTGGTTTTCTGAATGTATCAGCTTTGGCATATTTCCCTCCCCCAGCCCCCCCCGCATGCACACATTTGGGAGATATCAAATGTGAACATATGGGCACAGAGTGACACAGCAATAGACGGATCAAGGTGGATAAACAACCTCTGCATAGAATAACCCTATCCAAAAGTGTGGTGTATGGTTTGTGGTTTCTTATTTTTAAATCCTAAAACTCCCTGTTTACTGCAAGAACTTGCTTTGTGGAGAGCTGTCTTCTGCCTTCCCCTTCCTTCTGAGCAGAAGGTGTGGGAACAAGTTTTCTTTCCTTAGCCATGATGGAGTTTCAGTGGTGGGTACCATGGGACAGGACAAGAAAAGCTTCACAAACTGCAGATAATACAGGCTTGCTTCCTTGCAGTGTCCTTCTCTGACTTCTTTTACCTTCTGAGAAAGAATAAGTGTTATGATAACAAGAATGGTGTTCCGCTTCCATAGCAAAAAGATTAAAGTGGGGGTATTAGGCTTTTCTAGGAACTGAGCTTTCAAAGTACTTTTTGTACCCGAGTGTCTCAGTCTTGAGCAACGTGAGCATCTTGTCTGTCTTTTGGTTGGCCTGGCAGAACAACAGAACTTGGTATTTTTCAGTTGTCTGTAAGGACAGTGAAGTACTATCTAAGAATAAGCTTAGTGAGACCTCATAATGTCAAAAGTGTAATCTGCTAATATTGTTGGTACATCAAATCTCTAACTTACAGCCATCTAAAAAGCAGGTAAGTGTGTGTGTTGGTTTTGTTTTCATATGTGCTTTTTTAATTCTTCAGTCCTCCTGGGAGATTCTTTAAGCATGTTGTTTCTGGAAATTTAAGATCTCCTAATTTCCAGCCTGAAAGTTTCTCATAACTGTTTTGCCTGCTAACTGTATCAATGCTATCATCTCATTTTAAGTATTTTTCTTCTCTTGGTGTCTTACCCTTGGCACTTACAGAAGGCATTTGTAACCATCTTGTTGCCAGGCTAAGTAATATGGGCTTTATTAGTGACCTCCTGTAAGAGCACTTTTCTTTCAACTGTAACTCATCTCTCTTGACCAAGACCAACTGTGATGGAATAGAGTATTCCAGATAAATACTTCTTGTACAAATGCACTGGAGAATTCTCAGTTAGTCTGTAGTGGTGTATATATACCTAAGCATTGGTTCCTTGTTCATTTTGCGCCACCCCCCCCCCCCCCCCCCCGCCCCCAATATCACTCTGTGAGTAACTGGAACATGCAGGCACTAATACTTATGTCAATTTACAAGGGCTTAGTTTATAGCAAAACTCCTTGTTTTTAGTAACACGGTATAGGACCTCTATGCTGCTTGGTATTACTGTACCTCATGGCATTGCAAGTGTCTCATTAGTATAATTTACTGCTCCATATTTTTGATGTGTACTTACTGTTTTGGGAAAGTTCTGCTGTCAAGAAAAATTAACTTCTGGAATCTACTGATTTCCCGTCACTACTGAATTAGGGTTTCAAAATTTAATTCCATCACAAATTTAAGATTATTTCCTGCCTTCAAGTGTTACAAATATTGAAGCATCCATAGCTTACAGAAACTGTTTTTCTCAATTTTGGGCCTACAACTGCACATTCACATGCATGAATATTTTAAGTCCAGCCATGTCTAAAAGGTGGAAGTACTTAGACAAATATACTCCTGCTGTAGTGTGTTTGCTGTAATACAGCAAACTTTGAAACTGACAGAGGTGGAAAACTGTAGCTTAATAGTCCTCCTCAAGAGTACTTCTACTCTTTTGCTAAACTCTTGTTTAGTGAGAATGCCTATATACATGCATTCATAGAGTAAACAAATACAACTTCATGGCACTACTGACATAGCAGAGGAAGGCAGGCTGTCCTGTGAAAAGTATTTGAAGGAACCAGTCTTAACTTTTAGTCTCTCAGGAAAGGAGAGGGCCTATTCCTGGAAATACTGTCAACACTAATGGGATCTCATTTTAAGTAGTAGTTTGTTTTTTGAAGCAAAGGGACAATTCTTCCATACCATGTTTTTTGGATCACTTTTGTTTGAAGTACTTTAGATGCCTGACATTTAGCCTAAAATATTTAGTTGCTAGCTAAAGGAGGAGGAGAAAAAAATCAAAGTGCAAAAGTATGTGTAAGTGTTCACTTTTTATACCACTGACTCTAGCTGTATTGTCATAAATGTTATAGCTACACCATGAAAGGTGGTTGCTCCCATGAGGATCTCTGTGCTTAGTTCTGTTAAGGGGGGGTATTCTAAAGATGTTAAACCACCAAGCTTAAGCTCTGAACAGCTGAGGCAAGGAATATAGGACCCAGAGTCTTGTGCACATTGACTCATGAATGCTGCTTTGAGATCATGGAGCGTGACAAGTAGAGAAGACACAAACTGCTGTATTTCCACTGATTCTCAGATAGCTTGTGGGAGACATCACTGAGTTGGGACTTGTAAGGCCCTACCTTTGTTTTATGTGTATTATCTAACTTGTTTAAAAAGCCTTCAGAAGGGTTTGGTCTTGCTGTTGACAATATCAAAAGCAGAAAGTGACTAGTGCAAGTCCAGAGCTATGGCAGCTAGAAGCAGAAGCTCAACCTATAGTAGAATAAAGTGAAGTAAATGTCTAAGTTTAGTTAAATTAAGATGCATCCAGAATCAAGGTAGTTAGTTACTAATAAGTAGTATCCCAGGTTACTGCAACAAACCAGAGTTGCAACTATTCTTGGTGGGTGTTTGCTGCTTGTTGGGGAGGTTAAAAAGGTTGGTGGTCCAGCTTTGATGTGGGAAGGATTTTAAAATATATGTTTGTGACTGGCTGTCATCTAAGCTGCTTTGTTCATTATACTTGCATTGTAGTAGCATTTGTGGTGGAGTGTGGAGGAGAGGCTGATCTAATTTCAGGTTGCTTCATCAGAATTTGAAAGCTTTTATGGGTGACAACTGGTGATAGTTCAGTGTGTCCATAGTTCAATAGTTCAAGGTTTTAAATTGTCTATATAAAGTTGTACAGATGCAATTGTCTACATTTGACTATCTCCTGAAGTTTGATGTGCTGAATTCTAACATGAAAATGGCCTGCACAGGCAGTAGAGTAAAACTAATAACTGTACTCTATCCCTGTACCTTCTAAGGTATTTGTAAGAGAAGGGGCTTGAAATAAAGACGTACTCAAAGGTAGGAACTTTGGATAAATATATGTAGTAGTTGGAAACTAGCTTCTACCAAGTACATGAGACTTTCACTTAGTTTTTCGATTAGAGGAACTAACTTTCCTTTCTAACTTCAGATGACCACACTCACTAGGATGTCTCCCAAGAAATCTAGTTGGGTTTTTAACTTCCATCAATACTGTGGTACTCTCTGGAAAATATAATGGAGTTCAGCTGAAAAATGGCATAGTGCAAACTGATAGCTCTAATGCCCTAAAGACTGACTTGTTTAGGTTTTCTCTCCTTAGTCTGTGCTGTAACTTTAGTATAAGTTAAATCTTATATGAAGAGTATAAGGAAGTGTAATAGCTATTAAGCTTACAGTTAATGGAATTATAAAAAAGGTGTGTTTGGCTTAGAATATGTCATACTTGAATATGTACAGAATGTTTATACTGTTGTTTTAGTTAGAAAAGTATCCATTATAAAACACACACTGCTATACCACATCTGAAATGTTTTTTTGAAAATAAAAAAAAGCACCCTGTAAACTTTTAGACTGTTAGCATGCAGCTGTTTAATGTAATAAATATTGTCATACTAGTATATGCTAATGGCATGCTGTCCTTAATATTTGAAACTACACTACCAGTGCCGATTTGAAAATTCAATGCTGGAAGCTTTGTACCCTCTACTTTGTAATTAGTCAAAATAGACATTTAATAGGTAATAGTTGAAACTATTTCTTAATGCATACTATAAGTTTGAGCAGTGTTTTCAAACTATTTAACTTTCAGTTCTGTGGAAGAAGCTTGTGCTGGACAGATCAGGCTGTTTTCAAATTGTGTACACAGTATCTATGTCCTAAAACTGTTCTGCCAGGGGAGGCTTTAAATTCAAAGAAAACGTACAAGTAAAGTTTGAAAAGCATAGAGGAAAGACACAAAGTTAGTACAATTAATTTGGCATTTTGGGTAGCAAATTGGGGTTGGAGGTTCTAGGAAATAGTTGATGGGAGAAGATATTTATTTCAAAGACTTCAAGTGGGGATGTAGAGGTAGTAAAGATACTGTGATTACTGGAACGCTTCATTGTTCCTTAATCATATGTGGGATGGGGAGGTGTGTACTCCTAGCTGAGTATCTTTGATTAGCAAAATGGATGTAGGATTAAGAGAGGCTGTAGCCTTTATGAAATACCTAAAGTTTGTGTTTGATATGATAAGATGCTGTGCAAAGGGGAGGCAAGGAAGAAACTGTGCTTGCTTCTGGGCTTTACAGGTATTTTCCCTCTTCCTTCACAAGTCTATCTACTTCATATTCTTTCTTTAATCTTTCCCTGAAGCCACGCCATTCCCTGTATGTTTTTTTTACTCAAATGTTGTAAAGAGAGTTGTTCTATCTTGCATCGTGATGAAGCTGCCATCTCCAGTTAAATAGCCTTTTTCGTTGATCTTGTTTCCCTTACTAGTACATTTTATTAAATGGCTTAAAATAAATAGTGAAGAGGATAACATATGGACTAGTTTGGAATCTATATGAGTGTCTTGTGGATATTTTTTAAAAGAAAAACAAAACAAAAAGACAAGACATCTTGTGTAGGAGTTAAGTTGCTTCCAATTCAATGTCATTTTAATGGTATGGGATTGTTTTTTCATGTTTGCAAAAACATATTTCGTGAGCATAGCAAGATGGATGCATAGCTTTGCTCCAAAGTATTCTATCTTTGATGTACACACAAAGTACTTAAAATGGACACTGCCTTCCTTTCTTCTTTTCCTCGCCATATCCCAATCCTAGACAAGACCAGAATCACTATGTGTTGTTTGAGGGTGATAGGTTGTAGGTTTGCTTGTAAGACATAGTTAAGCATCAGAGTAGGATAAAAGGTTGCCCGTGTAGGAGGAAACTCCTGAGTATTCTGATTGGGTCCCAGAGCAAATGCAAGAGCAAAGGCTTATCAAATCAACTATTATAATATCTAGTTTTTAAATAATAATTTTGGTCCTCATATCAGGCTATAGAAAGCCTACAGGTCTGCTTATTCTTTTATAAGTATCTTGGAGCTGTGGAGAAACTTTGTGTTCTTCTGATATGTGTTCTGTATTACTGGTGGTCTGGGAATCCTTTCAGTACCTCAGAGTGCAGTAGTTTAGCTGAGAGGTAACAAAAAGCATTGAACAGATTTAGGCAGCATCTATTGGAATGCTGCCTCGCCAGGAAGTAAGTAGCCTTTCATCCAACTCTGTGATGGCTGGCTATCAGCAAGGAATTCAGGCTTTGGCAAACCTGGCCGTGCTATGACCCTGAGAAAAAAATACCTTATTACTGTCAGTTAATCTACTGAATCTACTGTTAATCTACTGAACTCTAAAATATGGGTATAGTTACAGTTGTTGCTTGTGCAAGGAAAGGGTATTGGTAGCCTGGGAGAGAGGAGGTAAGAGTTTTTGGTGAGGTAAAGCAGCAAAAAAAAGGCTGGTGGTACTTGCACATATTGGAAGGAAGAGAGGAATTTATGGTAGACTTTTTTTGTCTGTATTAAAGTTTGCAATCGTGAGTTCTTGGCTAGCTTAAGACTTTGTCTGGTCTGGCATCCTGCTAAAAAGTATTTAAAAGGGCTCTAACATTTAGATTTACTGAAGTTCAGCATCTTAACTGCTTCTATTCAGGTTCTTGGTATACTCAGTAGCCATTCCTGTACTCTGTGATCCCCAGGTACAATGCCTCATTCCACAAACTCGTTTTATTTACTGAGTAATGAAAAGGTGTGTGTATGTGCAGAGTGGGCAATCTCATCAATGAAGCGTGCCATAAAGTTGTTTAATTCTTTCATAAATCTTGGTATTCTGGCTTTTGACAACTTTTTCCATGACTGTAAAGGTTGGAACCTTCCTAAAATGCAGTTGTGGAAGCTAATATTGTATGTTATTCTGTGTAGTTACCTTGAAAGAATAGCTCTGAGCACTGTAAAGTCCTGATCCTATCAATGATAGGATCATCTTAAAGACAGCTTAATCCTTAGTGTTTAGCAGGTGTTTCTTTGGGTGTGACTTCCTTTTGTTCAGCTTTGCGCAGAACTTCTCTTCTGTTTCTCTATGCAGATATTTAATAGGTAGTTTGGTTCATGATTTCACACAAGGTAAATGCATTTAATTGTGCCTATGTCAGTAATTTGGTATGTGTATTGGAGCTTGCTCTTAATTACATCACTGCAAGGTATAATGTCAATGTATAAATTGTTTTTTTTTGGTCACAAAGATGTATCTGTGGAATGTAATTCCAAGATGCCATTGGTTTGAGCACTACCCAGTTTAGGAACCTTAAATGTGTTTTAATCCTTGTGTTTGTTGTTGCAGTATCCTTGTGATAGCTGAAGATCCATATGCAGATCCAGTGCTGAGGAAGCCGGAAACTTAACCTGTTTTAATTGGATTTCTTCCTCAACAACTACAATTAAGACATTTCCCAGATTGTATCATGTGGTGTAGGAATCTTGCTATGCATTAGGCCTATGACCTTTTTTGTGTAGCATTTGGGTAGGAGCCTTTGTTCAGGAGGATAGCATAACCTGCTTGAGACAGTCTAGGAAAGGAAGCCTCAATAGGCGTTAGCTTGAGTCAGTGATAAATATCAGTGATTAGAAAAACAAAAGGAAAATTCCTGAGATCTTCCTGATTTGTCCAAAACTTTTCTAAATGGTATTTTGAAGATGGAAAAACTTAAGAAGCATTCCAGTTAAGTAGATAGCAGGTGAATACTCCCCTCCTCCCTTCCCCTGGGAGCATAGATTATTTTTAAATTTATTTTAGCTTTAAAGTGTTTCTCTTTAAGACATTCTAGTATGAGTGAACAGGCTTCTCAACTTTTGGCATTTCTGTATGTAAACCTGTCTCAAGCTGCAGCTGAATATTATCAAAATGAAGACCCAGTCTCCTCCCTCTCTACCTTGTTTTCAAGGTAGATCTACATAATGCCCCTAGACCTGTAATCTTGGGTTTATCTGTGGCACTTGTCTAATCTGCTTGTACATGTCAACTGTTTTCTGTGTTTCTTCTTCCAGCTGGAAATTCTGTAAGATCTAGTCTCTGCACTTCTTCATTCTAGTGGCTAATTAAAGTTAAGTTCTTTTTTGCTTCCACCTGCCCCTTGAGTTGCCTAGAAGATTGCAGAGAGCATCGTATGTTAATTTAGACTTTGGGTGGTCAAACCATGTTTTGCTAGCCACTGAGCTCACTAGGTATCTCTGTAATTCAAGACAGCTTGGCAGAAGTTCATTAGGAGCTTGGCAGGGCTCAGGCAACCTGCTGTGCTGCAACTTGGGGCATGTATTGTCTAACAGGCTCTGCAGGTATGACATGGGTATGTACCATATCAGTATTTGTCTTGAAGTACTATTGCACTTGATTTTATTTAAGGGCTGTGTGTGCCAGATGCAGGTGAATGGCAAAGTGCAAATGAGACGCCATCTGGTCTGTGGGGTTAGAATAGGGAAGAGGCTGTTGAAGCAGTAGGTTCTGCATTCAGACTCATAATGTTGAAGTAAATAGAGCTATGCAGCTCAAAGGCAGCTGGGCATTAAGTATAGGGCAGGGCAGACTTGGAGTAGGTGATGATATTGAATACTTCTTGTTTCACTTGCATGACAATACTGAAATCAAGCTTCTAAATTGAAATTTGCACTAATTTCTCAACTACCTTTTTTCGTCACTGCTAACAAATGCCCCCTGCCCCAACTTTGCTGCACCTGTTTATGTGGTCTTAACTTGACCACCTTCTCTGCCAACATGTCTTAATTTCTGGCAGTGTCACTGGTCTGTACTTCATGAGGGATTCTGTGCTTTTGTTCGTGTTGTCTCACAGAAGGTAAAAGCTCCTCATTCAAATTCATTCCCCTCTTCTGAAGAGAATGTTCTCCCTCAAGCTTGCCAGGCAGCATGTTTTTTTATAATGTTAGCGAAAGCTTAAGCCACCACACAGATAGTGAATTCTGGCTCCTACTAAACAAGAGTTTCTAGAGAAGCTGAAAATAAAGGACAAATGAGACTTTACCTCTATTGCTTGTGATGTTTTTTTCTGTTGGGAGTGTGCTAGAAACAAAGGAAAATTCACTCTGGGTACAAATAGCAGAGTTTTGGTCAGAATTTGGCTTCTGGAAAATGTGGTGTTCTCCCTTGGATGTATCAGTTTGCTTTTGTTTAATTTAAAAAAGGAAAATAAGTATTATTTCTGTTGTTGCTAACAAGTTTGAACTGCACTTGTATTAGCACCAGGTAGCAGAATTGCTTAGTGAGAGTCTGATAGTGTAAACTTCTGTCTAGCAGCTTGTCAATAACAGTAAGTTTAAGGTTCCTGTAGATGTGAAGTCAGGCTCTTGCTTTAGGATCTGATTTGGCAGAGAAATTTTGCTTTGATGCAAATATACACAAGAATAAACCTTGAACATACCTGTTCCTCGCTTTTCCGTTCTCTTTCCCATTGCTGTGCTAAAAATGAAAAAGATCTGTCAAAAAAGAGACAAGCTGGTGTACAGTATTCTGCAGCTAATGTTTGCTATGTTTTTATGTACGCGTTCTCCATGTGGTGTAACAAATCTTTCACGTTACTGAAATGGCTTAACTATCTCTGGATGACTTCTGAAGCTGAGCTGTCGCTGACTGACTTGCAGCTATCCAGATCAGACTAGTCTTTTACTGAATATAGATTGATTCACAAGTTTCTGGGTTCTTATGCTATCTTATGATAATCTTTATTTGTGAGCAGAAAAAATTTAACTGCTATGGAATTGACTGAATTATGCAACAGAACTTAATGTTTAGCTGGTTAGAAAACCAAAACAAAACAGAGTACTGAAGACCAAGAAACTACAGGTGTTGTAAACATGAAAATATTTTCTTGAAGTGTTGAGTCCTGGCATGTTGCCACTGAGAGCGTTCCCTTCCTTCATTAATGGATTCAAGTCAAACCATACACTGTTGGAAAACTTATATTGGACTAGTTTGGATGTGTTACAAATGATGACATAGAAAGGTCACAAACTTAGTTTATTTGGAGAACAACTACTTAATTCTTTGACTATTTTTTTTTTAACAAGGGCAGATTCTTTGAATTAAGGTGTGATCTACCCTTGTAAATGTTCTAAGAGATTGTTTTTTATAATAAACTCCATTGCTGATGCTCTCAAAAATGAGAGGAGTAGTTGCTGTTTACAACACTTCTAACTTCCAAAGACACAGAATGCTAAATTATAGAGAAGCAAGAGAATAAAATGAAATACTTTCTGTTCTTCTTCTCTTTTGGATGAAGAGCTAAGATCTGAATGACACTTGTGTACTTTTGTGAACGAAAATGCAGTCCAAAGAACTCGTAATACTTCTGTCCTTGATGAACATAAGAGAAACAAAGCAGTGAGGTGGCGGAATTGAAGAGTGATGTCTACAAACAGCATGATATTTGTTCCTTGTGGCTCCTTTACTACTTTTCCTCAGACTGCAGCTTCTGCTCTTCCAGAGGAAAGGAGTATAGGAGATGAAGGGTTTTATGATCTTAATGCTAGCTAGCCCCCTTAACCAGCTTGCAAGAACTTAGTTAAGCTTTAGTGCTGGTTTCGCTTCTCGGTGCACTAAAACGGTGATTCTTTCTTCAGTAATGAAATGAAGCTATGGATTCCTGTGTTCCATGAGCTGGGGACACTAGCTATACAAACAGACCTGAGCTCACCTCTGTATCATGTACAACCATATATGGAGTAGAACATAAGCAGAGTAGAACATAAGCAGCATTTTTTTTGTTCCCTTAAGCTGTCCAGGTGAACGTGTTCTGCTGCTTAACTTCTGCAGGTGCTCTACGAAGCCATCTGCCAGTGATATCTGTGCTTCTTTATTGTTCTGAGTAGTGCCCTGTTTGATATTTCAGTTTGACTTTCCACAGCCCAAAAAGACTCACTAAAGTTCTGGCTGTGGTGTACAGCCCAATGGACTGTTTTTTCTCTGAAGCATTGATGGGTGCCAGATCTCAGTAGCCTTTACAGAACAAGGTTTTAAGCTTCTTTCAGGTCACTGAAGACATCTTCAGTTTGCTTTTCCATACCAGACCCAGCAAAAGGTCTCTGCAGTCTCGGACTTCAAATTCAACTGGCCTGCTTTAAGCAGGAGAGGCTGTTCAGCTTCTGCAACTCACAGTCTTCCCACCATCACAAAACTGTTCTTATCAGCACTGGAGCATGTGATAGCATGTATTTAGACTTTGTCTTAAACAATACTTGACCTCTGACTTCCCCAGACTACATGTTTGCAAGCTATGGTATCTTTTGCACAGATTTCTTCCAGTTCTTTCACCAAGCAGAAGTCAGTAGGTAAAGGTGCAGCTTTGCTGGCTTGGGGTCATGGCGTGTATGTTGGAGCACACAGCCTTAAGAACCTGGGCATTCCACTAGTGAACAGTGGTGTGCATCTTGTCAGAGGTGTTTTCAGTGTTCTTATTTCCTGTGGGAAATGGTGAATCTTCAGTTTCAGGCAATGAATATTCTAACTGCTGACTAAGAGTATAGCTTCCCCTAATTCTGAACCATGGCATCACAAATGGAGACATTTTTAACTCTCCTCCCTTCCTCTTCCATGCCAAGTCTTTCTCTTCCCAATCCTTGTCTATACGTCATTATAAACATACATGCATAGATGCAGTTTAGAGAATCTTACCCTGGTGGTTACATCCTTTCAAGTTCCTACCCACTTGTTCTGCTGATTCTGTGAAGGTAGCCTTCTGCATTGCCACTGCCTCAGCTAGAAGGCTAGGCGAGTTCTAAGCTCTTGAAAGATTGTGTAAGGGAAAGCTGATTTCTTCCTAATATAGGAAGGCCGGAAAGCTGTGATAGTCTTCTAATGGCTGGCTGTTGTAAAGTCAGTGGAACAGGGGGTAACTCCTGTTCCTTTACTGATATTTTTCTTTTTTCTTTTTTTCTGTGGAGTCCATAGCTTGACTGTGTTTATGGTCTACTAATATTTGAGAAGTTTTCTGTAGTATCCACACCTCTTTAATGTATGGGCTATTTTTGAAACGGTTAAGAAATGCTTCTACTCTAATGATTACAGAGTAGCTGAATTAAAAAGAACTCCTCCATTGTAAATGAATCTAAGAAGAATACCATGCTGTATCAAAATAAGTTAATCTGATAAAAGTCACCATGTGAATTTTACATCATTAGATGCAATGCTGCGGGTAGGCCTTAGTGTACTCTAGTATCTTTAAATCATGTAGGCAGCTTATGGCTATCAGTGGGGAGAAGGTAGAAATGGAAGCAGATAAGAAAATAAGTGGTAACTTGCTCTTCCTATGTTGGAAGAAGAAAAGCTTGTCATTCTTTAAGGCTCTAAGCTTTCATGCAGCTGAATAACCCAGGACTTGCATGAACACAGCCAACATCCATCCACCTTGCTGTACCTTACAGCACCTTGCAGCTGATGGGACAGTTTCTTTTCCCTTGTTTGTGTGTAGAAATGTGCTGTCAGGAAGAAGGAAGGGATGATGAGAATTTGGGAGATGTCACAGAAGGCTTTTCTAGGACACTTTCAGTATGTTGTACCCACTCCCTAAACTATTCCATGAAATATTTCTACAGACAACTGAAAATATAGGCTTCTGCCTGCATGGAGCTTTCACATGAAATTTATGTTTGGAGGTGAGGACTGCAGTGGAAAAGAACTGGGCAGAGTGAATAACTATTGAATTTGGAGAGTATAGTAAGGAAGAGTATTGTGTCAAAATCAGCTGCACAAGACTCAGTTTAAAGCAACTAACTGGACTAAAAAGTCATTTTAATGAATTTCTGAGTCAGCTGGTGAAGTAGTAGAAGTAATTGAATGAGTGCTTGCAAGTGCTTGCTTGCAAGGCAAGAAAATAGGTGTGTATGTTTGCAGGTGAAGGAGGAGAACCTTGTAAGCAGTGAGCAAAAATGAGGTGCAGCTATGAGATCAGTTTAAAATGAAGTAATGTAGGTCCAAACCAATTCAGTGGTTACGGAACCATGTGCAGTAAGTTCTTGAGTTTAGTTGCAATTAATGTCTCAACTCTTAAATGTGTTGTATGCTTGTATATTTAGAATGTTGCTTCTACCTTAACTGACTAGATTTGTCACAGATACAGCCGATCAAGTAAATTAATGTTATCCACACTGAAGTGAAGGAATACAAATCTGAAGTCTTAGACTTAATGTTTTCTGATAAGTATGCCGAACTCTGGGTTCTTGCTGGCAAGATGTGCAACTCACTGGAAGAAAATGTTCTGAACTTACAAGGCATATAAACATCCTCCTGTCTTTTCCTTCTTCCCCCTCTTTTGCCTAATACTGTCTTCAGGGCAGTAAGTCTTTGCAATTTTGAGAAGCTGGTTTGCTGCAGCAGCACTAAGTAAGGCACTTTTTTTGGCCAAGGTACAAAATAGAAAGTATGCTGACCAGTGTACTGTACTTAAATCCAAGCAGGTAACAGGCATTCTGATGGAGTATTACAGGCAGAGGTGCTAGGCATATCTTTAAATATTCAGGAAATTGGAGTGCAAGAGCCTGAAAAATTCTTGTACTGGCACGACTTGCAAAAAAACTTAAACCCATCCCGAAACCAAACCACCCCACCCCCCCAAACAAAACCAAAGAAGTTTTAGAGTTCATCCAAGTAGATTAAGGAAGGCCTTTTCTTGTGAAAGTGTTCAGTTCCATTTTTACAGCCGTTGTTACCAATTTGCTTTGTTATGCTATTAGTGGCCCTAGGGCCAGATGGAGTGCTTCTGTTCATTCATTCCCTTTTCCTCTCTGTAGCCTACATTAATCCTTCAGGGAGTGCTTTTTGGTGTTCAGTAAAAGCTGATACAGGCTTGTTCTGTAGTTGTCAGTTTCCTCTGTTTGCTTCAAAGATATGGAAAAGTGTTAGTCACTGCCTGTTGGCTTTTCATGGGTAAGAAAGGTAAAGGCTTCACTGCAAGCTGACAGGTGGGTTTTATATCTCATGTTCCTGTGGAACCTCTCCAAGTAATACGTTGCCTGTGCATTAGCTATAATGTTTGTAATAGGTATGTTAGGGCTACAGAAATTAATTCTAGTTGCTTTCCTGTATGTTAACAAAAAAGACTTAATGTTAATCAAATGGTGTTTACTAAAACTCAGTAATACTGTGTGATACAATAACAATTAGATGCCAGTGCTGTTAGATGTCTTCAGAAGATATGTTGTGCGTTTATTTGAAATGCTCCTTTTCTAGTATTCATCCTCAATTTAAGGAGTCTGCTTATGAGGAGAGCATCTACAGGCCATCGATTTGGCATCATTACAGTTAGGAATATGTTGTGAAATGTTAGCTAAAATGGCTTATTTACAGAAAACTTTATGCTAGAAGACGACTTGAACTTAAAATTGTCAAATCACAGCCTGTCAACTGAAGCACGGAGGTCTGATAGACAGTTGTAGCTTTTTCTTATTGTGGGTGTGGGGAGAATGCTCAATGTAGTTGAGGAAATTGTCTTAAAATGTGACAGGACTGGACCAGCGCATTCAGCTGATCTACTGGATTACGAATCTCCTTTGAATTTAAGTATCTAAAGAAGAGGAAGAGTAAGCCAAGTGCTGGGAGCAAGGCTTACAGATGGATGGTGTTGGTTGTCTGAATGAGAACAGTTCAGTTTTAGGAACCTCAGAGCTCTTTCTTGTTCTGGCATGTGGAAGACAGTTGTGACTCACTGAAGATCTTTTCCCTGCTTGGACTAACTGGGCACATGGTATTGTGTGGCTTCAGATGCTTGTAGTGAGACTTAAGTTAATGCTTTGATGTTAAAGGTTGTAGCTGAATCATGAAGCAGCATTATATTTAAAGGCAAACTGGGAGTCATATGGTAACATGCTGCATGATAAGAAATGCAGTTAAGTTGAGAGGCTTCAATATAGAAGGTAACTCTGGACATCATCTTGACTTGACAGATGCCTTACAGGATAAAACAGCTGCCACTTCATTCTTCTACACAGCTGAAAATATCATGTGTATGACAACACACTATGCTGCATAACTTTTAAGCACAGACTACTTAAAGTGGCGGGCTTACCCAGACAGATCAACATTAAACCGGTTTTCCTAGACAGCACCAGGATTGCCTGTGTGATGTTTTCTTCAGCTAACTCTTGTGGAGGAGCCCATGCACTGGCCCTGGGTGGGAAAGCATGTGGCTGACCTAGCAGAGCTCTGGAGTGAGCACTGCTCCTTGCAGAATGAAACCCGCTGGAATGCATGGTGTTCTTATAGTCAGTACAAGGTGATACAATAGATCTATGGCAACCATTTCATAGTATGACTGATAGTTTGATATTAGTACCCAATTTCAACCTTGGTTGACCTTTGTACAGGAGGGGACACTACTCGCTTCTTTCAGAAAAGACACAAAAGGTGCCTCCTTGCTGATATTTATGAAGTGATTTTAGTTTTTTTTTCATTTGGTGTTTGAAAACGAAGAAATAGAGCGAATGCACAACAGCATTTGACAGTGCCTGTGATGGACTTCAGCTAGACCCCTTGGTACTGCTGGAACCTTGGCCAGCTTTCAGCCTGGTTAATGCTGGGATCCTTGTCTTGCCTCTGCAGAGAATGTTACCACTCAGAGGGTGCAACTTCCTCAATTTGACTAATCTGGCTGCACCAGCAAGCTGGCATAATTACCAGCTATAGTAGGCTTTTTCTGTTCCATTGTAAGTCTTTTTGTGCTCCGAAGTATAAGAAGTTGTAGGCTGAAGGTGCCATGTATTACTCTAAACCTTTCTGTTGGTGGGAGTATTTGCTATGACTAAGGAGTCAGGATAAGAGGAATAATCATGAAGAGGGGAAGCTCAGCTTCTGAGGAGTAGGTTTTACAGCTTTCTCAACTTCCCATTCATCAAGGCTTCTAGCTACAGGATTTATTGAACAACTGTATTTTGTGGTCCACCTATATTCTTTCAAGTTTCTAAACATAAGTAAAAAAACAAGATAAAGATAATGATTTGCTAATTGATTGTACTTTCTGCTCTTGCTGCTGTGTTTGACCTGTTAGTGGAACGTGAAGAAGATGCTTTTGACTCCTGCGATGTGGGGATTAGGATGGGAAGCAATTCTTTTGCTTAACTTGTGTTCTTACTTGATTGCTAGAGCTTATTTAAAATATTTCTGGCATGCTAACTGGGAGTTCTAGGTACTAGGCTGTGTCATTACAGTGTAATAAGACTGAATTTGAGCTAGCAGAATCCTGATCGCTAATTTCTTGTGCTGTGCAGGTGTCTTGATTGTAAACATGTTCCTTTTGCCATTTTACTAGGCATGCGAGGTAATGGTTTGCATAATAACAATATATGTGCCTGGTTTCTTATGGCCTACAGTAAAATGGAATAATTTAGGATTTTTTTTTTCTACTCACTTTTGTTCACTTCTATAGCTTCTTTCAGAGGAATAGACAATTACAGTCGAGTGTTGTCTGCCTTTACTGACAATGCCAGGTTTTGAGAGTTATTTTATTGCAGGAATTTGAATTTGAACTGAGCCTTAGTTATCTGCAGCTGAAATGTTTTGAACTCTTTCCTGGCAGACATCTTGCTTACTGTACTATAGATATAGTAGATGCTGAATCAGCATATACACCATTGTGTTCTTAAACTTTGGCTATTTTCCTTCTTGTGGCTTTTTTCACCTGCAAATGCGTTTTTTTTTTTTTTTAACCAGATTCCACACAATTAGAAATGGTAAAACTGGATTTGCTGGTTGTGGTCCTGTTGCTATGCTCTCTGTTTAGAAATACCAATTTAGTACAGAATACGAAAGTTACCTCTCTTTGAGGAGCTAAGTGAGGCTTGATCTTGAAATACCTCTGTTTCTGAGGACTGCAGCTGCGTGTTATGTTAGTCTTCCACAAATAACTACCAAAGTAGTACCTGTAGACCTCTAGCAGTCACAAAGCAATTCCAAAAGTATTAATACAAAGCCATTGTATTGATTATTTTTTTTAAAATAATCGTGTACGCTCATTAACTCTTCTGTCTCAAACACCTTTTCCCACCAGTTAAGCTCTCAGGAGCAAGAACTTCTTGCTTATATAGCTAGATCTCTTTTCCTGAATTACTATATCTTTCTTTGTGCAACTGGAAGTTGCATAAATCTGACTGGAGAAAGAAGCTGTTTTAAAAGCACAGTAGTTAAGTTAATCTGTAATCTTGTGGATACTGCTGCTTATTCCTGAAACTGGCGGTGTTATCTCCCACAGTGACAGTTAAAATACTTAAATACTATTGCTCTCTGTCAAGCATTGAGTTTTACTAGTTAGTGTGCTTTTCCTTCATGTTGACAAATACAGGTTCTCCTAAATTGCGCTTGTCTTGTCTCTTTAAAATAATCACAGAAGCTTGCCAGAAAAGAAGTGTGTCATCATAGAACAGTTTAGATTGGAAGGGACCCTTAAAGGTCATCTAGTCTAAGAGGTCATCTATATGCTATGTAAACTGAAAACTGGTTGTTCTGTATTAGGGGTCTAAATGCTCTTGAGAAGAATCTTGGTCCGTGTACCTTTTAACTAAAAATTGTTTAAAGGTTTTTGTCTTAAGTTTTTGCTCAAACAATAGCATTTTACTTCTGCCTCTTGATAGCTGTGAGTCTTTGTGCCATGTGTCTTATGACTATATCTCTCTTGTCTTGCAGTGAATGATAGTGTCTAGAAAGGGTATGTCCCTTCAGGAGAGAGGTGCCAATGTCCAACCGGCCTAATAACAATCCAGGGGGGTCACTGCGACGTTCACAGAGGAACACTGCTGGGGCCCAGCCACAAGACGACGCAGTAGGAGGAAGGTACGACTGTTTTCTATGGGTGTGTTTTAATGTATAAGAGCAAAATTGATGTGATTTAATTGGAGAATGTAGCTTTTCACCTTCCAATCCAGCAGTGAAACCTGTGTAAAATCTTTTTGCCCCTGAAATGCTATCTATACTGTTATTGCATGGGATGAAAACATGGATAGCTCACAATCATGCCATGTGCTACTGCTATTCTAGCTGAAGATCTATGGGGAAAAAGTGAAAATGTGCTATATTCCAAAAATCAGAGGTAGTAACAAATTCCTAAGCCCTGTTCTTTCCCTGATAACAAAAACAGTGGTGGTGGGGGAACATGATGGACAGATAGGTGGACAGGGAGACTCTGGTGTGTGAAATCTGGGAGAATCCGTGTCCCTGTTGGAGAAGACTGAATTACTGACACCTTTCTGTTCCCTTGCACTGCATGTTAATCATGTACAGCTTCTGGATAATTCAAGAACAAAAGATTTGCTATCCTTTAATATACTTGTACTAGTGAGCAAGTGTACCAGGTTGTATTTGTTCTGTAAGTGGTTGCCTCTACAATGCAGAACAAAGATTATCCTTGAAACTTTTCTGTCGATGCTGACTGTATAATTAGGGCCATGTCCTTCAAGGAATTAAGAGTTTTCATCTGAGTGGGTGAAGCCTGTATGGATAGGTCTTCCTGTAATTTTGTTAAAATATTAGCCTGATGAAGGAAGGTTATAGTATCATGGTGGGCAGCATCTGTCTGTACTCTACTTCCTCAGAGGTGTTACTGGTACAGTTGTTAGAATATATGTAACTTGGGCTTGGGCTTTTTTGGTATAAGAGTATTAAAATATTGCAGATCAGTGGCACAAAGTAAAAGGGTTTTTACTATGAAGGAATCAGGCTATAACATATAATGATGAGGTGTATTTTTTAATAGTGACCTTGTTCTCAGTTAGACTTCATACTACTGAAAGGATGAAGGAGGCTAGATGTTCTTCTAAGGGACCTTGGTGGGAATAATTCAATCTGCAAAATGCAGCTTCATTTTTTCTAAACTAGTCTCTACTGTACAAATGGAAAAGCAGATGATAAACATGAGGCTTCTGTCCTGGACTTCTGTAGTATAAGGAGGGGGAAGCTGCTGCCTTATGTAGCTGACTATTTTGCAAGCTAGAATTGTTTTTGGACAATACTCCTTCTTTAAATGAAGCATGATAAAGCTTTCATTCTATTCTGTGTTATCTCTACATCTGAATGTTTAAGTTAGATATTGCCCTACCAGCTCTTTCCTTTTACACTAAACTTAATGTGGGATGAATAACCCCTTTCCTAGAATAAAGAACTAGAGGCGAGTTATTTGGGCATGTGGTGGGGGATTCTTCTTCGGATATCTACTGTTTATTCAGATTTTATTGCAAAATGTCAGGGAGCTCTGCAGTGAGCCAGACAACTTGAAGAATTTCAGGGGTAGCACTATTTTCTTGTAAGAAAGCTACTTATCTGGTGTTTTGGTACGTTGTGATCTGTTACACAATGATCCAAGATGCCACTTGTCTTAAATGACTGGGCCTCTCCACCCTCACCAAATCTGTGTCAGTCAGACTTCCATGAGCAAGAGTGTATGCAGTCCTGAACTATGTTAGACCTTTATTGGAAGCAAAGCTCTTTGCTTAAGTAAAGAGAATGGAAGCCTTGCATATTCTTTGAAAATGCAGACTCTTTAGAACAGGACCTCCCCTGCCTTTCCATCTCTGAAAAAGCATTTTTGTCTGGCAAAGCATGTGAAAAAGATGCTGGTTAATATAAACTTTATAATTAATTAATTCAGTTTCTCTTACTGTCTTCTGTATCTCCTTTTTAGTAAGCTGCTGGGCAGAAATGGCTATTGTACGAGGAACAATGTAAGACAGATCTATCATGTTTTTGAAAAGCTTGTAGATGAAATGGAAATAGGCAGGCTCTCAGATAACGGCCACTCTTTCTCTGGTTGCCTGTCTTAGACACAAACCTCAGGACTCATACTTCCATGCATCTAGGATGCAGCAGGATAGTATGTTTTAGTTTTGCTGCTGAGCAGTACATAGGAGGGTCTAGAGTTCACAGCTTCATCTACCTTCTTCCTTATGCCTTTCTATACTCTGGTGATACATACTGCTTTGGCTGCTATATTTAAAAAAAAAAAAAAAGTAAACAACACTCCCCCCCAGCCCCCTTTTCTTACTTTAGTTTTCTTGGGCCGCTTGAGACGTTAACTTATTTCCAGTCTCTATCTCATTTTTCATCTGTAAAGTGAAACTCTTCAATTTCAGTTGTAAAATCATTAAATAGAATGAAAAACCTGTGGAAAGACCAGTTTCAATAATATGCTCATATTGTGCAAATAACTGTGAACTTAGGATGCATCTATGTTAGTATTTTACTTGGGAATGTTCTTTTGAAGCAAATCTGTCAGCCTCACCTGCTGTGCTTTGGGTAACATCATGGAATGGTCTTGGAGCACTTGAATTGGAATCTTTTTGGATGAAACTAAACTGGAAGTTGTGCTCTAGGAGAGCAGTTCATGCATCCTGGTCACTCATGGTTATAATTTGGTCTGCTATGAAGTAGGAATCATTGAAATGCCTGGGTGTTCGTCCTCAGTGGCGAGTATCTTTACAAATTTTCTTCTGTTCATCTGCACTACTTGTTGAGGTAGTTGTACAGATAGTATGAGATTTTATGCAACCACTTCATTAGGTTAACGTGGTTTTTTTTTTAAAAAAAAAAAAAAACACAAAACAAACCCAATATACAACCCCAACCAAAAATCGCTAGTATTGTAGAGGGAATTAAACAGTAATGTAGGTTTGTAGGGGGTTGTTGCTTCATGCCTAAAATTAGCCCCAAAGTTTATAAGCAAACGTAAGGGCCACACCTTCTGAAGTGTTGGAGGAGGTTACTTTACTTTGGTCATAGATATGTAATCATAACTCTTCGAGCAAGGACAAGTTTCGATACTGTCTGAACTTGTGTACTTGATGACACTTCTGCTTTGTATAAATAGCTCTCTAAATGCTGGAAATGCAACAGCTTTTTTGTGGCTGAGGTGCATGCATTTTCAAAACACAAATTAAGTGACAAAAACTCGGAGAGTTTGTGCAGTTTGTCATTTGTAGACTTCACATCGAAGTCTGAAATTACTAATCTAATGTAAGCGAGTGGTTGTATAGCCATTGGTAGTATAGCCAAATGCCTTTGTCATAGCCTTAACTCTGTCTCTTGTGCTCTGACTGGAGTGAACACTACTGTATACTTCAGTTGAGGAAGATGTTAAGAAGGACAGAGGCTGGAAAATTATATCACTTCCAAGCTGAAATACTAATGCATGTCTTCCTATAGTCTTCAACTCTTTTGCAGCTTAAAGGTCTTCTGTTAAAACTTTATCAGTTTAACTTGCTGAGAAGCTACTGTTCACTTGCATGAAGACTTTGTAAATTCCAAACTCCTCTCTGGTCTAGTGTGTAAAACATACTCCTGTGACATATAATACTTGCAGATTTGTCTTAACCTGGAAGCAGCAATGGAAACCCATTTTCCTCTAGGCTGGGTTTACTTGATTTCACCCTAATAACATCAATACTTGCAGTCAAAATGAGCTGCGGAAGCCTGTGATGTGTTTTCTCCTTGGGTTTTACTAGCAATTTCACACTCAACACAGTAGTTTGAAATAAGCTTTGAGTGTTTGATTTTTACAGTTGTGTTTAAAAAAAACCCAACAACAAAAACCCCCTCAAAATGAACAATGATGCTAGGCTCACAGACAGCGTTGAAGAAATTTTGCAGCACAAACTGGAAGTAAACTTAGCATCTACGATGTGTGCTTTTTCTCTAAAAGAAGCCAAGGGATGTGTGCTTGAAAACTGATGTGTTAGCTGGTGAACTGTTTCTGCCCCGCCCCCCCCCCCCCCCCCCCCCCGCCCTGGTATGCACATAACCAAACTGGCCTTGGTAAAGTTGGACTAATGTGATTTTTCACTTCCTGTTGTCACTAGAGATGTTGAAATAACTTTGAACTTTAGATGACTTTCTGTTCTTTTAGGTGTTACAGTTATAGTTCTTACTGGCTTTATTACCAAACTGAAGAGTTTGCAGTGTTATCCTCCTAATTTAGAATTACTCTTACAATGGCACATTCCTAATTGTACAGCATGAACCCTTGTCTGAACTATCTTTTCCAGCACTTTCCATTGAAGGATGACTCTTTGCAGGTTTGTAAGGAAGCAATAATGATACTAAAGCTTCCCTTTGCAGCAGTAAACCAAAGAGGAGTGGGAAGCAGATGCATTAATGAGAGCACTTTTCATGGGGCCAGGAGGAGAGGGTGGGAGGTACTTACTGTCACTTTCTTGACTCTGTATCTGCATTGTCACTATGCTTGTTGAAGAATTTGTGCCCTTGTGTCTTAAGTTCCCAGTAATGCCATAGTATTTACTTTGAATGGGAACAGTTTGGAAGTGATATTGTGAGGCACACAATAAGATCTTTTCTGAAACTGGTGCAGCTGACTGTTCCTTTCAGTTGTAAGCAATGTTTCAGTATATTGGTATGGAGTAGTCCTATGTACTAGAACTATTTACTAGTGCTGCAGAAATTTTGTTGTTTAGTGGCATGAAATGATAGTGACACTTATCTTTTAATCTGCCTATTGTCACTCTCCTGAAATCTTTAGGAACAGCAGTATTTAAGTAGGATATAAATTTTGACATGAATGACTGCTACACTGTTGCAGTTGTTGTGTATGAAAGTATGATACTTGACACAAATTCTAATTTTTTGGAATATAATATATACATGTTCTTGTGCACATGGGATTGTAGGCTGAATGAGAAAGAAGAGATCCGTTTTAGCTGAAAAGAGGACATTGGTATAAGCAGAGTCTGGAAAAACCTCTGGGATGACCTTTTTCAAATACTAAAGCAAGAAGAATGTTTTTGTCAGTTATACTACTTTTGTTCTGAACAGGATTTGTTTTTTAGACCAGTCTTGATAATATGTTGACTAAAGTCTTACCTGAGACTTGTGTAAAAACTGAATTTAATGTTTGAATTAGTGGGGAGGACAGGTGGAGTGTTTCTGAGGAGAGAAAGTATGTAAAGTATGAAAGTTTTGTATACTTCATATTTGGAAGCATTTAATACCTCATGCTCAGCTGCTGAGGAACATGATCTAGATGAAACGCTTTGTTTATTAACTAACTTCAAAAGGCATGGGGTTTTCTCATATGCACAGAGTAACTCTTTGAGGACTGGTTCTAGTTGGTTCTTTATTATGGTTTTGCTAAGGAAGGCTAAGGGCTGGTAGTTTCCACGAGACTGTTTATATAAACACCGCAAACTAAATGGTGGGTCACTTGTCCACTTCTCTACCTGTTATTCTAAGCTGAGTGTCTGCTTGTGAATTAAAATGTGTATCAGCAGACAGCTTTGCTCAATTGAGTGAAGCCTTGCAGTGGGTTATGAAACTTTCGGGGGCGGGGAGGGGGGGAGAAGGTGGTGGCAGTGGGGGAGAAAGAATGGGGGGAAAAAAACAGAAGAAAACCCCACCAACAACCAACCAAAAACCCCCCACAAAACAAATGGAACCCAAAACAACACTTGAAGGTGTGCAGCAAGGGCTCAGTTTTTCTGGACCTGCCCCTGCAAATGGAAATGGACAAACACAAGCTCATAAATAATTACCTTATAATTTTTCATCATTAATGAGGAATTTAGCCTCTTGGAATACCTGTTGCTAGAATATTTGTTTAAATGAAGTTTAAAAATATACTTCAGAATAAATAAGCCCTGATCAGTTAGCTTACATAAAAAATGAGATTCTTGCCAAGTGTAAATTATGTAATAACTTCTGCTACTCCCATAATAAAAATATTTCAAGGGGAAAGTGAAATTTCATGTCTTAATCTTTTGTTAGGAAAAGGAAAATCCAGACACTCGGAATTAGGTGCAACGTTCCCAAGTTTACCTTCATGGAGTTTACTGTTGTGAGCTAAAGATCTAACTGTTTCACTTAATTGGCATTTGATAGTAAAAGTGATTTCTTCTAGTATGAGAAATAAAAAAATAATTACTGGAGTATGGGGAAGATGCTGTTAATTTCATCTTTTCAGACTTATGCTCTTAGAAAGATGAGCCACAGAAAATGTTTTGAATATGTGCTGTCTAGGTGCATTCATCTGTTTGAGTGACTAAATGAGAATACTTTGGAAGAAAACAGAGAAAGGAAGCTTGTCAAGAAAAACAGTCATATTACTGAAGTTTTACCACTTTGACTCTGTAAGCAAATTATCAAATGGTTATCACTTAAGTACTTGGTACTTTTTTCCTACTGAGGCTTATGTCGAGGTTTGTGTTGAAATACCTAAGAGGATGGTGAAACTTTCTGGTCAATTAGCAGGCTTAGTTCTGCCTCTGCTACCAGATTTCTGGCATTTTGTTGGAAGAAGCTATCTGAAAGCTTGTGGAACTCTTCTGCTTTTTTGGACTAAAACTTTTGATGTTTGGGGTTGGAACAGGATGCAAAAATCTGAAGTCTATACATCTTCCCCCCATATGATTCAAAGATGTTAGTATAGCTCAACTCAAAGGACTAGATAGCCTAGATTAATGGCATATAGGTGTATACTCAGCAGTTCTTCTTCCAGCATTAATACTAGACTAGTTTGAGGTTTCATAAAGGTTAGTGGTGCTTGGAGTTTCCGTATAGGTAGGATATGAACACTAGAGTTTTCCTGGTGACAGCCGAGTCAAAAGTGGTTTTATCCAGGGAAGTACAAGTGAGATGTCTCTTGCCGTAGCAATTATTTATACTATGCTGCTTTAAATGCTGATAAGCTGTCTCTGAGTCTTGCAGATGGTAATTCTTATTGGTTTTGAAAATGGTTGTGGAATTAGTGGAGATGTATCTTAAGTCTTTAATTTTATCTATGGTATAGTATGATCTTTGTCCTCCATTCAGGGCTCATACAATAAACCATTTTTTGCATGCAGCTGAAAGCTGCTTGGAAGGCCTCTTTTAGCTTATCTAAAGTGAAACTCATTCCTTTCTCTGACATCACAGGTTTCCTGTCTCATCTGACTGCCTTCATCGGTAGCACACATCTCTTCATTCCTCTTACTTCAGCTGTTGCCAAACAGCTCCCAGTCCTTTGAATTGGTGAATCTGCAGCCAGAAAACAACTGGCAGGCCTGAGCTCTCCTACTGAGTGGAACTGGTTGCATTCCCATTCTGAGCATTTGATATTTCTTAAACTGAAGAGCAGAGAGGCAAACTTGTAAACACTCGTAACTAAAGTCTTAATGCATGGAATCTTGAGGTTGATGAGTATGTATCTTATTTCTGAGGAGAGCTCTTTGACAGGTGCTCTGGTCATGTGCCTTACTGTGCTAGCTTAATGGTTAAGTGAATAATTCAGTAATCTTGCACATCAGAAAAATGTGAATTTATCTGCACAGCTCAGGTGTGAGAAGTTGCTTTATTCATTTAAAATGACTAAATAACTGTGCTTTACAGAACAGTTACACTGATATTGATTTGTAACTGCACCAGATGATTCTTTTGAAATACTGCTTTAATCTTAGGGGTTGATATGGAAAGGTTTGAAGCTGTAAGCTAATATTTGTAAATGGTCCGAAAATAAATAATAATTCCACCTGCAGGTTTGTGTCTGTATCCCGGAATCCTGATAGCTTTCTGTTTTGACTTTCTGCTGACAGGTCACATTTAGGGCAGGCAAAACATAAGGCACATAGCCCTCCTGAGAATAGAAAATCTATTTCAAAGACACCCAAAGTGCAGTCTAATACTACTTCTGAGCAGTCCAAGGGACACTTTTCTAAAAGGTAATTGTACTTCATATTCATAAGTTAACCAGTGTTATCTGCTTTTCACAACTGTGTATAATGTATCTAGTTATACAGGCTTCTTATAAAATGTATGTCTAATAGATTTCTAACTAATCTAGGTATTTCATTCAGTGGATATATTTCAGTGTTTCACATTCTGTTTGTGTTTTGTTTTTTAATTCACCAACTAAGACCATTCCATCAGTGATGGGGAGGAAATGATTTCTGCATAACTAGTCCTGGAATACTTGCAAGGTCTTTCTCCCCTTTTCCTGTGTCATGTTGGGGGAAGGTTGCCCAAGGAGTTCTGAGCAATTTCCAATATTAATTGAAATGTAATAATCTAAAATATGCCAGTGTTCAGGGTAATCATCTCGGACACAATTTGTCTGCTTTTCCTACACTTCTGCTGTATATACACTGGGACAGTTTTCTGTCATGTAGAAGAGAATTTTTCCATTTTTGTCTGTGATTCATTACCTCAGTTTCAAGATTAATGAGAAACTATCCTTTCATTAAGAGCCTTCCTTGAACTAGAATCCAGTTATGACTAGTTATGCATTTCTAAACACTCCTTTACTCTCTTGTGGAACTTATATTCTCAAACATTCAGATGATAGCTTCATGGCTTTAATATTTTTTTTTTAATCAGTTGACATATGTATTAAAAAATAAATCAGATAGTAAAATCTAAGTTACCTCATATCGTCCTCTTAAAAAAGCAGTGTACTGTGCTTTTAGCTTGCAATTTATTTTAGTTTTCATGCTAGTGAAGATTTGCAATATGCCTGTTCTCATATAAGCATGCTTTTTTCTTGTTTCAGTGTAAACTTAATAATCAACAGTGTTTCTGACTTGCAGTTTCCTTTATTATTAGAGAATGCTGACATGTATCTTGCAAGACTGTTGCAACTGTGAGGTTTTTTTGAGTTCAATACTGACACTGTTCTTGCTTGCTTCTACAGAGGCTGTAGTTCATCTGCTGTTTTAATACCACAAGAAGGAGATCCAGAGAGAGTCAATACTTCAGAAAAGCAAAAAACGGGGCAAGTGCCTAAGAAAGACAATTCTAGAGGAGTTAAACGCAGTGCTAGTCCAGATTACAGGAGGACCAATTCTCCTAGCTCTGCTAAAAAACCCAAAGCACTTCAACACACTGAAACTTCCTTGGAAACTAACAAGCCACATACTAAAACTAAGAGAAGACACTTAGACCAAGAACAGCCGAAGTCTACACAATTGCCATCAACAAGCAAGGCTCACACCAGAAAGGGTGGAGCTGCTGGTAGCTCCCGAAGTCAGAAAAGGAAAAGGACAGAGAATCTGTCTTGTATAAAGAGTGGTTCAGCAGTTGAATCAACTGGCGCTGAAGAGAAGTCAGCAAAACTCTCCAAGCTGGCTTCAAAATCGGTGACCTCAGCCAAAGCTGGGTGTAGCACCATCACTGATTCTTCTTCTTCAGCTTCTACATCATCCTCCTCCTCTTCTGCTGTTGCCTCTGCTTCTTCTACTGTTCCTCAGGGTGCCAGAGTGAAACAGGGAAAGGACCAGAATAAGGCTAGACGTTCCCGTTCTGCATCCAGCCCCAGTCCAAGAAGGAGTAGCAGGGACAAAGAACCGAGTAAAACAAGTGGCTCTTCAAAGTTTGACTGGGCTGCACGATTCAGCCCAAAAGTCAGTCTGCCTAAAACAAAACTGTCTCTACCAGGCTCTTCCAAGTCGGAGACATCAAAACCTGGACCTTCAGGACTACAGGCTAAGCTAGCAAGTAAGTTGTTCTTTAGCGGAAAAATAAGCACATATATTTTAAAATCAAGTCTTCTAAACAAATACTTCTGTTGATTTTAGGCTTCTTGTATCTTCTTAGAGAAATTAATAGTGTGTTCTGCAGAGCTTTTAAGTAAAGCTGTATGACTGAAACTATTTGCAGCTAAAGCAGATGATTTAAGTACAGTCAGTGTTCTGTAAGTTTAAGTTACTTCTGTCTTGCAAATCAATTTTAAAAATATATGCAAAATAGTTGGATGTTGTGATGGGGACACATATGTTATAAAACTCGCTTGATTATATTCCTCCCGTCAGATGTTTTTTCTCATTTTCTTAAGCTTTTTGTCCTGAAGTGGGGATGTTAAATGCTTGGAAAAAAAATTAGATAGTACATGTTTTCTTGTCTCAAGCCCACTTTTCTGTGATGTTACTGATCTATGATATTACTTTAAGAACAGTGATTTTTTTTTAAACCTAGGGGGCCTAGTATGTTAGTCACTTTATCTTTTAAATTGTTCCTGCAAAATACATCATGTCTCTGCTGAATTTCAATACAAGGTACTATTCTTGGACATTATCACTAAGAAATACAGGCTGCCTCCAAGCTGAGGACCTGCTTGCTACTGTGCAGATATGCTTGTAGCTCTGTTGCCTTGAATATAATTTTTTTGAAATGTATTATGCTGCCTTTGTGTACTGTGTGATTTGCATATAGCATGTATTCTCTAAAACGTGATTTAAGAAGTTGGATTCCTAAGCTTGCTTACTATTTTTCCTTTACCTAGACATGGTCACAGGTAGCCTGTCCCAACTGGGGCATGTCTATAACTAATACTTATGCAGGAAATATATGAAATAAACAAGAAATAAACAACTGGATGTCTTCCTGTATAATCAAAATACATTTACTTGACTGAACAGGCTTGTTTTGGATAACTTGCATGACTGGAGCATTGATTCTGGAATGACCTAACCTAATTGAGGAAGAATGGCATTGGGGAAGGGAAGAGGGGGTACTTTCTTTATAGCAAGGTTTTATCTACGTTCTCCATGGTTCAAGACTTACTGGTGATGAATTCCAGAGTAAAAACTCCAAATTCGCACAGGGTGGAGCGAGGGGAAAGTCTGTGGGAATCAGGCAAGAATGGGACTGACCAACAAGTTATTAGCAAAGCCCGTCCTTGTTGCAGGCAACTTTTTAGCAATGAAGAAAAGCAACAGGGAGGAGAGAATTCTCCTCCAACAAGTGAGCAACGAGAAGGTGAAGGCAGAGAGTAATTTATGTGACAAGCTACAAAACTTCAGCAAGGAGTGAGAAGTGGAAGGGTGGGATAGCACAATGTAAGGGGAGGTGGTGTTGATTAGCTTGAAAAACAACATTGAGAATATGAGCCTAAACTGTCTCCACAACAAATGTACTGAGAAAGCCAGCTTGACTACCTTTAACTCTTTCATGAACCTTTTTTGCAAAAAAAGTAAACTTACCTTGAACTAAGACATTCAAGTATATGACACAAACCCAAGTTGGCATGGGTGTGCATGTATAAAAAGTCACTGGTAAGGGACGCAAAGCATGGTGAGAGACACTTCTAGGCTCGATAGAGGTTAAAGTTACTTTCTCTAGATGGTGTCTCAATTTGAGGGCAGGAGGGGCAGGTGCTTAGAGGTGGTACTAGGAAGTGTAAAATGTCTAATGCCTCTTTATTTTACTGTAGATTACAGCAAAACCTATTCCAATGGTTATTACATTGAACATCCTGCACCTGGTTTGGGGCAACCCCTGGTATCAATACAGGCTGGGGGATGAAGGGATTGAGGACAGCCCTGACGAGGAGTTGGGGGTACTGGTAGATGAAAAGCTGAACATGAGCTGACAATGTGTGTGCACAGTCCAGAAAGCCTGCTGCATCCTGGGCCGCATCAAAAGAATCGGTTCCAGAGGAGGGCCATGAGGATAATCTGAGGGCTGGAGCACCTCTGCTATGAGGACAGGCTTGAGAGATTTGGGGTGGCTCATCCTGGAGAAGAGAAAGCTCTGGGGAAACCTTATTGTGGCCTTTCAGTACTTAAAAAGTGGCTTATAAGAAAGATGGGGACAAATGTTTTAGCAGGGCCTGTTGCCATAGGACAAGGAGTAATGGTTGTAAACTAAAAGAGGGAAGATTTAGACTAGATGCAAGGAAGAAATTTTTTACGGTGAGGGTGGTGACACACTGGAACAGGTTGTGCAGAGAGGTGGTAGATCACCCATCCCTGGAGACATTCAAGGTCAGGCTGGACAGGGCTTTGAGCAACCTGATCTAGTTGAAGATGTCCCTGCTTATTGCAGGGGGGTTGAGACCTTTAAGTCATCTAGTCCTTCTAACCCAAACTATTCTGTGATCATTGATCAGAGTAAGTGATTATACTGAATATCACTAAGAGTAAAAACCCAACCTAGAACAGAAGAAAAGTGTTAAACTTTATGATATTTTCAAATAGTCTCAGCCTTTCAAATAGTGTATTAGGGCTCTTTGACAACAGATAGAAGTGATCTTAGAATCAACAGTAACTATTGTTAGCTTAGCCCTTTTTTAAAAAAAATAACTTGCCTGTCATACAGCTTCACTAACTTGAAAATATTAGGACAAATTTGAAATATTTTAAGAAAATACACATTTTGGATAATGCTGAGAAGTGTCAAGAAAATGTTAAGAAAATAAACCTCCATGGTAGGTTTTTAAGGAAGAATGGGTAAGTTCAAACTTGTTTTCTGTAGAAGGCTGTTACCCTTAGAGGATAAGGGAGCAGAAGTAGGTGATTTTTCACATAAATGTTAACACCTCTGAAGCTTTCTAAAGCAGTAAGGCAAACAGATCTCATTTAAATTATTGAATTGTACACCCCTTTACCTGGGAATGTGTCTTTAGAAGTTGTAGTAATCCTGTGTGGAAAGTGAAGGCTAAAACTCAGTAGGCTTGTATAGGGGTATAATATGAAACAGATGTTTGAAGAAGTTTCAAGTAGGGCTTCTAGAACTAGTGGGAGATAAACAAAAAAACCAAACATGCAAACATAACTCTAACGAGCTCCAGAAGCTTCAGGAAAAATGATGGGGGGAGCAGTCGTAGGAAGAAAAGTGGGAGGAGAGGGGAGATTATTCCGGCTAATATATATGGTTGGTCATATCTGGATAAATGCAATGCTGTTGACTTCTGGGTATTGCAGTTCAGGAAGAACAAGAAGAATTATTACTAGTTGTGATCTTTGAAGGAAAAACCAGAAGAGCTGAGTTGGCTTACTCTACTGAAGAGAAGAATAAGGAGAGACATGGTTGCCATCTTTGCAGAAGCATTTCATGTGTTGGAGAGGAATACCCTGAGGTTTCTTGCCCAGTCCTCACTGGATAATTAATAGGTGTTAAGTGCAGCCAAGGTGACTTTCAGAGTCTTCAGCTACACAGCGGTCTGTGTAACTGAGCCGTGACATCACTGAATAATAGCTATAGAATTTGTTGAAGAATAAAACCAGGCTACACTAACGTTTTTCACCTCTATTTTTGTAGATAAATATTTCTTGACTGGGGGGAGGGGGGAAGGCAAGCTTCTTGGTTTGCTCTCTTGATGTGACTATTTTCACATCCCTTTCAAGCCCTACATTTTGTGGGGGCTTTTAAATGTTGCAAATTGGGTCATCTCACTGATTATGTAATAACAAAAACCCAAGCTGAATTATGTCTCCATTATTTGGGAAATCTCTACTGCCTTTCTGTAGTGTCTTGTGGCCCTTAAGTAGGAGGAAGCTGGCAATGAGTGCTGAGAGCAGGGTAACCTAGGGTAGCTGTCCCTGACTGAGAAGGCTCTTCCTAATACTTTAAGATTTGTGGGGCTGGAGAGGTTATTGGGGTACTGTGAAAAGCCACATGAAGGTGAACATGGAGCCTGAACGGTGTGTAACTCCTTTCTTCGGGGGATTTGGCAGAGGTGAGGGAGAAAGGAATCTGAAAATAGCTCTGAATTAGTTTATTTGGGATTGCAGGTGACAGTGCTGCCTGTGATGGTTGTTAGAGCCTTAGAGTTGTGGGTTAGGGATTGAGGAAATAAGATGACTAGTTTGGAGATATGTGGCTTAATTGCTGTGATGGGCTGTGTGGGACTATAATCAAGAGCTGGGGATGTCTGGGTTGGTGTGAGGGAAGGGAATAGTGGAGTATTAGAATGACAGGAGGTTGTCTTGCCTTCCCCTGCAACAGTTATTTTCACCCTATCTTTATGGCGTGAGGGGGAGAGCATGCCAACACAGGAGCCAGTCTGAAGTCTGAACTTCCAGTCCTAACAAGTAAATCTCTGCTGATTATCTCTCTGGACTGCAATTAAAGGGCTTTCCGGGATATGGACTGTGAAAGTTTGACTAACTTTTGTTTTGGCTTGGGTAATATACTCAGACTTAAAATAAGTGAAGGCAGTACAGCTGCATTCAGAACTTGTTCTTTCATGCAACAAAAAATGCCTTTAAAAAAAAAAGCTGACCAATAAACACACCTAAATATGAAGATGTTCTTAAGATATTACTTTTTTTTAATTTGATTTCTGTTAGGCTGTGCTGTTTCAGGTTTAGCCTGTTTGGATCTATTTTGCTTTAGAGTCATTAACATGAGTGTTTGGCATGCAAATAGGATGATGTCAGGGTATAAGCAATATATCTGTTTGTCATAAGGAAGCACATGCCTCTGCTTTAATTCTGAAGTTTACGTCCAAAGCTTTTGCAGTTGCTGAATATGAGCTGCTTAAACATAATTTTCCTTTAGTTTATTGAAAGTCCATATTGAAAATACGTTCATAACTTTTAGTAGCTCTTTGAAACAAATCTCCTTATGATAACTCCTGTATATTACAGAAATAGCGCTGAATAAACAACTTTTGGAGGTGAACATCAAACCAATTCCCCTGAAAGCCCTTGCTGTCTGTCTGTGGCAATAAGACTGGTGCTTTCCTTTGTCAGGCAGTCACAGGGCATCTCTAATCCCATCTCTCTGAATGCTGGTTGTGCCCTGTTTACCAGTGAAGGCTGGGGGCATTAGCCTCCTGCAGCTCCCGCAGATAGAGGACTAACACTCCACTGGGATGCCATGCTGGCTGTGTGGTAAGGGGGAGCTCAAATTTTGAGGACAATGTGAGTGAAAGCAAGAAGGTTCAGTCCTATGCTGATGAAATTCACAGTCCTGAGCTTATGGTATTGGGAAGACTCAGAGGACTTGCAAAAGATGCAGGTGGTAAGATTGACTTTAAGAAGCCTTCTTAAACAACGAACTTTAAGGACGGAGAGTGGCATTGAACAGCAGGAAGGGAACAAGCTCAGAAAAGTATTTTGTCGTTTCCTTTTTAGCATTTGAAATTAATAGACGGAGGTGGAAGTTCATATGTGCTCTGGTAGATACATCGGATGTATAGAAATAAAGCTTTGGGAAAAGAGAAACATGCAAAAAGATCTGTCAAATAGAACATTCTTCCTGAGCGGCAGGAGAAAATGAGCTCAACTCTTCTGGGTGCTCAGGCTGTGATGTATTCTGCAGCTCATCCACCAAGCAGTAACTGGGTGACTCTTTATATTCTCTAAAACCCTGTTACTGACGTAACTCAGTTTAAAGAGATGGCTCAGCTAATTTAATGCCTCTTATAGAAAAGGACAGCCCATTTCACAGCTTCACTGCCCTGCTGCTTCATGGTGTCTGTGCTTATCTGACCCATGTTAAGCAAGCTCAGGTCACCAAACTGAATACTAACAGAGAAGAAAGTGTGTATCAGTTGTGCACTTTGTTCATCTTGGGTCTGGTTTGGGGACAATAAGACATGAGTGAGTGTACCATACTGTTAAATTAAGCTAGCTCTGCTGTTCTGTGAAACCTTTGCCCTTAGCAAAAAGCCTATTTTGATTCAGGTTAAGTCAATCTTACTTCACTTACAGTGGGTGTGTGGTGTCTCATTGATAGCCTATTACTAAGATGGTATGAACTTACCTAATATTTAGTCTGGCTACTTGAAAATGAGTAGCCATAAGCAGTAACTGTCATGCTGACATAAAGAATTACAATATTTTTGTGTATTTTTCCAGTGAACTCTACTATAACAGGGTGATTAACTTCTAAAGCAGAAGTACATCTCACTTAAAATGTCACCATAATGTTATAGGTACCAAGTAGCCTACTTTTCCATACGTAATGTGAACTCAGGGTGGCAAACGCATTTTTTCTGTGGAGTTTACAGTGCCAGTACCTAGTGCCAGTTAAAGCGTAAGTTTTCTATTGTAGAATGTAACCAGCTGTGAGGGGAGTTTTGTTGTACGTGTGAGCTTCTAGTACTTGAGAAGCTTAGATGGCTGTGGCGTGGGATCCTGCTACAGCTGTTTCAAACTGATCTTGTTTTGTATTTCACGTTATAACACTACTCTTTGTTCCCCTTCCCTCTTCCCCGTGAGTGTCTTACTGTGTGTAAATAGGGTTGAAGTCATCATGTATTTCTGTTGTAGAAACTTCAACTTAAATTTTTGGATTGAAAGCATATGTAGTAAAAATGCCAGTGCTTTTCTGAGTATTGAAAAATTTACTTATTTTGTTCTATATGTACAGACCATCTGAAAGTTTAAGTGGCTGGCCTGCTTCAAGTCAGTGCTTGATGGTTGCTAAATACAGAAACTTGTTGTTTTCTAAAGGTTGACGGATTTCTTGAGTTAGTAAGACAGGTGTGTATTAACTACACAAATACCAGGTTAATCTTCATCTGCATGGAACTTAACTGCACACAGCATTGTGTTCCTGGGTCAAATAGAGTAAAGTATTTGAAAGGACAATTGACCAGGTCAGTAATAGCTTTTCAGATCACTTTCCCTTTTCCATTTACTATGCAGCTTCTGACTGGATATTTATCCCTCAGTGCCACAACTCAGCATTTCTGGAATGTTTTAGGATGAAGGAAGTAGACAGGAGGTAGTTTGATAGGTACTGTGCTCAAAAACATTGTACATTAAAATGTTTTATTTCGGCTGTGTTGCCAGAAGAGGGAGCAGTGATCTAACTTCACATCTTTTCAAAATTATTTACATCTGTTCTAGTAATAGTATGTCTAAATTGAATGTTACGGGATTCTCTTTATTTATTTATTGTAAAGGCAAGGGGACCGAAATGTAAAGCTGGGCCTGATAAAGATTTTTGATTTTTGACACTTTAATCAGCCTTCTGGTTTGGAAGCTGTTACAGGATATTTCAATCTGATAGTAAGCTTGCTCGTCATCCGAGAATGTTGTATTGCACGGGTTTTTTTGTGTACTTAAGATTTACTTGGTTCTGTGTTGGGATATGTCATCAGAACAATGGCTTCGTAACCTAGAGCAAATTAATATCAGTTGGGTCAGTCTTCAGCAGTGCAAATACTTCTAAATTAAGAACTTGAACTCCTTTTCCAAAGCTGTGGAGATATGCTTGGTTATTTGCCTCACGGAAGACCTTGTGATGGTGATAGGGGTTGAAGGGATGTGGTTGAAATAGGAACACAAATAATACGTATGAGAGATCTCAACACTGTCAGTGCTCGACTTCTGGAGTGGAACATGGTTTTGATTTATGGCGGTTATTCTTAAGCCATACTAATGTGAATAAAACTGACTTAAAAACTATGATTCGGCTAGTGAAGGAGATTATGTTGCACAGATTTACTCACCAGTGGATGAAAACAGATGCAACCACCACTGCCATCCCCCCGGTGTAATTTCTTTTTCTCTCTCTGTCTAAAGCTAAAGTATCTTCTTTTATTTCAAGCATTTTGAACATCAGCATGAGGAAATAATAAGCTCGTATCCTATAACGTGATATCTGTTTAGCGTGAGAGACTTACAAGCTCTTCTGTAACTGTAGCGTGTAGGTTAGGAACAGGCATCTAGGTAACAACTTTGAATTTAGTATTACTTAACTCAAAATAATGAGTAAAAGTAAACACCTGTACCTTTCTTTTACTGGTATAGCAGTTCAGTGTAACGGGACTAAAAGCTGATATGGGCTTATTGTGGTTCTTGTGTGGAAGCTGTTCTTCTACATAGAAGTTTCCTGTACACAGCAGTTTCATTTCTTTGTAAACTGCTGTGTATTTAAAGACTGACTTACTCTCAATTCTTTACATATTACATAGGTCTAAGAAAATCCACAAAGAAGCGCAGTGAATCACCACCTGCTGAGCTCCCCAGTTTGCGGCGGAGCACACGGCAAAAGACCACGGGCTCCTGTGCTAGCACCAGGTAAGACTTAAGATAATGAAACCTAATTACTGCAGTGCGTTGATATTAATGTTGTTTTCATGCATGAAAACTGGCATTGTCTGTCTCTTATTTGCTATTGTAGAAGTAGCTGTAGTTTTTCAGGCCTGCTGGGTTACTCTGTACACCAGTGTCATGGATAGTACATAGAATTTGTCACCATCAGACCTTCAGTAAGTCCCCCAGCTATGGGGTGGAGGGAAATCCTTTCCTTAGGGAAGTGGTATTTAAAAAGATATTAAACACAAAAACAGAGTGCTAAACTACTGTCCATCACAAATAATAAAACAGATGACTGTTTTGAAAAATAAAAGACTTCATGGTACCACACAGGAATCTGTTTTAATAGTTTACATTGTTAAGCTGACTCTGCTTGTAAGTAGCTGCATCTCAGTACTTAATATACTTTCTGATGCAGGTGAAAATTTGTACTGAATTAATAATTTTAAAGAGCTGGTAGATTAAATGGGAGGGGAGAGTAAATGTGGCCTGTGATAAAAACAATTTTTGTAGTTGCGTGTATTCTGAAGGTAGACTTATGAAGCTTTAGAAGTTTTATTTTTTTTTCTTAAGCCTAAACTACACTTAGTAGTTCCAGCACAACTTCTTTTCCATCTTCAATGCCATAAAAAAAAAGCTTCTGAAGTCCGATTCTGTTGTCAAGTGTGCATTCGAATTTGACTGTTTTCTTTATAGGCATATATATTTGTAGTGGTGATGACAGTGTTTAAAAAAGCAAATTTAAAAAGGCTTGTGCTCTCAAACTTATTCTGGCACTGAAAAGAGAGTTTAACATCAGAGTTCTCTTTGTGCTTTCAGTAGTTCGGAACTTACCTTTAACGATAGTTACTCTGTCATCAAACTTCTCAAATGTGTACGAGATTTGTAACCAGCAGTCACTTTAATCTTGCTTGTTAGCCTATTTTAGGCAGTAGACTGCCTTATCTTGAATGGTATAATGTAAGGACCTAGGGGTAATGTGTTAGTATAAACAAATCACTGTCATGGTGCAGGGCAAGGACGGTAAAGAAGAGTTGGATAGTTTTGTGAAGACTGATTCTGTGACTCTTAGTCTGTGCAACTTTGTGGTAGTGATCTACATAAATGTTATGTGGGTCTCACATTAATAAGTCTCTTGTCTTAGTTCATAAGGTCTGAAACTTCTTTTTTGAACCTTTAGTCGGCGAGGCTCTGGCCTGGGCAAAAGAGGAGCAGCTGAAGCTCGCCGACAGGAGAAGATGGCTGATCCTGACAACAACCAGGATGGAGTTAACTCTTCAGCTGCGCGTACAGATGAGGCTCCCCAGGGAGCTGCAGGTAAGAAGAAATTCCAACTGAAGCACTTTTAGTATAGCTGCTCATATAAGCTGCTTTGCGTTTAAAAATAATTAAATGGTTTAAGTTCTGTGGAGAAATTATTTAAGCTGGTAAATAATTCTGGAAAGCTTTTGAGTGATAGGCACCTTTTCTTTTGAATCTGATCTCTTGGATATCTGGTACATGTTTTGGTTGTGCTTTTTTTTGTAGTCTTCAAACTATGTTCAATAAAGTAGACTTTAGTTTTCAGGCATCTACCTTTCTTTTTTTTTAAATGTAACCATCTGATGCTACATAAACTACTGCACTGCCAACTGAAGAGACACCAAACTATTCAGAATACAGAAGGCATGCTTTTACATGTAAAAGCTCTTTTGTAACTACTCATAAATATTGTACAAGTTTTCTGTTGAAATTGCAAGTGTCTGTACTGGAGAAATTTGTAACCAAGTTAAATGCTTTTACTTGCACAGTCCTATTAAATGGTACTTAATTTTATCATCTGGTCCCAATCAGTAGTGAGTTCAAAGGAGCTTTCCAGCAATTATGCTGGATTGTAGAAAATCTCAGATGTTCTCTGCTTAAAGCTAGCTACATCAGTACAAAAAAAGTCAAAATTAATGGAAGCTAAGTGCAACGTAACAGTCAAATAAGAAAAGCGTAAATTTACTAAGCATACAGGTGAATTTCTCTGAAAGGTAATTTGCTGATATAGCTGTACTGTTTTTTTCATTATCTTGTGTTGATATAGCCTCTCTTCAGCTTTTGGAAAGTATTAGAGCTGTAGACTGGTCTATTTAAAATTACAATTACATAGAAGTATGGTAGTGGCAATGTTAAATGCAGAGCACTATTCTGACGGTGGATGCTTTCCTTGATGGCAAAATTTAAGTGAATTTTGTAGCTTTAAAGGCACTGTAACTTTCATTACTCTCTATTTTATTTCTTTAGCTTCTAGTTCTGTTGCTGGGGCTGTAGGTATGACAACCTCTGGAGAAAGTGAGTCAGATGATTCTGAGATGGGAAGACTACAAGGTATAAAAGTTGTTATTAATTTACCATTCACTTTTTCTGTTTGCAGCTTATAAATAACCATACCTACACAAATTCTGTATTATACATAGTGGGAAGGCTATATTTTGTTTCTCTGTGAATGTGTTGCTTTGCTTACAGTGGCTCTGAAATACAGAGTTAGAAGCCTTAATTCACTAAAGAATTTCTAAGTAGTGTCTGGAGGGGGTGGCATAGTGTATTTACTTATTTACATGGTATATAATACACTACTATTGACGATTTTTCAGGTGTGGGGGGAGAACTGAGAACTCAGTCCTATTAAGTGTGTAAGCTCAAATACGAAAGAATTGCAAGAACGTTTTCAGGTGACAGGCCAGGTTAGGTCTACTGTTACTCTGCCTTGCTTCTGGATAACATTTTTTTTTGTGTGCTTGTCATTGATACCCATGTTGCTGTAAGCTTTGACCAAACAAAATCTACATGTTCTTCAAATGCATGCTTTTGTGCTTGGGCTAAAGGATTCAGTTCTCTCAAAACCTGAGAGTACAGACAGGTGTAAATCGGTTTGCATGTCCTACAACTGTTTTAATGATTTTGCCACTACATTGCAAGGAGTTCTGAGATCATGATCTCCCTTGCAAATGACAGGTTTCAGTTAATGTGGATATTTAATGTGGAAATGAGTGCTGTGTCACTACCAGTTCACTTGCTTATCGGCCTCAGTAAGCATAGGTATGCATTAGGAAAATTGAGCTAAACTGGTTTTTACTATTAATTGTTACTGTATCTATCAGCAGTAGTCATGGTTGCTACAGTAAAAATCAGAATCACCCACTTAGTCTAGCTAACGTAACACTACTGAAAAGTGTTCAAAAACAAAGCCAAAGAATGTCTAATATCTAGCAGAATTCTTGCCTCTCCTGCTCATCAGCAAATAAAGCTGTGAACCTTTTTTCAGTGTCTCTTTTTTTCAGATTAATAGTGCCATTCAGTTCCTAAAAATGTGAAGATAAGCTTAACCTATTTTATGTAGTTTGAGTTCAGATTTGAAATCAGTCTGGTATATCTGCTATGCTAGATCTAGACTTATAACAATTGAGGAGACCAGATTTCTTCTGTGAAATACGTAACTCTGGAAACTCAGTGGGTGACTTCTTAAAGGCCCTTAACGCTCTGATGCATACAAAAATGAGTTATTTGTTCCATAAAGGTCATCTTTTTGGTGTTTTTTAGAAATTGTGGTAGCTGCAGTCATCTAACTCTTCTTTCTTAAAGTATCAAAATTCTAGTAGTCTTTAAATTATAGCATCATGGAATTTAAGCTTTTAAAAATATATGCAGAAGCTTTGACAATGGCTGTTATCCTCTGTTTGCTTTTAGCTCTATTAGAGGCTAGGGGTCTTCCTCCTCACCTGTTTGGCCCTCTTGGTCCTCGGATGTCGCAGCTCTTCCACAGGACAATTGGAAGTGGAGCTAGTAAGCAAAGTTTGTCTAATTTGACTTAATTCTTTCCACTTCCAGACTAGCAGAATTCAGCCACTAGTAAATTCTAATATTTGTATTAGCTTTGTAGTTTAATATAATATTTTACATGTTGGAGATTTGTATGTCATTGATAGTGCTAGATCACTGGTCAACAATATTAATTTGCTTCTCTTCCTATCAGGAAGAGAAATTTGCTTTAGCTGTATTTCTTTTCTTTTCCTTTTTTTTGGGGCATCTTAATGTTCCCTTCTAGGTGGGGAAGGGAGGGTTCTTGCCTTTTCACCCCTTCCTTATCTTTTTCTTTTGCATGATGGACTGCTTAACAAAAGACCTCTCCAACCCCTTTGGGTTTTTTGCTAGCTTTAAACAAATGCTTAAGCTAGCTTTAAAACTATTAGTAGATGTCACTTCTAAGGTATGTTGCTTATAGTTTCAAAAGTCTCTTATGTTTCAGATAGAAATAACTTTCTTCAGACAGTGCATCAGTGAGAACGCGGGTCCTTAGTCTTGTTCCACCATGTCTGCATTATGCAGCTGGATAAGATGTGTACCTTATAGTTCATGTCTGTTTGGCTTTCCAGGAGAGCCAAAGGCAGCCTGTTAACGCTGCCTGCCAAGAAGAGGATGGGGTCTCATGGATACTCCCTGTGCTGTATTGTCCAGGGGTGTGCTGAAAAGTCCTTTGCTTTTAAAAGGTGGAGTGGTGTGGGTTCTGGCACCTGCTGTAGGTTGGCAAGATGGCTATGGTGAGCAGTGTGGTGGACTCCCTGTGCTGACCAGCCTGCCCTGCAAAGACAGCCAAGAGTGAGATTTTGTCTCCCTTTCCTATCCCCCGCTTTTTATGACAGGGAAAGGAAGTGAAACTACAAATACAGAGGAAAACAAACTATCTCTGGTCTTCCACTCTGGCAGAAGTATAGCATAACTGTTCCCTTGAACACTTAAGTTTTCTAATATCTGCTTTCCTAATCTCTTTTTCTGGGTATCTAGGTTCTAAAGCCCAACAGCTTTTACAAGGTCTCCAAGCCACTGATGAAAGTCAGCAACTTCAGGCAGTGATTGAGATGTGCCAGCTGTTGGTCATGGGCAATGAAGAAACATTAGGAGGATTTCCAGTCAAGAGTGTTGTACCAGCTTTGGTAAAGATTAAATCTCATATTTCTATTGGAGGATATAATATTTCACTTAATATCTTGCTTAAATGAAATACTCTTTATTTAGATTATATATTCTTAATTTTAGATATGTGTGTATGTGTATCAATCTATATATCTCATTATTTGGTTTTGAAGGCACATTTTGTTAAATTTTGGTAGTTCTAGTAATTCTTTAATAGCTCAAGAATAGGTAGAGGCTCTTTTGAAACTCTTACCAAAATTAAGTCCTGAGTCAATAACTATGATACTGATTTGTGCCCTTTTTTATGTTGATATCTAGGTACTTTTTACTAAACTAACAATACTTTTTTTAAAAAAACAGATAACACTGCTGCAGATGGAGCACAACTTTGACATTGTAAGTGATTTTTAATGTTTAAGAAACTTTTGATAAACAAAAATGTATCATCTTAAATTAAAACCAAATATCTGTATACTTAATAGATGAACCATGCATGTCGGGCCTTAACATACATGATGGAAGCACTTCCCAGATCATCTGCTGTAGTGGTAGATGCAATTCCTGTCTTCTTGGAAAAGGTAAAATGAAATCAAAACAGTGTTAAACTAATCTGAGGTAACTTTTATCTTTTGTTTTAACTTCAGGATGTACCATTAAGACAACGTCTCCTTTTCATAGTTTACAAGACGATAATTAATGCATGAGAAGCTTTTAAAAACCAGTTTACTCTTTGTTCACACCCTTACTGAAAAACACTACCTGATTCGCTGAGAATGTATTTTCTGATTGGTGTTGCAAAGATACTGTGAAGTTATATAAACTGGTAACTCTTGGAGTAACTATATAGCTGATCTAGTCTTAAATTGGCTGGCTTGATTACAGCTTGCAGTGCAGCTGCATGAGCATATGTGTCGTAGTACAGGCTAACTGTCCAAGTGTTAATGAAGATTATTTTTTACAAACTGATTTAGAAATTGATCTACAACCTTTCTTGTTTTCTTGTAGCTGCAAGTTATTCAGTGCATTGATGTGGCAGAGCAGGCGCTTACAGCGCTGGAGATGTTATCTCGCAGGCATAGTAAAGCCATTCTGCAGGCAGTAAGTAAAAAAGAAAGCACTTTTACCTCTACCAGTTCTGTATCTTGGTGATCTTCGTGAGGATGAAATAAGAAAACAAATTTCTGTGGTTTTATCAATACTGAGAATGAAAACGCTTGTTTATTTTATTATAGGGTGGGTTGGCAGACTGTTTGCTGTATCTGGAATTCTTCAGCATAAATGCACAGAGGAATGCACTAGCTATTGCTGCCAACTGCTGCCAGAGTATAACACCTGATGAGTTTCACTTTGTGGCAGACTCTTTGCCACTGCTTACACAAAGGTTAACGCATCAGGTAAGAAGCTATTCTAAAATGGAGAGTTTTCATTTTTACCTGAAAGTAGTGTAAAGTTGCCTCCAGGTACCTAGTTCTTGACTTTGCAATGTGGTAATTGCCTTAAAGTTCCTATACTGTCAGTTGTGATATTCTAACGTGCATATGGACACTTTGTTTTTTTGTAAATGTGCTGTAAGGATTCATGACACCCCTACTAGTTTTGTAAAATGAGATAAATAAGGTACTCTGACTTAGAGCGTGAATAATAATGGGTTTGTAGTCCTTCTTGCCAATCAGTAAGAGGAAATCCAGTAGCCTTACTCACGTTTTTTCTTAACAAATGATTGCAAGATTCCCTCCCACTTCAGGCTCAGAAAAGTTTCACTTTCAATTTTTGCGGTTTTCTTTCTTATTGGACTTTTTGGGAGGCCTTACAGCTTTTTAAAAAGCAAGTTCTTACTCTTGCACAATAGTTTGAAGTGATGAATCTTAAATCATGGGGCTCCTGAGATCTGCCTATCTTGCAATGCTGCTGTCTTCATAAATGAGCGCTCATGACTATTGCACCAAAAGAGATTTGGACATACTGCTTGATTGGCAGATCCCTGTTAAAAAGGTGAAAACGGAGAAATTATCTTGTTCTTTAACAAATGCAACTAAATGGAAGCTTTTGTGTATTCTTGTGCTATTCTTAATTTTGCCAACATCTTGCTGAGAGACTACTTGAATCTTTGAGGCAGGTTCACAGAAGTCAAATGTCAGCTTTAGATGGTGCTTTGGAAACAGGAAGCACCATTCTCAGCAGTAGTAGGGACAAGTATAGACTTCTGCTCTCTGAAGAGAAGCTACAGCCCACAAAAGTAAGATTTAAAGAAATTTTGAAGTGGAATTTTTCTGGCAAAAAAAAAGTGTTAGCTCTTAACAGAATAGTTGAAGTTGGAAGGAACCACTCAGTTATCTAGTCCTAACCCCCTGCTTAAGCAAGGTCAAATAGAGCAGGTTGCCCAGGACCATGTCCAGCTGATTTTTTTTTTTATTTGTTTGGTTTTGCATAGGTTTTTTCTTTTGTTATTTAAAAAGAACCTCAAAGAATGGAGACTTAGCGTCTCTGGGCAACCTCCTCCAGTCTTCAACCACCCTTACAATAAAAGTGTTTTATTATGTTCAGGTGAACTTTTTCAACTGTTTCAATGAACTTTTAACTAGAGCTATTTTTAGAGCAATCTTTAGTATCTTGGTGTCTTTGTATTTGCTGTCTTGGGTGCACACACGGTATAAAAATCAGGCTTCGTGTAGTCTGTAGAACAGCAGCAGCCTTCACTCCTGTTTATTATCTATATCTCCTTGTTGTTCTGGCTTTGTAGCTCTCTTTCCTTTTGTTTCCTCCTTGTAGAATCCAAAAAGGATATTACAGACTCATTTATTGATCTCTAAAGGGCCCCAAAGGTACTTGTGTTGCAAATGTGAGGTGTTTCCCAGGGAGTATGCCATATCAGGAGGTTAGTTTAGACTATATCAATGAATTTAAAATTCAGAGCTGTAATATTTGTAAAATGTGATTCATCTGGCCTTTTTGGAGAAACTTTTATGAATGCATCAAAATGACAGGATAATCTAATGCAAGTTAAAATATTTTAATACAAACAAATACTTGACTTTTTTTTATAATAGGACAAAAAGTCTGTTGAAAGCACTTGTCTCTGTTTTGCACGGCTAGTGGACAACTTCCAGCATGAGGAGGTAAGGGTGTGGGTTTTCGGGTATGGATTTTTGTTTCATTCTTCCCTCTCTGTTTCTCCGAAGGGCTTACCTTTCAAAGTCAGACTAACATTTTTAATTTTACTGTTCCCTCCTGAAGAACTTGCTCCAGCAGGTTGCTTCCAAGGACTTGTTAACAAATATCCAGCAACTCTTGGTAGTGACGCCTCCTATCCTGAGCTCAGGAATGTTCATCATGGTGGTGCGCATGTTTTCCTTAATGTGCTCCAATTGTCCTACACTTGCAGTCCAACTTATGAAGCAAAGTGAGTTCTTGCTCTTTCATATTCTGGGGGGCCTGTTTAAGTTAATGCCTATGGTCAATATGGAACTCTGTGCACTAGATTATGCAAATATTGCATTCTTTTATGTTTCTCTCTGACTGTTCTTCCCCGGGATACTAAGTTTAGCTAATCTTGTTGAAAATTTTGTTTGTTTTTTTTTTTTTTTTTACTGAGGGGGTTTTCTCCCCTTTCCTATCTCTAGCTGTTGTCACTAGGCTGCTTGCCTAATTTTGAGTCTGTATTAGCTGCAGAAGTTACTCTCATTTCAACACAAGCTGAATAATTATTTTTGTAGTCTTTACCGGGGGGGGAAACGTTATTTAAAGGCCCTTTCTAAGGGAAACAGTAAAGAAGAGTAACTGCTGTGTAGCTGTCTTAGTTCTCACTTGTTTTCTTCTGTTCATCTTGTAAATTTTGACTTGTCACTTCAACTGTGGTTCCCCTGTTTTCTTCTGTGTCCTGTGTATTGAGTGATATTTCTCCCCTATATGTCCTGTAAAGAAAAAAACAAAACAACCACAAACCCTAGACCTGAGAGCAAACATGTTTCTTAGAATGTTCAAAGAGATGGCTTTTGTCTTACTGTCTACTGCCTGTTTGATTAGGGCAGTGACTGTCTTTGCCCGTATCAGAATACAGACTCCATTTTGTGTTAGACACTACACAGAAATCTCATAAATAATAATTTTATAGATATTGCAGAAACGCTTCATTTCCTCCTTTGTGGAGCCTCAAATGGGAGCTGTCAAGAACAAATTGACCTTGTTCCACGAAGTCCTCAAGAACTTTATGAGCTTACTTCTCTTATCTGGTAAGTTATGAAGCCCTAGGTTGGATCTGGTTGGTATGTTAGAATCCATAACTTCTCTAAAATGAAAGCAAACAGTTTTCAGCTTAGACGAACTTTATTGTATACTTCTAGTAAAATACTGTTTTAATATTCTTTACAGTGAACTGATGCCTTGCCTGCCAAAAGAGGGAATCTTTGCTGTTGATACTATGCTGAAGAAAGGAAACGCACAAAATACAGATGGTGCGATATGGCAATGGCGAGATGACAGGGGCCTTTGGCATCCCTATAACAGGATTGATAGTCGAATAATAGAGGTAATAATTCCACACATTTGTGTGGTGATGTTTTTAAAATACGAATGCGGCTGTATGAGGAATTGAGTGCCCCCTTTATGATTTTGAAAATACCAGCCTTGTTCTTACTCAGAAACACATGAGTTTCCTTCAACCTCTGATATTGCACTATTTTGGCATTCAGTAATGGGTGATTTGATCATTGTTCTTCGTGTATTTGTCAGTTATTGTTTTTCCTACTGTGTTGCCCTCTCATTACCTTTCATATAGCTTCCTATTTGTTAGCGATTTCTTAACTTTAAACTCTTCCTTGTTTTTAGGCAGCTCATCAGGTTGGTGAGGATGAAATAAGCCTGTCTACGCTTGGGCGTGTCTATACTATTGATTTTAACTCTATGCAGCAAATAAATGAGGATACTGGAACAGCACGTGCCATTCAGCGAAAACCAAACCCTTTAGCCAATACAAACACTAGTAAGTAAAGCTTAGGAGACACCTGGTGTCTCTAGCTATGGCTGACTAATGCTGAGCTATACAACAGTCTACTACTTAGCTAATGTATTTCTTGTGGTTTCTGTAGAACATAGAATTATTCTGATTTATATGAATGAAGACAGCTTTACAACAAAACTCAAACTGTTGAAATGCGTTCTTTTTAACATGTGAACTCTTTTCCTGAGAACTGAAAATCCATTAAATTGGAAAAGTGAAGAAAAAAGATTTGACTCCTTGAAAGGGAATTTCTACCTACATTCTTGCCATCAGTTTGCCTCCTAGTTCTTAAATTGTATCTCTTCAATTCAAGAGCTAAACTAATTCAGCTTTAAAAAAAAAAAGTAATCATCACAGCAGAGATGCAAAGAACTATGCAGTGATTGATTGAATAATTTCTCACAGGTGGACATTCAGAATTGAAGAAGGATGATGCTCGAGCACAACTAATGAAAGAGGACCCAGAACTGGCAAAATCCTTTATCAAAACATTGTTCGGTGTTCTTTATGAAGTATATAGTTCTTCAGCTGGACCTGCTGTTAGACACAAGTGCCTTAGAGCAATTCTTAGGATAATTTATTTTGCTGATGCTGAACTTCTGAAGGATGTGCTGAAAAACCATGCTGTTTCTAGGTGGGTTTGTTAACCATTGTGAAAGAAACTAACTTTGAGCTTGCAACTCAAACTCGTGGTTACTTTTTTGGAATCATCTTTTTCAGGGGAAAAATGTACTTTTAAATTCTTACGTATTTATTTTCTAAAATCTGTGGCTGCTAGCTCTTCAGGAATTTTTTTGCATCTTAGATTTTACAGTAGGTGCCAACTCTAGGTGTTCTTATTAGAAACTTAGAATTCTAGTACACACAGCCATATAGGTAATGTCTAATATTACCATTTACTGTTTTCCTGATTTCTAAAACTTGCCTATAAACTTTTCAGAGGGCAAGATGCGTTTTGAGGTAATACAGTGTGAACAATAAGGCTCTCATGGCATTCAACTAGTAAGGTCTATTCATGAGATTTCTCCTACATGATGATAGAATTAGGGATCTAGATAAAAGGATGCAATTAGAAAATAAACTGACTAGTACAAAGCTCCACAACACCATGTTTTTCAAAAGAATAAAACTCTCTTTTGCTTTATGCCAGATGGTAAAAGTGATCTAGGTGGAAGGACTCTTTCTGTCCTTTTACTTATAGCTTTTACAAAAGCACAATGAAATTTGTTTGCTTTCAGTCTCCAGTACTATGTATGCAAGATGAACTGGCTTGATTTTATTATTTTTTTTAAAACAACAAAACATGAAAAGAATCCTAATTCTAACAAACTGTCTGTTTTAGTCATATTGCCTCCATGCTGTCGAGTCAAGACCTTAAGATAGTAGTTGGAGCCCTGCAGATGGCAGAGATTTTAATGCAAAAGTTACCTGACATTTTTAGTGTTTACTTCAGAAGAGAAGGTAAATCTTGCTTGTGTTTTTTTTTCTCTTCACCTCCTTAATTAGTATTTCAAAAGCATGCGCGTGTGTGTGTAGAATCCATATCCTTTATGCCTCACTCCATCCCCCCAAAGCTGTAAAAAAGCTAATATTATTTTTGCATAATAAAGACAAATTAATGCAAGCTGTCATCATATGACTGGCGAGAAGCTGACCAAGACTCTGTAGGAGACAAGCTTGTTTTTTTCTGAATCTGGAACAAGTTTGTACAGGCTCACTAGATGCTAGTGAACTTATATTTAGGCTGAAGATAGCTTGCTGAAATTACATGGGTAGTCATACTGGACAAAACTGATGAATCTCTGGCAGGAGCTCTTTGTTATAATCTACTGGTGAATTTAGGGTTTCTCTAGCTACTGTGTGTGCTGCTGTAATTTTTTTCTTTAAACTATGTAGGTTAACTTTTTCAAGAAAGGGTTGAACTGCTTTTAAGACTTATTATTGATGGGCGGGGTAAGCCAATGCTGTCGTAGTCAAAACAGAGGTTCTAATAACAGACTTCTACCTTTTAAAACACCTTTGTCCCCACCCTGCCCTTCGAAAAGACCCCACACAACCAAACCAACCCACCAAACAAAGATAATTTCTTTTTTCTTTTGCAAAGGGGTGATGCATCAAGTGAAAAACTTAGCAGAGTCTGAGGCTTTGTTAACAAGCCCACCGAAAGTATGCACTAATGGATCAGGAACGCTGGGTACCGCTACAACGATAAGTACTGGAACAGCAACTGCTGCCAGTAATGCAGCTGCGGATTTGGGCTCTCCTAGCTTACAACACAGCCGGGAGGATTCTTTGGATCTTAGCCCACAGGGGTAAGTGCACTATTTGTTGTGTACAAACAATCTGTGGGTTTTTTGTTTGTGTCTTTTTTTGGTTGTTGTTTTGTTTTGTGGTGTGTTGGCTTTATTTAAAAAAAAAAAAAGTCTTGACTGACATGGGCTACTACAGTATCATCTGTATTTTTCTGTGATATTTTCCTCTAAGGAATTAAATTGAGTCGTGTTGAAGCTATCAATGGGTAGCTTTGATTCATTTTATATGAAATGATTAAGAAAAAAAAAAAAGAAAAAAGAAAAAAAGACTAGTGCCCTGATAGTTACAATGTAATGATGTGAAACAATCCATGCTGTTTGGGGAGAGGCTGGAGAATGCCAAGAGAAACAGCTGTAGTCTCATGTAACTCTTGAGGACAGAGTGATTCCTTCAGAGAAATGATAGCTGTGGTGCATGATTCCTTTCTGTTGGAGATTGGAGGAAAAAGAAGTCATCCTTAAGTTCTTTTGTTGGAATACAACCATTTTGAACGCTTGTGGAATTAATCTCTTGTAGGAATAAATTATTTTAGCATTACACAATTTGCCGTTATTTTAAAGGTGAAATGTTTAATATGTTGGCATAATAAGGAAACTCACCTTAAACCAGAACTGAAATATGTGAACTTGGGAAGTGTAGGGCTTGGTGAGTAGAAACTCCATAAATTGTTGAAAAAATGCTTTCTGGGCTTTAACTGGGGAGGCAGGTCAAATACCCTGTGTCTTTTTGATGTTTATTCAGTAGAGATCTGTGGGATGTTTGTGTTTTTTTTTTTTTTCTTCTTAAGTTTATTTGCATAAATAAATAACCAGATGGCTACACAAATGAAAACATGAAAATTGGGAGAAACCTTTATTCAGTGACACCTCTGGCTGTTTTTGGTTGCCCATAGTAGAATGGTGACAGCAAGCAAAACCCCTTCTTTCTGCATGGGGTAGTCACTTTGTCCTTTCAATTAAAATAGATTTGAGGGCCCTTCTCACAGAGCTCACTTTTCCTTTGTGCCCTCCTTGTTATGGGATGGAACCTTTTTTAATTCTTGAGGAAATAGCTGAAATAGCTGGCAGATGCATCCTAAACTGAGGGATGGGTATGCATGTGAATATGGTGGATGGAAACATGTTACTTTATTTTTAAAATTGGACAGACGACTGAGTGATGTTCTAAAGAGAAAAAGATTGCCAAAACGAGGGCCAAGGAGACCAAAATACTCTCCTCCAAGAGACGATGACAAAGTAGACAATCAAGGTAAATCTTTCTTAAAATGTGATACTCTATCTTCCTTTAAATTTGAAAGTAAGCTTATAGGCTGTCGGAAGTGCTGGGATATAATAAACCTGTTGATTCTCTTAATTATGTCTTTGCTTCCTCCAGCTAAAAGCCCTACAACTACTCAATCTCCTAAATCTTCCTTCTTGGCAAGTTTAAATCCCAAAACGTGGGGAAGATTAAGCACACAGTCCAACAGTAATAATATGGAACCAGCACGAACAGCAGGAGTAAGTGGTCTTGCAAGGGCTGCTTCCAAGGATACCATTTCCAATAACAGGTACACGCACAAAAAATACTTCTAATATGATGTTGACTTTGAGGTGCAGCTATTTTCTTCTAATAACCCATCAGGTGATTAAGTAGCACCTATCAAAGAAATTTGAGCTTGGCCACTGTTAAAATAACTCTGGAAGAAGAATCAAGAAATTAAGGTAGAGAAAATAACCTCTTAATGTTTAAAGTAGCATGCTGGGGAAAAATCAGAGAATTGGGAAAAATGGTGCAAGAAGTAATCTGTAGAGAACAGACCTTCGCTGTGTTTGGAGTAAGAGGGAAGGGTTTTTGTCTGTGGCTGCTGTTAAATATGGGGAAAATGATACTCTGGCTGTGTTTACCTGTAATATTGGAGTATGCAAATGCTAAGCGTGCCTTTTGTGTGCTTCTTTACAGAGAAAAAATTAAGGGCTGGATTAAGGAGCAAGCCCATAAATTTGTAGAACGTTATTTTAGTTCTGAAAACATGGATGGAAGCAATCCTGCACTAAATGTATTACAGAGACTTTGCACTGCAACTGAACAACTCAACCTCCAGGTTAGAAATGGCAGACTGACTTGGAGTGGGGCTGGACATGGAAGCAGTAAAAGTATTTAGGAGGAAGCTAGAGGAATGCTGGCCATTTTAGACAGTATTGCAAATATTTCAGGCATAGTTTCTGCTATCTTAAATGATGAATATAGTGTTTCTTAACTTGCAATAAGAACTTTGGGGGTAGAGGGGAGGATAAGAGGGAAGTAGCATTTTGTTGAAAGGATAGAAGAAATAGATTGGGCCGAATCTACTAGCATCTCAAGAACATGAGTCTTGTTTCTCAGACAGTTGTGATCCTTGGTAGATGGTCTAAACCTGTGGCTTCTAAAGTAGCTAAACAGCTGTGTTAAGTTCTGTACTTTGATCTAAGCAATCATTAAAATATGAAGCTTTTCCTCCACTTCTCTCTCACACAGATGTCATGTAAAATATGTACCAATCTGGGTTTTGGTGGTTTTTAAAAAAAACCACAAACCAATGAACTTGTGTTTGGAGGTTATCTCTATGTTGCATGAGACAGAAATGGGACCTTGCATTTCTTTTAAAACAGGGAAAATATGGGTGTTGCCTGTAATGTCTTCTCTTGAACGGAGAAATTGCTTATCCTCAGTTTGTTTGCCCTGTCACTACTTCTGGAGTGTATAGGAATTCAATAGACTTTCCCTTCTTTCCCCTCCCTTTACAGCTGTTCCATGCAGTAGGAGGAAAAATAGTATTTCTTAAGCTGTTAATACCTCGGTGGTAAAATACTACCTTCCTGTTTTTCAGGTGGATGGTGGAACAGAGTGCCTTGTAGAAATCCGTAGCATTGTCTCGGAGTCTGACGTCTCCTCATTTGAAATCCAGCATAGTGGGTTTGTTAAACAACTGCTGCTTTATTTGACATCTAAAAGTGAGAAAGATACTGTAAGCAGGGATATCAGATTGAAAAGATTTCTTCATGTATTTTTTTCTTCTCCAGTAAGTTTTCTTGTTTATTGTTTTGTCATTCTTAGTTGTCTGTCTCTCAAATTGTACTTATCTGACCATCTGAGGAGGTTCAGCAATGACCTTGACTTAAAGATGGAGTACAGAAGGAATGTTTTATTTTTGCCTAAGATGTGTAACACTACCACTTCCACATGGTTCTGTGTTTTCACAGGCCATAAACTTTTTAGAACACCCTGTAATTACAGAAAATGCCATACAACAGTGGAAGAACATTCCGATATGGCCAGTTGTCTGAGTTGAACAACTTTAAAGTTGTTCCTGACTTTTTAGAAGTTGGTATGGAAAGAGTTTGGTTAGTAATCTCACCACTTGGTCTCTTTAGTCCTAAATACTGCAAGAAACTAGATTGTCGTCTTTTAAAGGAAGAAATTTGAAGTGGAGGAGAGGAAAGGAGATAACTACAGCTTCCATTAAGTTTACTGCTCATGGTTAAGGGTGAATGCTTAAAATCTGTAGGGCTATTCGGTTGAAACCAGGAGAGAAAAGTGCATTCTTTGAAATAGGTCTTTCATAAACTTGTTGTGTCATCTAGTCATCCTGATATTGCTGTTACTTTAAGTGAGAGCAGTGATTCTCAATTTCTGGGATTTGTGTTTTGGTTTTTTTAAACAACTTGTGGTATAAATTGTTTAAGAAGGATTAATTCAAGCACATAACTAAGAGTGGAATATATTCCAGCTTCCTGGAGAAGAACCCCTTGGAAGATTAGAGCCATTAGAAAATGCACCTTTGTTGGCGTTAGTCCATAAAATGAACAATTGCCTCAGTCAGATGGAACAGTTTCCTGTCAAAGTGCATGACTTCCCAAGTGGAAATGGAACAGGGAGCAGGTAAGGATTAATGCTCAGGTAACAGTTTTGTTGGAAGCTTTTGTTTTCCAAAACATGTTTCAATGCTGAAAGTTCCAAGAGGTAATGGAAACTTCTGACCCTGTTGAAGACAAAAGCAATTATGCAGTTGGATCTTTTGTTCAGTGGAAGACTGAATATTTAACCAAATGTTTGCTTACCATCTTGAAACTTCTCTCATGGAGATTGGGGGTGGATGTGTAATTTTAAATGCAATCTCTAAACTTAAGCTTTAAAAATCCAAGTGTCTTCCTTGTCCCCATGTAACAAACACTGGAAAGGAAGAATCTCTTTATTGCTGAGACATTGATATTTTTTAGTGAAGTAATTAAACTGGTGAGTGTTTGTATTACAGCACTAGACTTTCAGATTTTCAAATTCAGATAGGTTCTGTTCTCTAAGATGATAATGGATTGAGTGATAGCTGTTGGTTGTCAACATAGTTTAAAATAACTGTAGCCCTGCCCTGTGTCTTAAGACAGATTAAGGTTGGAATCCAACTTGTTATTTGCATTTTAAGTAACAAATCTGAGTGACTGAAGACCTATTTCTACAATTTTTTTTCTGTACCTTTATAATAAATCAATACTAGTTTTCATTCGGTGTGTAGTGCAGTATAAATTGCATGTAAGTCTTGAAAGTATTTTGTGGTGCTGGCTAAAAGCTCAGTTTGGTTATAGACATAGTCTTATGACTGTGTAAAAGTTAGGAGGGGAGGAGCATTGAAAATGAGTTATTGAAAACTATTCTTTCAAGTTTGAAATGCCAAAATCTTCTGTCTCTCGGGTGGTTAAGATAGTCTGGATTTTTTTTGTCACTAACTGTGACACAACATCCATTATAGCAGATGTATTAGAGCCTCACACTATAGCATTAATCTAACTTACATTAAAATTCAGTATTTGTTTTGTGTGACAATCCATGGGAATGAATGCAATACACAGATTTCTAATACTTGAAGGTATTAATTGTCTTGATACTGGCTTTTGCAAATAGTATGTGCTCTGTCATCTTACAACACTTCATGTACTCTATTTCTCTAAAAAGTGGGATAACTACAAAACTTAAAGCCGCTGATGACGGAAGCATAATTCTGCTATTCTTTTTGATAGAAAGTTAAACATGGAAAGTCAGGCTACTATAGCATTGTTTGACTGCTAGTCTTACTGTGGATTATGTCAAGGAGGATTTTGAGGCATTAAGATTTGGTAGTCTTTCAGTAGCACCTGGAAATAGAAGCAGCCCAAGCTAAGAGGTTTGTGTATAAAAATGACTAGCTTGAGTATTGGTAGCTTGGTGAGATGGAACATGTATATAAACTGTACTTGGCAAGAAAAAAAAAAGAGAGGAGCTTTCAGGTTGTCTCTTTATGTCCTTATTAAAAATTACATGAACGGATACTTGCATTTTCCACCCCCGATTCTGATCCTTATTGCACCGCAGGTCTAAATCTCATGTGGCATTAGCTGACCACTGAACGACTTCAGACCTTAAAGATGGTCATTATGGTCCATATTGTAATCAGACCTCAAACTGGAGGTAATCCAAGTAGCTTCCATTGGAAATCAGGTTTTATCCAACTTGGATTCTGGTGTTCTTGTAGAATAAAATTTTTAATCTGTTTATCCAAATCTTAATAGTTTTGGTTTTAGAGAAATAGGTTGAGAAATAATACTTGGAACAAGTAAATAAATGCATGTATAAGCCTGTTTGAATGCATTTTTTAATGCAATTATGGTTATTAGATTCTTTGTGTAGCAACTTTTTTCACAAATTATTTTGAGTTTTTCTCTTAACAGAGGATCCCAAGCTTTAAAATTCTTCAATACACACCAATTAAAATGCCAACTGCAAAGACATCCAGACTGTGCTAATGTGAAACAGTGGAAAGGTGGACCTGTGAAGATTGACCCGCTGGCTTTGGTACAAGCCATTGAAAGATACCTTGTAGTTAGAGGTATATATATTATGCAGTCATCTGTGTTTTGCTTTTTGGGATAGCCAAAATACTGTCAGTCATGTATAGTCTGTTAAAACAAAACAAAAACTGTGAGGATCATACTGAAGACAAATGGGGAGGTACCTATAAATGTATTCGGCTCACAGGGGAGGAGACTAAGGCTGCAGAGAATCTCCTCTCTTCTGGGACAAACTTTTTTCTGTTGTAAACAGTTCAGTCTAAATACTAATGGAAGTAAAATCTAGCTGACTGACAGATTGGCTGTAACCTGGCATTTTTGATGCAGATGTTCATACTGAAACTTGTTCTAACGTGTCTGAACCTTACTTTTTGAAACTGATGTATTTTGGAACTGTTTTAAACGGAGTTTATAAAAGTCAGAGTACAAATGCATTGCTGCATTTCACGTAAAAACAAATGAGGATGTCTTTCTCTTATCTCAGGCTATGGAAGAGTTAGAGAAGATGATGAGGATAGTGATGATGATGGGTCAGATGAAGAAATAGATGAATCTTTGGTAAGCTTTGGCTCTAAGGGTATGAGGAGGGAACAGTGTGGGGAGAGTCATAAAGAAAAGCTAGCTTCCTAACTTGTGTGTTTTGGGTTTTTTTGTTTTGTTCAGGCTGCTCAATTCTTAAATTCAGGGAATGTGAGACATAGACTGCAGTTTTACATTGGAGATCACTTACTGCCGTACAATATGACTGTGTATCAAGCAGTCAGGCAGTACAGTTTGCAAGCTGAGGAGGAGAGGGAGTCTACAGATGATGAAAGCAACCCATTAGGAAGAGCTGGGATTTGGACAAAAACGCATACAATTTGGTAAGTTGGCTAGAGAAATCAGGGGACAACTTCTGCAATTTCTTAGATGTATATACGTAAAGAAAATTGGACTCTATCTGCCCTCCCTCCTTCCCCTCCCACCCTCCAAAACTGTGAAGCTTTGAATTTCCTGATGTGCTTGGGATACTTAAATCTTAGTAAGAATTCATTGCTAGCTACTGATGTTCTTTCTAGCTCATCAGCAATGTTGATGAAGAAGAAGCGGGCAGTCTTAAATGACACCTGCTATGTTGAGGGAAATGATTCTTAGTGTAGGTAACTCACCACAAACAGTAGAGAACATGTCTGCACTCTACAAATAGTGGTCAACTTCATACTGGTTTTCATAGTTGATTGCAGTGCCACATGTCCAGTGGAAGGTGTCCCTGCCCATGGCAGGGGGGTTGGAACTAGATGATCTTTAAGGTCCATTCTATGTATTCTCTGGCCATACTTTGCAAGGAGTGGTATTGACCTAAGACCGTGACAAACATTTTAATATTCGGCAGTGTCTTTTTCTTTCTAATATTTAAATGTGTTATGGAAAAGCAACAACAACAAAAAAAACCCACATTGTTTTTTTTGTCTATACCTTCTGCTTCTCTTCTTCCAGTTCATGGAGCCGGAGGGTCCCCATTTTTTCTCTCCTATGACATACTTTGCTTCTGAGGCCTAGCTTCAAAGGCTGGATCATATCCAAATGCATTGTTCTTGTCTTTCTGCTTTTAACTGTCATTCAAGTAAAATTCTGGTAATCAAAGAACTAACACTTTTATAACTGCTTTTGTTTCCATGTAAGTTAGTATTTCACAAACATGTTTTTAACTTGCTTTTTAGGTACAAACCTGTGCGAGAGGATGAAGATGGTAGTAAGGACTGCGTTGGTGGTAAAAGAGGAAGAGCACAAACTGCTCCCACAAAAACCTCTCCTAGAAATTCTAAAAAGCATGATGAATTGTGGCATGGTGAGTGTGTTGCCTTGCTAATGCGTTATATTTCTGAAAGGATGGGGAGGAAGAGCGTTCAGAGACACCACAGGGTTTCTTTTAAAGCAAGCATAGTATAAGAAAAGTAAGCATATATTAGTGTGTGTATTAAAACTAAAAGTAAGATCGTTAGTGAATTGTTTAACTGAACTTTTGTAGTTAACTGAATGTCATGACTAATACTACCTAGGCTTCTAATAATGAAATCCTGGAAAGACTGTTTTGTTTTGATAACGTTTTCTTTTTTTCTGCTAGATGGTGTATGCCCTTCGGTATTAAATCCTCTAGAAGTTTACCTCATATCTACTCCACCTGAAAACATAACATTTGAAGATCCCTCATTAGACGTTATTCTTCTTTTGAGAGTTTTACATGCTATCAGTCGATACTGGTATTACTTGTATGATGTGAGTAGAGAAATCTTAAAATCACTTTCATACTTGATACAGACACCTCTGTCCTGAAACACCTTAAAACAGCCTTCTTCCCTGGTCCGTTGCCCCCCACCAAGACAAAATAACGCAAATACATCTTCCCCTACCTATTTCTCTAACTTCTAGTAAGAAGGAGGTTATAAGTTCTTGTAGTCAATCATATGTCCTCTATAGTGTGTTAAATGCATTTTCCATGCTTTTTCCTTCCTGAAGTTCAAAAAGCAATGTTATTCCTGAAAAGAAATGAATACTACAAATCTTCTCAGTCTTTCTTTCATGGCTTAGACTCTGTATGATCAAAGTGATAATGAGAGCTGGTTGTTTTTTTTCTTGTGGGGATAAGCAAATTAGAAGCATAAAAAACCCTCTTAATAAAGGCTTGTTATTTCTTACAGCATTTCTTTAACTGAAGTATGTTGTTTTTATTTAACACAGAATGCAATCTGCAAGGAGATAATTCCAACCTCAGAGTTTATCAACAGTAAACTGACAGCAAAAGCAAACAGGCAGCTTCAGGATCCTTTGGTAATTATGACAGGAAACATACCAACCTGGCTGACAGAACTTGGAAAAACATGGTACGAATGACTGACTGTATAATATTTCTAATTTGAGTTCAGTAGGCCTCCTGGCTGGGCAGCCCAGGTGCATTGAATTGTACAAGGCTTTTGAAAGTGCTGGGGGAAAGTAAAATGTAGTTGCAGAAGTCTTGCTAAATTACACGGTGACACTTAGATAAATGTTTACATCTCTATTGCATGGTTTAAACCAAATACGGAGGGATAGACTAGCTGCAAAGTTTGGCCCATTTGTACAGGAGTTCCTGAACAACTTAAAGTTTTCTTATTGAAATAAGTGTGCTTGATTATTCAGGTATTTCTTTTTCTCTTTTTAAACTGCTTAATGACGTTTTGGTCATACCACCACATCTGTCTTTAGCATATTCAATATATGGTACGAAGGCAAATATTTTTATAATTACTGATAAAATATTATAATAACTTTTATAAAGCTATATTCGTAGTACTTTGTAGTATCTTGATACACAGTGTAAGCTGTAAAACTCCTGCACTTGAAATAATGAGAAATCACAGTTGTTTGAAAAATCCCAAGAATGTCATGTTAATTGAAGCAACATTGGTGACAATTGACTGGAAATATGTGCTCTAGAGAAATTATGTGTGTTTTCATTTTTAAAGTAAGATCTCTAAAGTTCTTCATAAACATTCTAGGTAACAAATTTTTGAGTATGAATGTATATTCTTATACAAATATCTCTAGCGATATTTGTTCCGTAAAACTGCCTTTTCACTTAAATATCAGTGGAGGACTGCACTGTTAACATACACATGCCTTCAAGAATAGTAGAACTGATAAATTAAAATAGTAAGTTTCACTGGTAATCTTTTGCGGATTATTTAAAGTGTTTTTTGAAAATGGTGGAAGGTGTAGAATGCTGGTGCTGCTGTAGGCAGCTTCTCATCCCCCCGATATGGGAGCTCGAACCATCTTCTTAAAATCTTTGATCTAAGTTAGATTTACTAATTGTAAAGCAGGTGTGAACAAGTAAAAGAATACTTATTTTCTGATATAAACTTTGAATAACCAGGGCATTCAAGTATTTTGAGTTATTTTTTTCTGGGAGAGTTAGAAGCTTCTGGAATTTTTTGTGGTTCCTTCTTATATTAAATTCCATTTCTAGACTCTTGCTCATAAGCATTGTAGCTAAAACTAAAGCGTGTTCTGGAAGGCTTCCTTTGGAGGCTGCTTTCACCACAGTGTTTAATAAAGCACTAACTTCAGGTATACTACATTTCTCTCATGTTTTAAACTAAACTGTAGTCGTGGATGCTAGTTGGAACCCAGCTAACTAATCCAATGCTCTTTACAGCCCGTTTTTCTTTCCATTTGATACCCGTCAAATGCTGTTTTATGTAACTGCTTTTGATCGTGATCGAGCCATGCAAAGACTGCTGGATACTAATCCAGAAATCAATCAATCAGATTCTCAGGATAGCAGAGTGGCACCACGACTGGACAGGAAAAAAGTAGGTATATCTTGCTTCAAAATGGAATGAATGATCTTTTTATTTTTATATTGTCTTTAAGAATATCATTGTGAGCAAGATTTATTTGTGAAACTTAAGGTTTTGGTAGTGTCCCGATGAAGGGGAGGTTTGTTTCTGCTTATTTAAAAGCCCCGGAGTGGAAAGCGCAATGGCTTCCAGGTGTGTGCCACTAGGTGGCAGGAGGGGCTAGAGTATGCTACCCTGCTTTCCCACATCCTGCTTAATTTTGGAGTCTTTACATAATTTCTGAAACTGTACTCTGAGAATGAACTTTAAGTTTTAGGTTACATTAGTGTTATTTCCATATATTAGCTTGTAAAAAAAAAAAAAAAATCTGTTTTGCTTTATGTAGAATTTCAGAAGAATTCAAGCAGTAGGATTTAGACCCTTAAATATTAGCTGAATAAACAAAAACATTGTCCATGTCTGGGACAGTATTAAACCTCCTGTCACAACATAATAAAACTAAGCTGTAATTATTTTAAATTGAGGGAGTCTTGGGTGTTTGTCTTCAGTCTGTTATCTTAAACTAAGTTCTGTTGCATAGTGTTGCTCTATATGGTCTTGAATACCTTTGGGGAAAAAATAGCTTCCAATACGTACGAATCCCAGTGCTGTTATGGGTTGGTGTTTTCTTTTTGTGTGGTTGTTTTGTTGTTGTTGTTTGGTGGTGTTTTTGTTGTTATGTGGGGTTTTTTGGGGTTGTCTTTTGGTTGGGTGCATGTTTTGTTCTGTTTTTTGGTACCTACGACTTCCCCTACTAGAGAATCCACAAGGGCAGGGTGTAAGGTTATTCCTTTAGGTTGCTGGATTTTTGACATCTTTATTCTGTGTTTTCTTCTCCTCATATTAGTTTGAGGTATGTAACATCACATAACACTTCTCTACTATGTTGTAGTCCTACTGCCAGATTCTTGGCAAGAGTAGTACCTATTAGTTATACAGATATAAGGTGGTGTTTTTTCATTTTATATAAAAAAACTTTAGTCAGTTTTCATATAGAAGCAAGAATTATTTCATAAAAATATATGCTTACAAATTGTCGAACTGTGGAACTGTTAGCATGGGGTGGAAAAACTTGCATAACTAATTTTTTTCCTATTGTAACTGCCTTGGGAGCTGGGACTTACAGACATAATTTCACTACTTAAAACTTCTCTAATGTGTAGCGCACTGTGAACAGAGATGAGCTGTTGAAACAGGCAGAATCTGTGATGCAGGATCTAGGCAGTTCAAGAGCCATGTTGGAAATCCAGTATGAGAATGAAGTAAGTAATATCAATGCAGTCTACTTTAACCCCTTTTCACTGAAGATCAGTACAAAAAAGCTACAACTTTCCTAGAATAACTTGTTCAGACTCTTGGTCCTTTCCATCGCTGGTGCCACAAAATTGTATCTGTTAATTATCCCTAATCCACTTAGCTGTGATTTTTAGTTGCTACAAAAAACTTTCTGATCTGCTAAATTTCATAATCAATCTTATTCTGCAGAGCACATTTTTTTCCAACTCTTAAGTATACTTAAACAGCTGCATGCATTTCCTCTATAATATGATTGTTACTTGGTTAATACTTTTATTCCACTATTATCCCTCTGATATGTGGTCTTTCCAAATTGTCTCGCTCATGTTGTAAACGTTGGCCTAGGTTAGGTTCTCTAGACGCTTTTTGCAATGCAGTCGTCTTTATAGCCAATAATGTACTATATTTCTCAGACAAACTAAAGATTTTTATATTCATACTGACCTAATGGACTCATTTATTTATCTATCTCATTCCCCCTTCTCTCCCCGCACCCTTCCTCCTCCTGAAGGTTGGCACAGGCCTTGGCCCCACGCTAGAGTTCTATGCACTTGTATCTCAGGAACTACAGAGAGCAGACTTAGGCCTTTGGAGGGGAGAAGAAGTGACTTTAGCCAATCCAAAAGGTAAATGTTTTAGTACCTAAAATATCAATATTGATCTAATATTGAACTGATTCTAAGTTGACTTTAATTATGTGAATGGCTTTGAAGGAGCACCTCAGTTTGTGGTCAGATAATATGCCTCATGATAGCGTGTGATTATCTTTGTGGGGGGTTGTTTGGTTTTTTTAATTTTATAAGAAAGTTTAGGTTATGGTTATCTGATAGCTGCTTTCAAACTTGCATCTGGAATAAAATTAGCAGTGTATGTATTGAACTTTCTTTTTCTTTCTTTCTCAACAGGAAGCCAGGAAGGTACCAAGTATATCCATAACCTTCAAGGCCTTTTTGCACTTCCTTTTGGTAGAACAGCCAAGCCAGCTCACATTGCAAAAGTTAAAATGAAGTTCCGCTTTCTGGGAAAACTAATGGCCAAGGCAATCATGGATTTTAGACTGGTGAGAATAAAATGGAAAATATGATTCTGAAGGGTTAAATGGAAATTCTAGTTCTGACTGTGTTGGGGAACAAATAGCATTGAGTTGCATGGAATTATTTTCAGCTCTAGCAGTTAGGGCAGGGGGAAGAGGGATGCGGCTGAGCTTTTGAGGGGGAAAGGGTAGCGTATGTTGAAGATGTTTACAGTGGCTTTTGAGACCATAGTGAAAAAAGGAAAAGCCGTCGCCTGCCATGTGTTGCAAGCTCTCTCCAGTCTTCTTTCAAGATCATTTTGGGCTTGTTATTATTCCAGCTGCTAGCTTGCTGATTGCTCTAATGGATATGCACTAGGCAGTCAGTTGTGTCTTGATTGTAAATTTCTTAGGTAAAAACACTCAGACATGGTGTTTTGGCGTGTGCCAGAACTATGAATTAGTAAGTAGTATTCTAGATCTAGTCAAGAGATAAAATAGCAAAAGATACAATATTGGAAGACAGTTCAATACTAAAAAAACATTTTGATTTCTAGGTGGACCTTCCTCTTGGACTTCCTTTTTATAAATGGATGCTACGACAGGAAACTTCCTTGACATCACATGATTTGTTCAGTATTGATCCAGTAGTCGCCAAATCAATATATCACCTTGAAGATATTGTAAGACAAAAGAAAAGACTTGAACAGGACAAAACACAGGTGGGAAAGTAACCCCAAGAGTGGAAGAGTGCATCTTCACACGTTTGGATTTTAAGTGGCCACAATTGAGACTGTATGATAGTGCTTAATACTGGTGGTGACAGTGATAATGACTTCTTTCTAATAAAAGGAGTAGTTTCAATGTTATTAAGTCAGTGGCTAGTAATTAAACGTGGTCTGTCTGTAATATAGATGCTAACATTAGAAATTTATTTCTGTGTGATTAAACATAGGCTAGAAATGGCTAAAACTGCCAGATGTTTGCCTCGGGTAACATCTTCTTGTTTCACTTTGAAAAAACTAACCAACTTCAATATCATGGGGGAAAAAATATCTATCTTTGATTTTTGAACGTTCAAAAGGCTTGGCTTTTCTTACTAGTTGGTTTGGTCAAACTTTCAGGTTTACTTAAATGTGCCTTTTGTGGGCTTCTTCCTCCCCCACTGAAGAGCTGTATGCAGAACTGATATAAACTGGCTTCATATGTGAGCATACAGGCCCTCTTACAGATATAGAAGGATCTTAATTTTTCAAGGTTATCCACTCTTAGCTGAAAATAATACCATTTACTGCTGCAGAGTAGTGATAAAAGGTCTTTGGCATGCATGATCTTTCTAGCATCCAACGTTAATAGATGGTAGGTGGTAATAACCTAATTTATACTCTTAATACATCTGCTTTTATTACTAGTGAAGTTATTGCAAGCTTGTGGGTCTTTGTTCCTCTTCACCTCACTGTCTGACTCTCTCTCCTTGATCACCGCTTTTAATTTCCCAACAAGAGTTTGAAAAACCTGAAACCTGGTGGATGAAAGCTGAAAAATGTCAGTATGCATGCCAAATATGAGTGCCATTAACTGTTCTAAGGAAAAAACATAGCCTAAGAGCTTTAGCATATTACGCACCTTCTCTTGCAGTAGTATTTTCTAAATAAATAATGCGCAAGAAATTAAAGTAATTCTAAAATTGCTAGGAAAAAGTGTACTGTTATGATCTTTCAAGTTTTATCCATTAAGGTAGTTTATTTAGTTTGTCTTCGTTTACTGTTATGTATGAAAAATATAGAAGGGAAAGCAAGGATTACTGTAACGGTATTAATAGTAATATTCTTATAGAAATGTTTACTTAAACAAAATTGCTTTACAAGTCATAACTTTTGGATAAATTAACGTCAATGAATTGTTCTCACTGGTTTTCACTTCCAATTTTTTTAGACCAAAGAAAGTCTACAGTATGCATTGGAGGCTCTGACAATGAATGGCTGCTCAGTGGAAGATTTAGGGCTGGACTTCACACTTCCTGGGTTTCCTAATATAGAACTGAAAAAAGGGGGAAAAGATACACCGGTCACCATCCACAATTTAGAGGAGTACCTCAGAGTACGTAAAAGCAAAGCTAGGACTAAACCTTTCTTTATTCTTCCTTGCCTTACTCCCAACTAGCTTGTTTCCATGTATATTTGAGTTCATTCTTGTGAACTGGCCATAGCAATAACTTTCCTACTGATTGCTTCTCTTCTGTACCAGTTTATTACTACAGAAGAACTGTTTGAATCCTAGTCAGCGCATCTGACTTAAAAATTTTATAATACAAAAAAGTCTGGTTTATACATAATGAAGTCATCAAAAGTATGGTTTTTTTGGGTAACAAGTGTTGAAGGGGAATAATTTGAGCTGTGGACTTTCAGAATCTTTTAACAAGTTCCTGCATCTGGGTATGATAATGAATTTGTTTGCAATAGTGATTTAGCATCTGCTACCCATACTTCAGTGGCCTCTGAACTGCTCTAGTAATAGTGAAATTTTTTGGAGTCAGATTTAAGAAAAATTCAGCTTGGTTGTGAGTTAAAATTAGAACCACTAATGTTTATTTTTTCTAAAACAAACAAACAAAACCCCAACCCAAATAAAAACAAACAAAAAACCCCAAAACACACACACACACACGGAAAAACAAACCATAAAAAAAAAAGGTAAGCAACAGATGACAAAATAGTGCTATAGTAATTTGGCAGTACACCTGTATTTTCATTTATTCCTATGTCAGAAGGGACATAAAACCTAGAAAAACAAAATGGTAGAAAACTTCGTCTGCATAAGAAAGTGTTAAAGGGAATAGGTTAAAAACAGCCTGAAAAAGAGATGAGAAAAGGCAGGAAGAGTATCATGTGAAGTCATGAGTGGGATAGAGGTAAGAATGATTGACTGCATCATGAAAAAGCCATTATTCCAATTCCGAAATAATGCATTTTTCTGACAGGTTAGTCTGCTGCCAGTTTCACTCTGAGGACTCTTAAGACTTTCAAGAACTGATAAGAAACATATCTGATGTTCTGGTAGAAATGATTCTACCCTTCTCCCTCAGTAAGGGACGTATAAGCTCCTGGATATCAACTGAGAACTTTGCAAAGTTATTTCATAATCATTACAACTGAATATCGAGCAGTTGCTGTTCATCTTCCAGATTCAAGCTGTTATGCACATATCAGTTCTCAGTCTTTATTTGTTGAAAGCAAATTCTGCTAGTCAAGAGTCACTTAGAAAATTAAACGTATTTGGGTATAAAGCTGTTTGCAGACTTACAGGTGGGCAATGCCAACAACCATAGTTTGTTAGAAAAGACGTTTGCAGTCTCTGTTTACTGAGGAAAGCTGAGCAAGGTTGCTTTGAGGTCTGATTTTTTCATACAGTTTGCAGTCAGTTGTTTGTTTTTTTTCTAGGTAATGTGTATGGGTATCTGATCTGCTGAGACAGGCTTGCGGACATCTCAGGATGTCCTGTAGTTGTCCTATTGCAGGCCTCTGGCATTGTAAAAGAAAAGCAGATCACTACAGAAAGCTTGCTTTACACTTCTTTCTAAACAACTTTTGGGACTGCTTTCTTTAAAGGACACGTGCAGTTTTTCCATCCTTGTCTTTGTATTCCTGCCTTATAGAGGAGACTTTAAACTAGATCCCAGTGATTAGCATTACAGACTTGATGTCAAGGAAATGGAAGAGATTTCAAGAGAGAAAATTATTGTCCTCTGTATCACAAGTATGATGAATTGCAATTTAGAAAAAATATATTTAATTTATCAGCTAGCCTGTACAGCTCCCTGTGGGTCAGCTGCCCTGCTCTTGAAAATGTCATTTTCATTAAAAACTTGAGTGTGGATTACCATTAAAAGGAGCTTATAAAGCTAGAATATCCTACTGTTACTCCTCATGCCTCTCCTGCAGTCATGTCATTCCACCCTCCACCTTGTTTTTTTTCCCTGAGGATGGTTCCCACGGGAGCTATCTCTATCAGAAAGTAGGACTATTTCAGCTACCAGTCAGTGTAGTGAAAGACTTTATTCTCTTATTTTCTTCCCCACCCCCCACTTCTCCCCTGTACTATAAAGAAAGAGGCCAACTTGCTTGTTCTAAATTTGTGGACAAAAAGTTTCCAGAGTGCAGTCTTTTGTGTAACAATTTGATATCCTCTCTGAATCCACAACAATACAGTGCAGCTTAATTTTGCCACACACTCCTGATCATAAAAAGTAATAACAATTCTCGGTCAGCAACTCTGCTGCTAGAATAGCCTAGAATATTCTACATCATAGAACTCAATAGAACAGCCTTCTGTGCTGCTGGTGCTTACCAGCTTGCTCTTCAGTATTAGCACTTGATGTGTGAAAATAGGGGTACATGTCTTACCTGAAATTCAACGCCCGACTCCTTTGTAGGAAAGCATCGTAGTAGGCTTTTGTCTCAGAGCGCTCTCTGGAACAGGTAACTCTCGCTGGGACAGGGTTAAATACTTGCGTCTGGAGCCCAGCAGTGTCAGTGAGGCTTTTAATCATATTCAGAGGCATGCTTAGATGCCTTTCAAAGCTTTTCTCAGCATTCCTGGTCAGAGCTGTATGTTGACAACATGGCATTTACAACAAGCCTTCATTTCCTGCTGGAGTTGAGGATAGCCAAGGCAAGTGGTAGCGTCAGTAGCGCTAACTGAGAAAAGAATCTGAACTTGGCATGCAATCTGCCATGTATAATGTAATTTTTTAATTTAGTGGAGAAATGCTGGCTGCAGGAGATGTAAAAGAAATTTGGTCTTGTTTGTGTCATGTCCCCTTCCCTCCCCGCCGTGATTGCTGTTTCAGTATGTGCTGTCTGCTTCTTACCCTCTCCGGTCCTGGGAGGGGGAACTGCAGGTACAAACAAAAAGCCTGGACTACTGTCTTGCTGTCTTTTGCCTTCGGATTCGTACCAAATCCCAGTAACACAAAACTACTTCTTTTTTCCCCCCATGTATTCTTTTAATAGTCAGCTACTTAATATAACAAAAAGTCTAAAGTTACTTTTCATAACTATATATTACAAAATGGATACATATGTTTTCATGGGGGAAACTAATGTAATACTCACCTAAGGATTTCTCTCAGTTGCTGAATTTTAAATGGCAGTCAGTGTACAGAGAGAACATCTAGGTTAGGCTTCTAAAAATATCTAATAAATGTTTTGATTTGTTTGAAAATATTTTGTTAAATAGAATCAGTTTAACCAGCTGTTTGGAGTTCTATGTATTAACTTTGTTCTATCAAAAGTGAAGGCAAATAAGTTGTTTAAACTCTGCATGTGTTGCGTGCTTAGGGTATTCTAAATGTGGGGTTGTTTGAACTCCAAATGACTTCTGTTGATTTGCAATGACAGGCCACATGAGAAAGTTATAAAGAAAAAACCCAACAAATTTTGCCTGTTGCGTTGCAGCAGCACTGCACTTGCTCACGTGCAGGAGTATGAACTTATGATTTAAGGCAGAATGAGGCAATGCTGTAGAGCAGCTCCATGAATCAAAGTTCAAACTCTGCCACAACTACAGTGAGCATATGGCTGGGCTTCGGTAGTATGTTTTTCTGCAGCTGTAGTCTTTTGTTCACTTGTGATCATTCCATGCTTCCGTTGTTCAAATGACTTTTTTTTTTTTTTTCCTTTTCCTTCCCTGCAGTTGGTTATATTCTGGGCACTAAATGAAGGTGTTGCCAGACAGTTTGACTCATTCAGAGATGGATTTGAATCAGTCTTCCCCCTCAGTCATCTTCAGTACTTCTATCCTGAGGAGGTTGGTAAACCTGTTTTTACTGATGCTTTTATAACCTTACACCTACAGGTATGGACAGTCTGACTCTAGGTATGCTCTGGGTGCAGTGCAGTTGTGACAGTCTGTACATTACACTTGTGATGCATATTAGTAAAACTTGGTGTCCTTTAAATTGCATACTTAAATGTTAAAGATTTCTATGTTTGGTGGTAATTTATTTGGTGCTTTTATTGTGAATAGCTTCATTTTATTTAAAATTGAGTGTATGCAGCTTTTCTGAGAAAAGTGCTTAAATTTATAATGCAGGCTCTCTATTGGTAAATTTAATAATTCATTGTGTTGCAGTACCTCTTAGTAGCTGTAGATGTGGGTGCTACCTGGATGTTCTATTAAAAAAAAAAAAGTAGTCAGCTCTTTAACAAAGCTTTAGACAGTAAGAGGGGATTCAGGTGAAGGAGTAGAGAATAAGGATAGTTGGTCTTGCCTTGTTCTTGCCACCCACCATACCAATTTCCTTTTAAAATTCTTGCACTCTTATGTGGACTGAAACGAGACACCATTATGGTCTAGAAGAGAGAATGGTTTATTACTCTGTCTTTAGGGAGTTTATTTGACCACTGTACTTCGAAGCGTTTGTTTACCTTCCTAAACTTACACCTTTTGGTGTCATGAAGAAATGCTAAGCATGCTCTGAAGCAGTGTGCTAGCCAAGCCTTTGTATTACTCTCTTGTTCTTGGTGCTTTGCAATGTAAGAGTCTTTTAAAGCTGAGATCTGTAACTGCTCATAGTGATTCTTCTTCATGACTCTCTGTTGGTACTACTTTCAAAAAGTACCACCACCTTCTTTTCTGTAAGAAATGTAAGGCTAGTAAAAATGGCAGATTATTCTAGTTTCTCCAGTGTTTTACCCAAAGTTCTCCGTTTTGTGGTATATGTGATGATGCTGTTCTGTCTTGTCATTGCTTGGCATGGTTTGATGCTTGCTTCTGCTTTGAAATTTTAAAATACAGACACTAGTCTATTGCTAATGTACTAATACTGTTGGTCAAAATTAAGCCATATGAGTAATGTGAGATATATCATTCCTTAATAGGCTACACACGTGTGATCTCCTGTTCTGTTGCTGATAGCTATCCAGCCGTTTGAGCTGTTTTACAAACCATTCCTAAGCTATTGGAAAGAACTTGTAAAATTCCTTTGTTCATGAACAGAACAGCTAGGTGTGTCAAACCCCTGGTTTTATTGAGGTCGGAGCTTTACAACTCCTCATGTACCTTAGAAGGAAGTCTGTAGAAGCTTTTAATGTTTTGGCTGTAGCCCATCATCTCTGCTTGCCCAAGTGCATAAAAAGAATAGGCAAAATAATTTTAGTACAAAACTGCTATGTGACAGATCCATCTCTGTCTAATGATTGATGTTTTTTTTTCTTTCAAAGAAGTTCTCAGAGTTCTAAAAGGCAAGTGTAAACACTTTATTCATCCTGTTCCCCTAGATTTCTTTAAAAATTGTGAGATTTCCAAAAAGCTAAGGCATTTTTGGTTCTCCAGTATAAAATGCTTGTTAGAACTGTCTCTGTTCCAAGAGATACGTTCAGCATCTCATGTGGTAGTGGCTTGTGTGCAAAGGCAGATTCAGCAAATGAGGCTGCCCTGGGACGAAGCTATGCCATTCAAAGAATTTGGGAGGATTGCGCACGGTGACTGAGGCTGTTCTACAGCAAGCCATTCCAGAAAGCAGAATGCTGTAATAGTTGTCAGAACCGACAGTAGTCGCATTCTCCCTCAAGTACTAAAGGGCAAAACTTCCTTCCTTGTCTCTTAATTTTATAGTTGGAGCAGCTTTTGTGCGGCAGTAAAACGGACACTTGGGATGCAAAGACTTTAATGGAATGTTGCAGGCCAGATCACGGTTATACACATGACAGGTAATATGATGTTGGTTTTATTTAAATAAAAAATATATTTTAAAAGGCACTAGAAAAACATGTGTTTAAATAATCTTGATATACTGTTATTCAGTTAAAAGAATTATATGAAATTTATTTGAAAATATTCATACTGCACTGAATACGAATCTGATGCAATTATTTTAACTGTAAACAAAATAACAATAGTTTGCTTTTTTCCCCTCCTTAGTCGAGCAGTGAAGTATCTCTTTGAAATTCTCAGTAGCTTTGATAGTGAGCAGCAAAGACTGTTTCTTCAGTTTGTGACGGGTAGCCCCAGACTGCCTGTAGGAGGTAGGTTTTATTTATTACATATTGCTGTATATAATATTAATTAAATTAATTAAAAATTAGTATTATTAATACATTTCAGAATAAGTGGATTATTTCGGCGTAGGAAAAAATTACTTATCTGTGTATTTTAGAGGTTCATATTTGTTTGATGCTTCTAGTTTCAGAAGTGGCTGGGTAGACTTCAGGTAGAATTCTCAAACTTTGTGTTAATCTCATGAGGCCTCATTCAGTTGACTCTCTCCAGGTTTAATTTATGTTACCAGGTAACTTACTGGAAGGCAAAAATAAGTTCAAAATTTAAACAGAACTGAAACCCCTTAACACTGTATTTCTTGGCTAGAGGTGCATCAAGTTATGGCAACAACAAAAGGATGCATTGCTACCTGGAAAAAATAATGATTTTTTTCTAGAAAGGAGACAATGCTAGCATAGTGATAAACTTTAATTTCCCCCTCTTTGAAATTTCAGAATTTAGATGAGAAGCAGTGAGGAAAACTGAGGAATTTGTTGTCTTTGCTGGGGACCGTTACAGAATACACATTTTACTGTGTTCTCAGCTGAATGCTTTGCAAGTCAAAACAGAAATTATGCATCTGTTCCATTACTTAGTTCTTTGGGGCTTGGGGTTCTTTTTTTCTAGGTAAAGAATTGAAATTATAAGAAAGAGTTTATTCTTTAAAAAAAAAAAATAATAAATTTTGGAGCTCTTTTGGGGAGAGATGGTGCAGATGGGACTGGTTATTAGGAGTCTAAAAACCTAAGCTGGAGTAAAAAAATAAGGTACAACAGTCAGATAACTTCTGAGAATCTTAGGAAATGTATATGAAACCAACAAACTCTTAAATACACTGTGATTGGGATAGGTTGGGTTTTTTTTTACACATACAGAACACAGAACTAGCAGTAGATGCATCTAGCTTATTTCTTTTTTTAATCCATCTTGGAAAACTAACCAACAGAAAGGATATTGGGTGGTTTTTAGCTTGCTATGTGGCCTTATAAAGCCATATTCTAAACTTTTAAACAGTTGGTTACGAGATGCATGCTTCTGTCACTGTTAGAAGTCTACAGTGTTAACTAAAGTTGTTCCTCTTGAAAACCCCCATTCTGAATGTCTTTTCTCATTAATAGGCTTTCGAAGTTTGAATCCTCCATTGACAATTGTGCGCAAGACATTTGAGTCTACAGAGAATCCGGATGATTTCTTGCCCTCAGTAATGACTTGTGTGAACTATCTCAAATTGCCGGACTATTCAACTATTGAGATAATGCGTGAAAAACTATTGATAGCTGCAAGAGAAGGGCAGCAGTCATTCCATCTGTCCTGATCACAATGAAAAATGCAGTGTCTGCCTGTTACAGCAAAAGAGAAACTCGTGATTCTTTTCTAAATATGTCACCTGAGTCAAGGAAACGTGTTACGCCTTCTTGTTGTAGAAAAACGGCTTGCAGATTATAAACAAAGACACTTGGTTGATATTCATTAAAGGCCCCTCTGGACTTAAAGTGATCAGGCCCTAAAAGTTGTTGTGACAAGGTTTCTTTAGCAAGTTCTTGTTTAAATTATCATTTATTTGATGAGTGAAGTTTTTAACTTGCTTTGCTGTGTGAAATTTAAAAAGGGATGTTTTTCCAGGCTGGAACAATAAATGTCGCTGTGCAGTTTAATACTGGGCTGTGTGTATCCATCTAGCTAAAGTCTGAAGTTTTTCCTCCAAAGACAACTTTTGTACATAAGTACAGAAATTAAAATACACCATGTATTTGACGAATCTAGTTTAGTAGACTAGTTCTGTGTACCCTCACCTGCCTCTAATTTTACCCATCCTCATGTATTGTCTGATGTGCAATTCACTTGGTTCTTTTTTGTGTGCAACATTCAACAATTGTTATGTTTTGGTTAGCATGGGCATTTAACTGCTCCGTGCCTCTTTCTCTGATTAAGATAATTTAAATTTTACTGAAATCAAATATATATTGTCAATATAATTCAGCCTTTGTAACTAGGTAGAACCTTTCTTATAGCATAGTTTTACTGTAGTGGTAGGATATAATGGCGACAGCCTTTACCAGTCGACGCTCTAGAGCTGTTTACACAGTGATACAGGCAGCAAAAGCCTCTTACTAGAGGCTGGGAAGAATTCTTTCTTTCATGTAGTTGAAGTCCAACAGCTTGGGCTGGCCAGTGTGTATTGTGGTAAGGCCAGAGCATTTCGAATTGATGTAAAGTTTTTTAAAAGACAAATTAGTTGTTTCATTCCCTGTTTGAGTAAACAGTTTTCTTGTTCTTGATCTAAGTTCCTGGTTACTTTTGTAGGTTTTTTTTTTCTCCCCCCCCAGCACTAGCTTGGAACAAACAGTTCAGCCTTTGTCTTTTGACACAGATAAAGCACCTGTAAGCAATGCTCTGTCCAACTGTTTTATGTGCTGATTTCTCAAATCTGCAATAATTTACTTCATCAGGTTAATGTTTTTACCTGAATATAAATAAAAAAGTTTGCTTCACCTTTTTGTTCATAGTTTTGTACTGTATGCATAAAGTTCAATTGTGTAAATTACTGCAATGCAAGTAAATCATCCTAAAATCTACTTGGCTAACAACCTGCAACTTCTGGATGATTTACTACTAAAACAAGACCTTTTAAAACCTCCAACTTAGAGGGCAATTTTTTTCTTTCTATGGGTTCAAAAAACGGGCTATTACAAATATTCCTGAGATGTATCTGCTATATAGTTCATCTCTATGAAAATGCGATAGTTACTTACTTTTATTCAACTTTGAGAAATCAAAATTCATTTCAGTGCTTAGAAATTGTTAAATTCTGGCTAATCAGGCTAGTATTTCCCCTAAACTAACAATAACAAGTTTTCTTTTATCTAGCTGAAGACCTCGTACTTCCAGAATATGTATTTCAGTATGCGTAACGGACATTTTTCCAGTGAACATTCACAGAATTACATGTGGTTGCTCATACCACTGAAATGTAATGCAAATCTGTCGTGAGCATGAGTAGAATGTGAAATCCTTGCACAAAGAACCTGGTAACCGAACAGTTTCTACTTACGAATTAAAAGTGGAAGAAGGCGCTTCACACTGTACATATAATAATGGTAGTACACAGTGCGGCAGTTTTCATAAAACTTCAAGGCAGTGTTTAAACTATGGACTGGTGTTTAAATTGTTCTGATAACTTGATCAAACTGAGCACAAAAAAAGTGTTTATAGTATGTGGATAGCAATTTGTTCATTTTTTAAGGTTCTATATTTTAAAAAACCTGACTTGTGTAAAAAAAAAAAAAGAAAAAAGCTAATATTTTGTATTAAAATATCATGTGTATTGATATTTTTTTTACCCATGTTGTCTCCCTCTAGAATCTGGCTTTCATCGACTTTGAAATTTTGAGGAGTTTTCAAATTTGATATATAGCCATTGTGTAACTGTTTTAGTGGGAAAATAAGTTGTTGGTTGCCTGTTTAAAAAGGAAGGAAAAAACCCAAGTACCTGTGGTGACAATTAATTGGTTTTTTTTGTTGTTGTTGTTGTACTGGCTGCCATTTGCAGCACAGACCAAGGATGTAGTTGTCCTGAAAGTGAATTAAACTCTTTCGAGTGACATTTTTTTTTCCCCCTCCCTATAAGGGGGAGCCTTTAGTGCATTAGAAGAGCAGTCTGCCTTAAAAGGTAAAGATAGTAAATTATAAGAAAAGTCACAGTTCGCATGACTGCTCTGCTTTCCTATAAACAGAACTGTAGTATCTAAGAGTAGTTGAGAACAAGTGGAGGGGTGGGGCAAGATTTTTAGGGATTCCTCCTTTTCAGGAACTTGGATTAAGGGGAAAAACTAACTAAAATCAGTCATAAGGTGTGTGCAGGTGCCTGTTGAGGACTGTGTAGCCTGAAGGAGAACATGTAGTCATGTTAGTACTGAGCTGTTTTGTATATCTTTATAAGGTATAATAAAGGGTACAATAAGAAGTCTTATTTTTTGAAAATAGAGGGGTTTTTTAACATGGTAGGTTCAATTGGTTTTAGGGTACATCAGTTACTGTTTTTTGGATGAGTTTCATGCCCTAAATTAGCAAGAGCAGCAAAAAAAAAAAATCATAACTAGAAAAAAGTGCCATCCAAGCACTGATAGCTGCTACTGGACTTGTGCAGTGATTTTTTTTTTTAATTTTTTTGTTTGATGTTTGCTTTATACAGAAGTCTTTGGTGTAGGGAACATTATAGTAGTATCACATCTGACATTAATTGGTAAGTTGTAGTGCTGCTTTACTTTATATTTTGTAGGAAGATGTACAAGAATTAATTCCAAATATGTGTAAAATTCCCATTGCCAAACTTGATCAGGTATTGAAGTTGTCATAGGCAGACTGCTCACATAATTTAATTGCCTGGATTCTTCCTTCTTTCCCCTCAACCATATGTTGTGTTGTGGTGGGGTTTTTTGGTGTTTTGTTTTGTTGTTTTTTTCTCCTGTCTCCCTTCTGAGCTCTCCTCTGCTGAGAAGGTGGGTGCTGAAGGGCAGGGACTGATGAAATTCCAAGTGCTTGCATCACTTGTGCCCTCTTTTCTGGCCCCTGCTGGAGGTAGGTCTGCCAGCTGTGGGGTTTCTGGGCCCTGTCCCCCCTCTTTTCAGCAACCTGTCTTCAAATGAGTAATACCAGTTCCTGTCATCTGAGAAGCCTGTACCTCTGCAGGGGCCTTTCTAACAGGAGATGAAAGTCTACCTGGCTTCAGGGATAATGCCTTGTTTTTGATGTGACCATGCCTCTCTCCAAGTCAAGATGCTTTTCTGTAGCTAAGGATGTTGGCAGAATGGGGAAAAAGAAAAAGCTTTGCTGAGATGGATTACAATAAAAAGTTTGGAAGGGGCGGGGAAATCTTACTGGTCGTTGAGCCTTCTCAGGGCTTTTCGTGTCTCTTCCTCCTACTTTACTTTCCTACTCTCTTGAACTGGAGAACCTCTATACCACGTGAACTCTCTGTCATCCTGCAGAATTTCACAGTTGTGTGCTCTCAGCTTGCTCTCTTTCTCCCAATGCATTGTGTTTTTAATAGCCGCTTCTTAGATGAGCGTAGTTGGTTGCCCCAAGAGTAGCAGTAGTCACCCCACCCCCGTGCCCTCAGCACAACAGCAGAAGCTGCACAGTCATGCGTATTTTAACAGGCATTAATGCACGTTTATACAGTAGATAGGAAACAAATTTCATAGCTCTACTGCCTGTGACTAACAGTGAATAGTTCAAGGAACGTCGGCTTCAGTGGACTGGGGTAGAAGATTCCTTTAGAGGAATACTATGTCCTTGTGTCCTGCTACTGAAATGTGCAACATGTTGGTCAGACATAAACCTGCTTTGGGGGAAGAGGAGCAACAGGTCTTGGGTCTCTTCCTTTGCTGTGTGTGTCTAGGGAGTCACAAAATCTTGAACCATAAATGGGAGGACAGTGAAGATACATCCAACATTTTCAAGACACTAGATGGAAGTTACTGAAAGCCTCTAAATCTAGTTAAAAAGCAACTCCTGCAAACCTGTTCAAAAAGGAAAAAGAAAGCCAAAAGACCACCCTAAAATGTGTAATAGGAGAGATGAAAGTGCATGCTACCCCTCCACCCCACAAAAAAAAAAGGGTGAGCGGAATTCCTAACTCCTCTGACATCTTAAAATCATAGAATGGTCTAGGTTGGAAGGGACCTTTAAGATCATGGTGTCCAACCATCAACCTAACACTGATAAAACCGTCACTAGACCATGTCCCTCGGTACCATGTCTACCCATCTTTTAAATACCTCCAGGGATGGTGATTCAACCCCTTCCCTGGGCAGCCTGTTCCAATGTTTGACAACCCTTTCTGTAAAGAATTTTTAACCAATATCTGTCCTAAACCTCCCCTGGTGCAACCTGAGCCCATTTCCTCTGACCCCCGCTTTTGACAACCTCCTTTCAGGTAGTTGCAGAGAGCAATAAGGTATCCCCCTCAGGCTCCTTTTCTCCAGGCTAAACAGCCCCAGCTCCCTCAACCGCTCCTCAGAAGACTTCCTGTAGTTAAGAATGAAACTGCCCAGTTCAAGCTGTAAGCAGCATGTTGGGATAAAGCAACAAGTGTGTTGTGAGTGGGTTGTTTTTTGTTTTGTTTTTTTTTTTTTTTTTTGTCCTGTCTGTCTCTGTCCCCCCACCCCTTTAATAATAGGATGTGGCTGTTGCTAAGAGCTTGTTAAAGATAGAGTTAGATAAGCCTGGGGGAAAATGTTGTGAGGCAGCAAGCACCCTGCCCTGTTGTCTGAGAACCGGAAAAGGTGGAAGGAGGAGGTTTCCCTTTGTAAAGGTACCAAGGCAGGTTGAAATACTGCAGTTATCCCATCTTAATAGCTATTTCCCAAACATGCAACTGAGGGAAAGGTAGAGAGAAAAGATAATGACACTTCATAAGCTGTCTAGAGAGCACTCCTGGCTGCTGCCTGCCTTTAACTGTCCTGGATGGTGGGATTCTACAGGAAGTATGAAAAACTACAATAAATTAGTATCGGAATTTGTGGTATATAGTTATTCAACAAAATTTTTTGTGGCATTTAACTCAGGAGCTAGACATTACGGACTCCTGTTTCATTGCTTTACCTGTCCTCCCATTCTTTGGTTCCCCTCTCTTCCCAGGGCCTCTTGTGGCTCTTTCATGTGGTGGATGAGGTTAAATATTGAGAGCATTTAGTGTAATGGTTTCTGATAGAATCGGGGTACGTTTCATAGATCTTTGGTAAAGTAAAGCCTATGCTCTCAGGGAAGACAGCAACTTTAACTGATGCTTTGTACTGAGTTAGTGAAATGGGTCATAGGAGTAGAACCAGAATTGAGTTAAATTTAGTATGGTTTAGGACGTCTCTGAGCTACCAGTGACAGGAAAGAGAATATTTAGGCCGTGTATCATGTATGTGGCTTTACTCTTCCTTCAGCTGCTACCCAAGGTATTCTAGCTTAAATATAGGCCCAGTCTGACTGCGTCTCTTCTGTTCTTAGGACTTCTTGTATGCAGATGCCTCTGGCAGGCAGGTGATGGAAGCGGTGATTCAGAAATAGCCAGTCTCGGAGGTGGCACTTTATGTCCCAGCCTCCTCTTCCAACCTTTTTTCACAGATTATTTCTATGTATTGAAACTGTCAAGATATTGGCAAAACAATGACAATTTCTTACCTGATAATTTATTTTCTGAAGCCAGTGTTTCCCACAACTCTATTCTCTGTGCTATGCTTCTCAACCAAATGGCAATATTTAATTTTTATGTCTTCACTTGGTAGCTTGGCATGCTTAATTTACTGAAAGTATTGATGTTACCAATCATTTGGAAAGGTTTCCTACAGCTTTGTTACTACTTTGGTATGCAAAGGAGCATGTTATCATTGCTGGTTATCAAACATCAACATTATCCCACCTTTAGTAATGCTGAGTTCTAAGACTGGTAACTTGTTACGTATGGCCAGCATTACCAGCTTCCTCTACTACACCAGAAATTAGAGGTAAAGGGAGAAAGTGTCTGGAGAGCAGCTCTGCTGAAACGGGCTGAACAGGGGTCAGCAGTGTGCCCTGGCAGCAAAGGAAGCCAACAGCATCCTGCGCTGCGCTAATGGGAGCACAGCAAGGAAGGGATTGTTTCCCTTGGCTTCATATCCCCAGAAGAGAAATTTTGCAGTCGCCCTGGGTTTTTCAAGACCTAAGGGGATAAATCTGTTTGTTTTACTACAACACATCGCAATTCTAAAAGCTGTCTTTAGAATTTAAAATCAAAACTGCATGCAGGCATTTACTAATGACAGAGAATCAAAAAAAGTTGATATGCATCTTAAATAGTCTTGCACTGTTTTGTGCTACGTCAGTCCTATCAATTTAAATAAGTTCAACAGGAGAAATTTATATGCAGAGAGAAAGGTTTTCTAAATTTTCCGTAAAATGAATGGAAATGACAAGGGTCTTTGCAGCTGCAGTTTATGAGTGATCTCCACTTCAGAGGACTCTGCTTCAAGTGACTGAAAATTACAGGCCTTCATTACTTCTACTTTTCTTAAAAGGGTTTTAACTTTCAAAAGTTTTCCTGGCATCTTATTTCTGTTTCTAATATTGAGTGAAGCAGCATTTACCTGTGTTCAGTTGCTGTTATATCCCTGTGTTTATCTCTGTCCCAGCAGGTAGCTGGTAATCTCCAAATTTTTCCAGAATAAGTAATTAACATGATTTGACAGCAGTTATGGAGAGGTGCCATAATTCCGTATACCGGATTTTCTAGAAAGAGCAGTTCTCACAGGTGTTGACCAAAAATAACATACTAAAAACTGCCTAAAAATTGAAAGATTAGGTAGAATTAGGAACATGAAATGCAAAAGGTATGAAAAAGTTCTTCTCCCATCCCATACATGCAATCTGAAAAATGAGTACTGATAGGTGAGTGACCAAAACAGTGCTGTGTATGTCCATGGTGATGCTCAAGAATTTTATGAACATCTTCTATAACTGATCTTCTGCTTTTCTGTGTTCCTGCTTATTTTTAAAGTTGTTCTCTTCTGCAAATTCAACTTCTATTGCCACAAAATGTCCATGTGAGCTATAGCACATTAGTCTTAATAAACACAGTGACCAAAAGATGTTAGTTCATCTAAAAGCATGTTAACAAATGTCTCGATCTTAGTGTAGAATCACCTACAGAAGTAAAAATTCTATGTAAATTACTCTGATAGCATATTGCTCCTTATTCTGTGAGAAAAAAGTAAATCTAGATCCAATGGGTGCCTGATGAAACTACAGTAATTCAGATTAGAATTATGATTTAAATTCTTGAGAAAAATATACCTAGAGTCTTCATCACTTGTGGTCTTCAAATAAAGACTGGATGCTGTAATTTATGCATATTTCTAGTCTTGACATAAAATAAATTAGAGGATCTTTATGTGGGAGGCCCAGTGAAAGTTGCCCCAGAACTGTCTTAAAATATTACCATTTTGTTTTCAAAAGGTTTTAAGAAACATTGAATACAATATATAACAGGTTGTCATTAACTCTGGCCAAGGAATACGTGGAGTGCCAGTACACATCCACTCCCTCTGCAAATGGCACTGATACCTTGAATCTCTCAATTAATGTTAACAACACATATATTGCACAGCGCTCCCTTTTTCAGTGTAAGTGTTGTCATATTGGCTTCATTGTTTTCCCATAAATCGTGTGTATATGACACTTATTCTTAATTTTTACAGAATTTAGAGCCTGATTGTTTCCTATAGCAAGCTGTATCACTGTGTAAGTCAGTAGTTCAGAGCTATAGGATGAGTTTTCTACTTCCAGCTGGCTTCCTGTAGGATGTTAGGCAAGAATCCAACTTGTTGGTTAGGTGTCTAAATAGTTTAGGATCTGGGTTGGAGCTTGAGCTGCAAAATTGGGATAATATCGCTTCCCCACCTCAGTGGAGGGCAATTGAGGAGGTGGCGAGTCATGATCAGCACTGAGTAAGTTAAATGGGAGCCTGAAGGTTTAACTTGTAAAGGAGTCAAGGTATTTTGTGGACACTGTATGTGTCTTATTTGAAATAAATGCTTAGGGAGACAATGAAATTGAAGAGACAATCTTGAACTGAGCCATAATCTAGTGATTATAAATGATGTGTAAGAGAACACAAATAGAAAAACGGTGACATTTATCTCTGAATTTTTAAATCCAGTGAGGGTGATGTTACTGAGCAATAATAAATTGAAAAACTTGAAAAGAAATGAATACCTGAAAAAGAAGGCTTGAAAGAATAATGGCATAAAGGAAAAAAAACCAAACCACATAAGTTCAGTTTTGTATTTGCTGTGAAATTTTATGTTGAAATTAAAACAATAAAAACAGGATTTAGGATATTTTACTGCTGGGTGCTGCCTTGAGAATCCCAGGTGCTGGTCATCTTGTGCCCACAAACCAAAAGCATCACCTTTTTGTTTATTGCTCAGGAAGAACAACAAAGAGAAACATTAGGCCTTAAAACCTCTCACTAGATTACCTTATGACTTGTTTCCCCCCACCCCCGCTTCAGGTAAGATGTCTACTCCAATTTTCTTTATCCTTCTCTTTTCTGTACAGTTTCTGATCTGTAAGGTTCTTCCAGTCAACCAGAATATAGACATCATGTCCTCTGCCGTATGCACCTTGAAATTAATAAAACAAAACCTCATTTACTTACTGGATATAAAAATAGCGCTTCTTCAGATACAATACTTCCTTCAAGTTCTCACGGTCAAATACTTGTTCTGATAGCTGTCATATTAAGCACATAATTCAAATTAATGAAACCTCTATGTAAATTCTAAGATAAAGATTTAAGATAATTCTGACACAATATTTAAGATTCTATGCTTGGTACTTGCTCTGTTTCTTTGACTAAAAATTACTGTCTGTAGGAATGATACATTATAAATTATTTTTTTATCTCTACTGAAATTATAGTTACATCAGGTCATTTTTTAAAAGCCTAAGTCATGGCTTAGGGATAGAGTGGAAGACTTTAAATGGCAAAACCTATACATTTTTTCTTAATTATTTTGTTGTCTCTACATCACAGGATTTAAAAACCTTAAGCTACATCTGTGTTAGTTTCAACATTTGCTTTGTAGTGGTACTTTCTGAGAGACTTTTCAAATGAGGTCCTTAGAGGTTGATTCATACTTGGGACAAATATGTAGGATTTTACACAGTGTAGTTTTATTTGCTTAAATGTGGGTCCAGATCAGTCTTTCTATAAGATGAATTTCTCTTTTAGTGAAGTACAGTAATACGTGCTGTAGCATCATACAGCATGGTGATAAAAAACATTATAAGGGTATTAAAAGCACATCTTTGCTGCGAAAGTGTCTATTTTCAAATTACGTGTACAGCTTTTGGGGGAAAGGTGCAGTAGCTATTGAGACAATTTTTCTGGCAACTTTTAGAGAAAGATCTTTCTTAAATAGCTGACAGTAATTTTGTTTGTGAAACATACATACTGTGTAGAGGTATGGATTAATTTCAATCCATTGTTCTAAAAATATATTGAAAATACACAGGATGATAAAAGTTCCTGTGAGCCAAACAAATAGGTGAAAATGTGGGAAATACTGCCATTCTTGAATTACCTGTCTGCTACTGATAAAACTGTTATCATGGATTTCCACAGCACAGTATTTTCATGCTCCCAAATACAAGCATTTAATTTCTGCTGTATTTAGTCTTAAAACGTAATTTATGATTCCCAAGATTTTTGATTCCCACAAGGAAGAATGTTTCTGTACCTGGGCTGGCAGCTTTCTCGATACTAGTTGTACCAACACCTCTCTACTTATATTGCAGATCCCCTGAACAGCAGACATTAAATAACAACATATACTTTCACTATCAACAGCAGTAAACAAATCAGCATGATTATCACCAGTTTCCTATATCAAAGTCAGCAAACAAAAAGAAGAAAACATGCAACTTCAAACAGCTTAATACAGCAGAGAAAAATAAAACAAATATAAATTTAAGAGCCTGGGAGGAAAGCAGATAAAACCATGCACATTGTCAGGGAGCAGGGTGTTTGCTAGTCTGAGTCAAGTTAAAAGAAAAATAGCAATTATTCAGGTACGTATGAAAATAAAGCAATATTTCCCTTTCATTTGCTTATAGCAGCAAACTATATATTATTTTTTTAAATTTTGTTTCTGTTCATATCCTTAAATTGACCTTCTCCCGTAGCCAAAAACTGCCCCACAAACCCATGAATGTCAGACAAAATAAGTTCCAATGTGAAACACTTGAGTATGCCACTGCCGGGGGGGAGTATTCTTACTGAATTCCATGGGCTGCTTACATGTTTAAACGTGTACTTCAGTATTTCGATAAATTGAGGCGTGTATCATTCAAACAGCTATATTAATAGAATTTGCTGGAGTAGAAACTATGTGCTTGGAAAAAGAAAGTTAAATACGTATAGAAAACATTTTGAATAAATGTATTTTAAATCTTATTAAGCACAATGTTAAAAAAACAGTAATATTTTCAGTGTTTGTGGCAATGATTTTCAAACAGATTTAGCTTTAATTTTGGCATCTGTTGGATATGGGCTTGGGAACACGATGAGCAATTTTGGTAATCTGACTCCAGTTGGATGAGTGGGACCCTTCTGAAATTCCTCAAATGAAATTAAAATCCCAGTCCTTTTGGTAGATTGGAAGTGAAACTCCTGAGATGCTTTAAAGCAGGCACAAACTGGGGCAGAGGTGAGGAAAATGTCAGCTGTGCACTCTGCAAACAAGTACCATAAAGATATGATTGCAGCCCCACCCAAAGCATGAAACAAAATAATTACAGTCCAGACACTGTTCAGAAAAGGCTCAATATGGTAACTGTCTCATCTAAATTTTACCTCCTATACTAGTAAAGAAAAATCTAACTAGTAGTAGGTGGTTTTAAAAGGATTGATCAATATTTAGAAAAAAGATCATTGTTGTTATGGGAGACTTTCAGAGTACATAACTTCCTCTTAGGAAAACATGGAGATTTTTATTCCTCACTAAATATTTAATCAGAACAGATAAAAAAAAATATTTTGCAAAATCTCCTTCAAACAACTAGAGGATGAGTACTTCTCCATCAAAATAAATAGTTAAGCTGTAATGTAGCTTATCTAAGTCACACTAATAAGATATTAGACTGGTAATACAATTCAAATTCTAGTAAGTGTAAATGAGGCAGACAGCTTGAATCCTTATTGAATACTAGGATTAGTAATTTGTTTATGGAAAGCTGACTATAAAATTGTTTAAACTATGCATATTGGAACATTAAAATGCATAAAAAGATAGAGCATTTTGGAAAATCACTAGCTAATTATGTAAGCACAATATTTTCTGTTGTACAATTAAATATTTCCTTATGAAAATGGCAATTATAATGCAAACATTGGTTATACATTCTGTACAATGCTAAGGAAACTCATGTGATATAATTATGTCCAATCTGACTCAGAACACTGTGTTAAGTCCAGCTCTGTTGGTTGTATTAATTGCGTACTTATTTTCAAAGTCATTCTCTTCTGTGAACTCCATGCTACTACATCAACAGAATTCTTTATCTGATCTAGCTGTCAATCTTGAAATAATCTTTTCCAATTCTTATCTATATTTTCTTACTACTATAAAGCCAGACACACCAGAATTCCATCAGAATGGAACCCTTACTGAACCCTTTTAGGGCTACCAAGAACAAGTAAAAAATAGGGGTACTGCATAACTGGTCTATTCGAGCATTCTGTTTGTTGCAAAAGTCGGCCATCTGGTCAGCACAATTAGCATCAGCCACGAGACGAGCTTGGGCAAAAAGAAAGATGGTTCAGGTTAGAGAGCAGAACATCTTTTCAGATTGTCTAGTTCTGATGATTTGTTCTATAAGATGTTTAGAGAACTGGCTGAAGCTAGTTATTAACAACTATCTTTGACAACCTGTGTGGAAGGATGAAGTCCTAGGAGATTGGGAAAGGACAAAAAGTTTTATTGAGAAGAAGGACAGAGAGAATTACAGCCCAGCTGCTTTAACATCAAATGCCACAGGAACCTGGGATATATGTACAAGTTATTTCAGAGCACTTGGAAGATAACAAGGAGACAAGTAGCAGCCTCTGTGGACTTATCAAGAACAAATCATGTCAAACCAAATTATTTTCTTGTAGAACAAGGCAACAGATCTTGTGAGTGGAATAGAACGAACAAACAGTTATTATAACTTGACATGGGCAAGGCCTTTGGCATTGCTTTCCACGATATTCTTATGAACAAGCTTAGCAAATTAATAAGAATATATTTCTTATGGTTGCAAAATTGGTTGGGAAAAAACATACTTGAAGGACAGTCAGTAGTATTTCAGTTTCAAATTGTAAGAATGTCTTCCAAGTTCCTGAATTTTACTGAGATGAGGCATTTGACAATGATCAGTAAAGATGATGAATTAGTCTGGTAAGCACGGCAGGCTTTTTTGTCTCAACATGTGAAAGGTTCTGATGAACAAATATTGATAGAAAAAATAACCTTAACGAGAAGAGAGTTGTAAAACAAACAAACAACTTAATTCAAATATATATAAATAAGATAGGTTGTTTTTTATTTGTATTACCAGAGTGCCTATAGGCTGTGGTAAACATCAGAACGCACCTTTGTCTGGGATGGGGGGTGGGCAGTAAATGAGATCGGTTTGAAGGGAGGTGATTCCAGAGCTCGGGAGGCAGCCGGAGCAGCGGCAGCAGAGGGAGCCGGTGCGGCGCCAAACGGGCCGCTGCCAGGGCGGGGAGGGAAAACGGGGCTGATGGGGTGATGGAGGAGCAGTGACACTTCGCCTCAGCCTGGATGCGAGGAGGGATGCGTTCAGGCTGCTAGAAACCCTGATGAGTTTTCAGCTCAATTAGCATCACCAGTTGTTTCTGCTCGTGATACAGGTTTCAGCTGTATGTGAAGTGCAAGGATTTAAAAAAAGTGTTAGCACGCTTCTGCCATCAGTCCTCCTGTCACCCTACGATAGAGAGGTAAACAGTCATTAGATTTGAATACTTCACTTTTGCAGAAGCAAATTAATAGAGGGTCAGAGAATGTGGATGTTCTTCTTTAACTGACTTACAGACCACATATCTTAGTTCTAATCAGAGGCAGTAAAAAAATCCCCAAAAGACTAGCAAAATATAAATCGATCTTTAAAAATCATAAAACACACTGCTTTCTCCCCCCCCCTCAAATATGAGTAAACGCCAGGATTAATTTTTATGCTTTTCATACCTTGGTCTTAATAGAACTTTAATTATCAGGAGATTACGCTTGTGAAACAGTAGCTAAGAAGCAAACGGTGAATTTTCCTGACCAAGGAGTTTGTCTTTCAGGGTGTCTGACCCGGGGCAGCGCTCGATGCCGAGCGCTATTGCATTGGCATTCACACCCCCACGCCAACTGGAGGCATCGACAGACGAGCGATGTCTGCCGGCCAGTTTATGAACGCACCGCTCTCGTTTTAAATCAGGGTGGCTCGGTGCCCAGCGCCGGTCCCCTGTGCCCGAGCAGCTCGGCGCAGTCCACCCGAGAGGGGAACGCTCCGACCTGAGCTCAGCCTTGGCTCTGGGGACGAAATGACGCCGGCCTCGCTGCCCTCCAGAACCTGCCCCGGGCCGGGGGCCCCTGCGCCGGGGCGGGCGGCTGCCCTCTGCCGGACGGCGGCGGCGGCGCGGCGGCCGGCTCCTCCCCGCCCAGTCCCCGCCCGCCCGTTGCCCGGGGAACGGGGGTAGGGAGCAGCCGCGCGGCCGCTGCCTCCATCCCCTCCTTCCTTCCCTCCCCGCCGGTGCCCGCAGCGGAGCGGCACCCGCACGCCCCGCCGCCATGCCCCGAGCCGCCCCGCTCCTCCTGCTGCTGCTGCTCGCCCTGGTCCAGCGCCGCGCGTGCCTTCCCGGGCCGGCCACAGCCGCGCCCCCCGGCCGGGACCCCTGCCTCAGCCAGCCCTGCCGCAACAACGGCACCTGCTCGCCGGTGCCGGCCCGGGGCCCCGCAGCGCCCCGCCGCCTCCAGCTGCTCCTGCCCCAGCCTCCGGCCGCCTACAGCTGCGCCTGCCCCGCGGGGGTCACTGGCACCTCCTGCCAGGTAAGGGCAGCGCCGAGAGCCCCCGCCTCAGCGCCCCTCACGGGATGCCCGCGCCTCAGCGCCCCCGCCTCTCGCCTTGCGTCCTTGTGCCCGTCTCTGCCCTTGGGTGTCCCCGCTCGGTCTGCGGCGGGCTCCTTCCCGTCCTCCGGCCGCCTCACCCCACCCCGCCCCGCCTGCGGGCGTCTCTGCCCACCCTACCTCGCTCCTTGCCCGGCCGCTCCGGTGCCCGTTTGCCGGCCCGTCCGTCCCGGGCGGCGCGCAGCGGCGGGTGACCGTTACCCTGGCGGGCGGCGTCCCCTCACATCCCCCCCCGCCACCACGCGCGCGGCCGCTCCCTCGCGCCGGCTCCTCGCGCGGCGGCCGTTGGTGTCGTTAACGGCCGCCGCGGGCGGCCTGGGCTCCCCCCTGAGCTTTCTGAGGGGCCGGCGGCTCTTCGTGCCGGTGGACGCGTAAAGCGGGTGCGAGCGGCGGGCTCGGAGCCGTGCCGGGTGGAAAGCCGCTACCCCCGGGCGCGGAAAGGACCGGCGGCGCGTGAGGGGCACGGTTAGAGGTGAACGAGGATGGGGCTGAGCTCCGCCAGCGCCTTCCAGGTTGATCTCGGTACTAGAGCCACCCCCACCGACCAGTCCTCGCAATTTAGTATTGACTTATCTTGAGGTGAAAAGGACGGTCCTTGGAAGCGGTTGCTGTATTGCATCGAATACTAATCATTAAGTCGTGTCTCCAGTAGTCATTTTCATAGGTTAGGTGTGCTTGCTCCCACGTTTCGGGTGCTTCTTGGGTTGATTTTGAATTCTGAAAGGTCATAAATGCTCTGAGTAGGGATAATGATCTAAAATATGGAGCGGCAGTAAGCGGTATCTTTCTAAGGTGCTTGGTCCTATTGGGATTTAATGTAATAATACAATCTAATTTAATTATTGTCATGTGAAGATTGCAATTTTTTTTCTTTCTCTAGTATTAAGGATGAAAATCTTTGATATCATGTTCAGAAATTCACAAAAACTTAATTCCCATATCTTCAGATAAGGAAAAGCAGGCGCAGGGACAAAGAGGCTTGTTTCCTGCATGTGTATGTGATGCTACGCATTACTTTCTGTGACAGCAGTGTACAAAAGGCTATATGGATTGGCTACCATTTCTTTGGATAATGGTCTCTGTTTTAAGTGGATTTGCCATAGAAGCAAATGAATTCAAGTAAGTGCAGCCTGCTTTTTAGGTTTTTGTTACTGTTCCTTGGTCAATAATACCCACATTATACTGTTGAGTAGACGAAAGGGATAATACGTTTACTGAAGACTTAACATGTAGGTGAGTATAAAAGTCATTGTAAAGTAAGAGCGCTAAGCATAGAGTTCTGTGCTTGCCTGAAATGTCTCAGTTGATTCAGATGAACAACGAAAGTGAAAATATTTATACTAGTGAGATTCTGTAAAATCAGAGAGATGAAAGTGGATTAGATTTCTCCGGCTAATTTTAGCTGTTGTCCTCTTAAGAGTTTACTATGTTTCTATCACTACAAAGAAAGAGAGCGCTGTGTGTTTGCTTCTGCTTGTTGCTGTTACACTTGTCTGAGATCCATGACTGAAAGATTAATGACCCTTTTAAAGACTTAGTAAAATGTAATGCTTGCTGTGAAGTGTTGTGCCTGGGGAACTGGATTTAATTGTTTTACTAATAAAAGAGGTAGGCAATATTTTCATAGCTCTTAGGTGTTTTATTAACTAATAAGAGGAGCCTTACAGTGTCATACATTTTGTTTCTTTTCATAAAATACTGAGTAATGACCCTTGCAAGGGAATCTGATAAACAAATGAATGCCACTTCTAGCTATCATGTCAGCAGTTGAAGTATGGGTGCCAGTTAACTATGAAAAGTTAATATGTTTTTGAAATGCAACTTTAATTAACTAGAGAGCAGGCAAGTTATTTAAAGGGGTAATATAAACACAATATATCCAAAGTTGAGGCTTTCCTCACTTTATCAAAATAGGCAATGAATAAATATTCTACAAATGCATTAATTCTTGTGTTGCTCTGTTGTTCAGATGCCTAATGGATGAAACTTCTACAAAGAAAGGTAAAAACAGTCATGTTTTCCAATTCAATGAGAATAAATAATTGTAAGGCTTTTCAAATAACTATAGGGATTTTTTTCTTGTATTCCTTAAGGGTTATGAGAAAACTGTGGGCTAAATCAGGGCATCATTGGGATATATCTAGACAGGGGGGTTTCAATTTACTGTTGAGATTGTTATTGAACAGCTGGACTTGCAGAGGGGAATACCAAGAGGGGAAAAAAGATCAGGAATTATTACACTTAAATACCCAGATCATGGAAGGTAAATTGGCATTTTTTGAATTTGTGATGGAGCTGGAGTTTTTTGGGAACACCACTTCCCTAAAAGTATAGATTTACTTTCATGTTATTTCTTGTAATGAAGGCAACACTTTGCCGATTCTGCTCGGATATGTTGAGATGTAGAACGAAGGAAAAATGTTGTTAATGTGCCTACAAGTCAACTGGGCACAGCGAAATTGATCATGTAGAAGGATTGCTAACAGTCAAAGTTGGAGATTGACCACAAATTTTGTTGCTCAAGTTTTTACTTTAACTGGTTTTGATGCACTTGATGCTGGTGCTGGCATGCAAAAAGTGGCAAAGAATAAAACTGATATCACATGCACATGAGATATTTCTAAAAAGCCCTTTCCTATCACCAAGTGAAGTATTTAAGTTGGACTTAAGCCAATTCCATGATTTTGTGTTATAATTGCTTTAGTAACTCATTATTTATTTAACAACAGAAATTACAGGTCCTCTTACTATATCCATCCCATGAATTATGTATGTGTATATATCTCACGTTACTTATGGTTTGAATATACTTTGTTTTGCAAACTTCAGGTTTGGATTTTTTTTATGGATTGTCTGGTTTCACTTTACAGGCTATTGCTCTGATCTAACTCCATTTCTTTTCATGGTTGTGAATTTTTTTTCCGTTTCTCTACCATTTTTCTAGTCTGTGTAAAGAAGAAATAGAATTGATGTGTTGAAGTGTCTTAAACTTTAGTCTGAGCAAAGAAATCACATGTATTCCCAAGGAAATGGTACAAAAATTATAGTGAATTCATCTGCCCTTCTGCAGGAAATTGAAATTGGCCAGTTCTCAGCTCTCCGTGGAGAGAATTTGATGAAATAAATTGAAATTAACTAAGGGACAGATATTAAAGTTCCCTAACCTTTCTATTCCCTAAATTTTTACTTATATTTTACTTTGAAAGGTGAACTTTAACCTTTATTTCTAACGACTAGTCTAATTGAGTACTCTGTTACTTCTAATGACATGTTTAATCCAGTACAATTGCTTTTCTTGATCAGGAAAGTTTTTATGTAAGAATTGATTTGTGTTAGTGCCTTATGAAATAATTTCGTAGATATAAGCTACTAAATAGGAAACGAAAGATTTCATGATAGACTGAGTCATTTGCTAAAAAATACAGAATCTGAACTTAGTTAACTGCATTAAATTGCATGACGTTTATGTTTCCATGCTAGTGCTAATTCCTCTTAAAGACTACCATGTGAAGAAACATTCAGTTATTAATGTATTTTTAAATACTAGCGTACATGCTTCATTTGTTTTAGTTGCTTCTCTTGTTTTTGTTTGTGTTTTGCTTTTTATTTTTTTATTTTCTTCTCTTCTTTGGTTGATATTTTCCCTCATTCTTTGGTGCTTTTTAATATGCTTTTAGTTATTTTATAGATTGTGTCAGCAATCAAAGCTGGAAAACAAGTCGTGTCCAAGCATACTAAACCAGCATTCTGACTTTGCAGCAGTTCTCTTCTATTTAGTCTAATTAGTGATGACCGAATGTTCCACTCCTGAGTGACATGGTAGCCACTGATGTAATAACATTTTTGAGCTAATATTGAAATTATTATTTTGGTAGCAAAACGATCTCTTTGAACTTTGAGAGGATTTGTTATGTTCGTTCTAATGGTTGTCTTTCCACACATATAGCAGAAAATATTTTAAAAATGTAACTGTGGACAGTTTATTTAAAATGGAATTTTAGAAAGGTGTAATCTGAGTTTAAAAAAAGTCAAGGAATGAACTGATATTATAAAAACAAATACAGATGGACAGTAGTTTATCTTTTAAATTTTGCTCTTAGAATGATTATTTTATTTCCCCCCCCTCCTGAATTTCTGACAGATTATGTTTTTCTTCATTCTCTCCTTTCTTGTACTTTTGAATGCCAGGTTTTTTGTTTTTGATCATGGTATTTGAACATTTGTAGACTGTAATGCAATGATTCTGTTTTTCATTCTGTGCCCCCTGCTTCTATTTTTTTTCTATCCTGTGTTGGATTTTTTTTCTTTTTCTTTGAATTTCTTTCTGTTCTCAATATATTTCTGATAATGTGCCATTTAATGCCAAATGCAGAAATTCAGGGTTAGCAAACTGCTACAGAAAGAAGGATTATTGTTTCTTGACTCAATGGTCCGGTACTTCAGAGTAAGTGGTACAAAATTTCATTGGCCAGTTTATTTCAGGTTGCACTGGACAGGACATCCTTTAATCTAACTGCTAAATAACCTTCATGTGAGTATCCTGATTAATTCTTCAGGAGATTCTGTTTTCTATTACAGTCTGACATCCCTCTGAAAGGTCTCTAAATAATCTTGAATTCACAATAAGTTCTCTAACATATTTAAAATGCTATTTTTTTCCCATTCTGTACTCATTAATGAAGGGTATATACTTAGATTATGTGGTTATTGTGTTGCAAGTGTTTTGTTATGTGACCATTCTGTTTGCTCTTTTATCTTTAATAAGAGTAAATCATATAGTTAGCAGATGCCCTGGAGTTTTCTTGTTTTATTTGGGTGTAGTTTAGCTTGAGTTCTGAGGTACCATGTCATTTCCTGCTGACTAACTCTATTAACTCTTGCAGTGCTTTAAAGTTGCAGAATTTAAATATTTGCATTGATGCATGTACTCTGTGTGAGAAGAGGCTGCGAGAGTTCAGTTTATTTTTATTGGAGAAGAGGAGGCTTAAGGGGGAACTAAGTGCCATCCTCAAGTACCTAATGGGTGGTCATAGAGAAGATGGAGCAAGAGTTTTCTCAGAAGCAGTTAGTGAGAGGATGAGAGGTGACACACATGTTATAGTAGGGGAAGTTCCAGTTAAATCTAAGGAAAAAAAATCCTCACAATGTTGGTGGTCAAACACTGGAACAGGCACTTAGAACAGTTGTGAGATCTTCATCCTTGGAGATTTGGGGCTTGATTGGCCAAGACCCCAAGTACCTTGGCTTAGCATTAGGCTTGGCCTGAGCAGGGGCTGGACCAGAGAACTCCCTCAGGTACCTTCTAGCTTAAACCATTCTATGATTCTGTTCTCTGATTCTGTATGTACACACACCTGTAGTTACATATATTTTTTTTTCCCTAGATTTTGCATTTGCTTATAACTCTTGTTCTGTTCCTGCTTCCCCTTTGCTGGATGTTCTGCTAAATTATTTCATATTATTATACGTATACATTTTGCATCAAGTCTAGACTGTAACTGGAAGCTGACGGATTTGTGCAAACTGCATGCAGGGGTTCTAAGATGGCTATATTTGATACCTGAAAAATCTTTAGTATGAATTTCAAGTCACTTTGTTTACAGCTCCTTTAGTCACTAATTAGTATACTCCTGTTTCATAGTTGAAGTTGAGGTTTTTTTCTTCAAGTAACAATTTTATGTCCCAAAGGACTGATGGATATTGTTTGCTTTCCATGAGTTTTTGTGACCTGTAAGTGAAGTGTTGTTCAGGTACCCAGTGAACTTTGATCTCTGTGTTTGCAGTGGAACTGATGAAGTTCTGCAGTGTGGCGATGTGAGGTATCAAATATGGGGAATGTAATACAGAATAAATGAATGTGAAAAATAGTTTCTCTACCCAATTTATTTTAGATATTATAACATCTATTTTCTCTAAGTGTAGTAGAAATATATTTCCAGTCAGAAATTTAAGCTTTTCAAATTAGTGTCTTGCCTTGAAGCATATCATGTGAAAATTTGTGAGCAAGAGAGCTGTAATTCAGCAATTTCCAAAGCAGTCAATGAAGAATTGTGCTGTGATTTTTGCCATGGGATCTAAACAAATTATTCTAAGTTTCTGTAGAATAAAACTGGAATAAAGTAATAACCCAAACTGTCTCAATTTTATAAGTCATTATTTGGGTATCATCTGCATGCTAACCTTTGTGAATCTTTGTATTCTCTCTTTCAATACTTTGAAATACTCCCTTTAAATCTGTTCAAAATAGTTATTTTTAAATGCTAGTCAGGTCATTACATAGTGCAAATTATTTGGTTCCCCAAAATTCGATCATATAAGTGGAAGTTTTAAGTGTTGGTTTTACTTATTTTTTATGATTAAAGATTGCAGAGAGGCAGATCAGGTGTAAAGTAACTGAATAATAGTAGAAAATATGCTGTGCTAAGATGCTTCAGCTTTTTCATATGTCACATTTCATTGCAGTTTATGTTCTTTGATCTGAGAGAATTACTTTGCAGTGGTATCTGTTTAAAAAATAGCGCTGTTTTACTTTCCTTTGAAATACCTAACTTGATGTTGTAATTTGTCTACATGTAGCTCTGGAAATCCTGTTTAGTGGAGTAGGTTCCCAGTGTGCTAGGAGAGTACCTTATCTTGAATATAAGATAAGAAACAACAGAATATGGATGGGAAAACAAAAAACCCAATAATATTGCTTAAAATACTGGAATTATATGACTTGATTCAGTATTAGAGAAGGTAGAAATGCTCTGCTCTTTTTGAGAGCTCTTGTGTAATCTTCTACATACTGCCCTTCTGAGAAGTACTTGCTTGAGATCAATAATTCAGAGGTGGCGTTTAGCAGGATTTCAGCTTAATCATGGCATCACAAGACCAGAGATCTTAGAAGATGATGCAAGAAATTCCATTTTAATAGGTAGACATGAGTCTGCTGAAATTAGTGTCCGCTTAACCCTAAACATAGGTTGGTGGGGTGAGGTTTTTTTTTTTTTTTGTACTTGCTATCATAGCTCACTCTGTTCTTCTTAAATATGAACTCCCTCATTTATTTGTAGTAACTCTTTTTCTGTGATACATTTGTGTTCCAATGAATACCACAGATTAATTGCATGGAAAACACTACTTTAGTAGTTTCTATTTTCTATCTTTCAGTTTAATTGAATTTCCCTGTTGTATTTTTTTCCCTTTTAAAAGTGAGTTATTCCGCTCTTCCCTCCCTGTGCATGTAGTGAATATTGTTTTTCTTTTCTGCAATGTTCTGCCTGAACTGAATAGATCAAACTAATAACAATATTCCTGTTGGTTGCTGTTTAATTTAAATATAGTCTGTTTTTTTACAATGCTAAATCCCATTTTTTATGTATGCTGAGAGGTTACCTGTTCTTTTGACAACTGTATTAGCAGGAAGGCTTCAATAATAAAAAAAATTATTATTTTTTTTAACTTTTGGTTGATATAGGTGAACTCATCTCAGTAACCTGTCTGATTGAGGTGGGATGATCCCAAAATGAAAGCACCATGTCAATTTGCACTGCATTTGGCAAGAGTAGGGTTAATGTCATTAAAAACTTCTTAGTGGCATTTAGGTCAATATCTGAAGGTAAAAGCAGTATGTGCATTTGACATTGTACAGCATCATTTATTAAGAGACTTTAATTAGTTCTCTGTTTTTAAAGCAAAAAAATAGTTTTGTTCAACTTCTTTCTGTATGTTTTTGTCAATTTATATTTTACAGCAATAATGTAAGCAATGAAATAAATGTCCTCTGCAGAAAACCATGCCACTCATCAATATGAGCTACACAAAACATAAATTATAATTGTAATATCAGGAAAAGATCTTCAAGTTCAATACAATTGTTGCGGTTTAAAACAGTTTTTTAACAGTGGAAATGCACATCAAGATATATGTTGAGAAAAATAATGTTTGCTTGATAAGAAAACTCTCTGATTTGTTCTATTGGTTAAGTGTAATCTCTTGCGAAGAAGCACTCTTGTATTCAAAAGCTGATTTGTATGCCACGTAAGTAACATTTTTGAATTCAGCAATACATATCACTGCCCTGTATTATTTTTCAAGTGTGCATTGGTTTGTTTCACAATTATACAGGCTGGGTAAGTGTAACAATTATGCTGTATTATTTAGTAGTATATTCTGTGGTAAATCTGAAAAAATAGCTGTAAACTCCGTAGAGAAAGGTCTGAAAGTGATACATCGTGACTAGGAATGGGAATATCAGGCTTGATGCTTGGAATTCTCACTGCCTTGCTGAGTCACACTGGGCAAAAACTCTAACCACCTTCTTACTCGGATTTCTCTGCCATAAATGCAGATAATTCTGGGTGTTCAGAAGGTTAATTTGTGAATGCGTATGAAGGCTTTAAGAATGTTGAGTGAAAAGCACTTCATAAGGAAGCATCATATTGAAATGCCAGATTCTGAATTACATGTCAGTGACTTATCAGAATGTATTTAGACTGTAAGGAAAAAAGCCTTTTTATAAAAAAAAATACTCAACCGTTTACACTGGTTCTTTGTCTGGCAAATATTCAGGCTAGCAGTCTACAGATTAATTTAGTTTCATGATGTTCTTTCCCATTGGAAGCAGGGGCAAAAGATCAATGATCAGTATTTCAAAGGCTTCTGTAGCAAAGGTGTTTGTGAACAAGGTGCTTTTGAATAAGGTAAAAACAGGATTCAATTTGACTGTGAAAGTAGGGTTGTTATACTGAGGTAAGGTCACTGAATATTAATGATTTTGGGAACTTTGTTGTACTTCATGTATTAGTTACAACAGCAACTGTATTGTGAGTTTGAGAAGACTTTTGGATATCTTCAGAAACAGTATCTGTAAAAAGAGTAACAAGATATGATTCCTTTTATTTACAACAAGTCTCATTTTCAGTCTAGGTTGCCCTTATGTGGTCCTTTGTACTGGACCTAATAAAGCTGAAGTTTACTGTTGACAAATGCACAGGAGAAGGAATAATTCCAGCTAACCATGCATATTCTAAATAAACTGTGATTATTTTGGAGGAAAACCCACGTGTTCTGGTGGTGGTATGTTGAGTAATCCTCACTAAGCCTGAGTGCTCAAAATGCAAATAATTAAAACACGTGCACATAATGTCAGAAGAGAACAGAAACTATTTTAGAATGCTGTTCACTTCTATGAATGATTAGTACTTAATCGCCTGAAATCAAGTTCAGGTAGCTTTACTTACGAGATAGGGAGGGCAGAAATAGGTACAGCCAAGAGAAAGGGCAGCAGAAGTGATTAGGAGATGTAGAAAGGATTGAGTAACCTGGGAGAAACAACTTGTTCACTTTTATACAGAGAAAAACAAGAACAGTCTGAATAAAAGGTAATCTTGTGACAAGGACAATGCTTTTAAAAAAACCAACAGGAATGAGAGAGTTAAATTCTTCTGGGCATCAGCTAGTCACGAACTAATACGGCTAAGGAAAGTATATAGACAATTTTCTGTAATTTTCTAGACTTGGCACATTGATGTGATCTCCCTTTGAAGTATTTGGTAGTGGTGTTTGTCAATAAGGACAGTAACTACCATCATGAACTACATGGTGATTCTTATGTTTCTTATTCAGCCCTGATGATTTGTGCTTTAAATTCAGCAAACCTGCAAAAATTCATGCAATTTTTATTTGTATTTTTGTTTTAAAGGTTTTGACACATTTATGGTTTCTTCTGCTGAAGAAATTAGGTAAATTGTTAAATAAATTTTATCAAAATCAAATTAATGAATGAATCTCAGTAATGGCAAACTAAAATATATGGTTTAGGTTTCATACAGACTTAGCAGTCTATTAATAACTTGTGATTGCCTAGATACTTGTACTTCTATTATAATCTAATTTTCAGACAAATATAACTGAACATCATTAAACGGGAGGGGGTAAAGATGGCCATGTAGAAGTCTAATAATTTATGAGCTAAGTGCCTTTTGTGTGAGAGTCCTAATTCTGCTGTCTGGTTGTAAGAGAGTTGTTTTCTGGCATTTATTGTCACTGTGGAACACCAAGGTTGTGTTCTTGTATGTAGGGATCTGAGAAACTTTCTCATTTGAGCATGCCTTTGAATTTCAGTGAGTTGAGTTATGTGAAGTTTACTGAGATGTATAAGACCAGATACTTGATTAATTCTTTTTAAGGCTACAACGTTCTGTGTGATGATGGCATATGTGACAACTGAAGAAAATGGTGTTGAGACCCCTGGGAAATTAACATGTTTAATTGAAGGAAGGACAAATTGACTTAATTTAGATAACTGTAATAGGACCCTAATGTTAAAATTTGGCTAACTATTGCCTCTTAAAAATAATGGAAAGGTACTGGGTTGGAGTTATAGAAATTCTTGATAATCTTTCTGAGGGTGCGGGGGGATGCTAGAAATGTGGAGCATCTTCTTTAGAGGCCTGCTTGAGACTCCATTATGACATCATTTAAAGGTGAAGTAAACTCATAGTCATTTCTTTGCCTATAAAACAATAAATGTAAGTGTAGGACTAGTTATTTTGGTAACAATTTGAGCCTGTGTTTCTTGGTGCTCCTGAAATGTAGCAAAGAAATTCTCTAAGGTGAATGAATGCAGAAGCAAGGTCAGCTGTGCCACTTGCTTCCAAAACAACTTTCTCCCTGATTAAACAGCTTCCCTTGCAACACAAAACTTTAACTCTTTCTGCATCTGAGTGGGAAAGGATGGATCGTTACGGTGATTCTGCCTTTTCACAAAGGCCTGCTTAAGAGCATCATGACAGATCTACCAGTTACAGGTATGCCCTCTGATTACCGAGTCCTGCTAGCAGTAGCATGGAGCAAACCAGGGTATGGGCTAAAACCTCACTATATTTGATTTAGGAATATGAATGATTTTCTGATTGATGTAATTTCACGTATTAGTGAGTGAGTGATTTAACCATATTTTATGTTTATATGAGGTAATCAGTTGAAGGATACCCTGGAGTCACAGCTGTGCTTGCAAACATTATCGTGTTACTGACATATAGTAACACAAGTATAGCATCTTAGTTGATTTCTGCATGATGTATATGCTTTTCACTTTGTAATCAGTACTGCAGCAGCTTCCAACTTGGGATTTCTAATTCTGAGGATGACATTTCTCTTTTTCATAACATACTTAGATCGAGTTCTATTCTGTATTCTCAGATTTTCTAAGCTCCTTGTGTAGGGTGTGAAAGTAGACCACTCTTGGAGGTGGGCTTTTTACTGCAAGCAGCTATTGAGCCCTGAGAGCTGCTGGCTGGTAGAAGGTTTTCCAAGCTCCTTGACACTAAGTAGGGCAGTTCTGTGAAGCAGAGAAGTCTTGAGAGCTTCAAGTTACCCTGGCAGTCTTAAGGCTTTTAAATTCTCTTCTGTGACTTTGAGCTCCGGGCTTCAAGGTGCTGTATTTCCAGATCTTCAAGCAGAACCCTAGTGCTGCAGTAGGGAAGTTAGCTTCACAGAAAGCTTCCATCAGAAACAGATCCATGATTCGGCCTCCTCTGATCAGAGGTGCCAGCACAAAACTCTTTAGTCAAGGAACTTCCGTTTTCTGATAACCCCTATGTTCAGTCAGAAGTTTCTACCAACTCTAAGAAGTGTGGTACAGTGATATCTAGTGGGAAAAGTTCCTGAGTATTTAATTATGTATTGATTTAGATGTTAACGTTGTTATTATCTAATCTAATTTTGGAGATAATTGTAAAACTTTAGAGTATCCGTTGCTAATATGCACAGTTTATTTTTCCCTATCATCTTAAAATAACACAGTTGAGGTTCTATATGTTTTTCAAGGGAATTGTAAAGGTGTTAGGTTGATTTTGGAAAACTTTACTACACGGATGCATAGAAGCAAGACTGCAAAGATCTGTGTGTAAATTTCCTAGCTATGTTGTTGTGTTCATGCTATTGATGCTATTAGTGTTAATGCTACACTAAAGTTGGATTATGGTTTACGTGTGTTTGCTGTGGGTTACAACTATGTAAGTATGTGCATATAAGCAAGTGTCAAAGTAGAAATCTCATCTTCCGTTTTATCCTGTAGTAACTTGCCTGTTTGTTTATGGAAATAATCATCAATGAAACTAATTCCTGAGATTTAAAAATGCTGCCAGTTGGAAGCAGGATGAACAACAAATCATCTTTTTGGCAGAGCTGAGACGATGTAGGTTTTGGGTATTTCTTACAATAGAATCTGTGGTTTACTTTGTGTAATAAAATATTTAGTTACCTTTTCCCATAATTTCTCTAAATCCAAATCATCTTTTTCATTACACCAAATTCTATTTTGTTTTATAAATCCCAAGCTACCTTAATAATCCAGCTGGTATTCTGTTACTTCAGATCTTCACTGTTCTCTTCTCTCTCCCTCTTTTTTTTTTTTTCTTTTTTTTTTTCTTTCTTCTTCCCCCCACACCTTCTGGGGAAAAACCCTTCTGGTCTTCCCAGTGTATTAGCAAAAAATTTCACACAGGAAAGTTGCTGATGGAGCTTGTATCATTTATTTTAGGAGAATCCACTTTCTTTCTAAGGACAATGCTGTCAAACCCAGAGGAGACACAAGTTGATGTAGGGATGTTATTGAATTGTGGGATGAGTAGAATAATAAGTCATTCGTAGTCCCTTTAGCCCTCATGAAATACGTGGGATGAAGAAGAGTATAGAATATGATGCTGTGTGTTTGCATTTCTTTACTTACAACATGAAATACAGGCACTGACAGGAAAAAAAGCACAAAAGCTAAACTTTATGAGCTGAATATTAAGCTTGTACAACAGATAAGCTGAAATATTTGCCATAGATATTCATAATAGAATGATGAAATCAATACGTTCAGGCTTAATCACAGAGCACTTGTGGTTGTGTTCCGGAATTTCGCAGTTATAGAAGCTTTGATTTAATGTACAAAATATACTCTAAGCAAGGGAAGAGTGCGTTACTGTTTGCTAATTTGGGAAGGAAGAACTGGGCTGGGGTCCTAGTCTGGCATCCGCATCTACAGCAGTGCTGCTCCTGAATCACCAAGCCATTGCCTTTGACCCTCACAGTGTTTGGAAAAATTTTGAGGATACTAGCTCGATGAGTAAATAGATACAACAAGTGACCATTAGGAGGCAATCTATTTGAAATAATTTCTACGTATGTTTTTCTGGTTTTGTTCTACCTTTATAAGAATAACATCTGTTCAATTCCCAGTTCGCTCAATGCTTAGGCATCTGTTCAATGCCTAGGACTTTTTTTCACTGTAATTGCAGGAATGTAATTTCTGTAGCTTCTGTTGATGTCTTTTAGCTCTGAGTTGCATAAATAAAGTTAACTTCTAAAAATAATTTTTATTTTCTTTTTAGACAAAGAGGATTCAGATGTGGAAAAGCCTGATAGATTCTTTTCTTGCTTGAATTGCATTTCGATGGCATTGTGGGATTTTCATTTCAGTACTGGCAGTTCTTTAGGTATAAGTAAAATGATAGTTGGTTGGAATTTTCTATGCCTCAGCTATGTGAATTCACATAATTCTTCTTGGAGAATTTGACTGTTGGCCTTATCTTCAGCACCTGCCTGTATTACAGCTCCAAATAAATGCATTAATGATGGTGCATAGCGTTCCAGGTGTCTTTCTCACTCTCATGGGTATGAAAGGTTTATGAATTTCTGTATGCCTATTATATGTTATGTACCATTGTTCAAGTGGATTCAGTAACCCAAATTAATTTTACAGTCATCTGTATGTATTTCTAAATTTTACTTCCTCTTAAAAAGCATTGTTCTGTAATACATAAGCAGACATAGTTAGACATATGCCATAGCATTTCACAAGAATATAAATAGTAATTTTTGGCATCAGTGTATGAATTGGAATATACAAGAAACAGATAGTTTAGAGAAAAAATAGTTAATTTTAATTGCTGATGACTTTCCAAATATAATAATGATATTTTATTCTCCTTTCCTTTTTTTTTTTTCTGTGGCAAATGTGATTTGCATTGCTGTAGTGAATGCTACATAACTAACTAGAGGGATTCAGTTAGTTTTCATTTACTCCTATTAGACAAATTATGGACTTTTCATAGGTAAAATATTATTGCTCAGCAGTACTAATTACAGCAGTGACTTAACACGGTTAAAAATATTTTCCAACTTTTCAATTCTGAAGAATTTAGTAAAACTTGTTAAGCACTTGACAAATTTAGTAGATTTCCCCACCTTTGACGAACTTCTAAACCCCTTCCAAATTTAAGTAATGCTGTTATTTCAGAATGTTTTTTTGTTCTGGATCTTTTTTAGATCTTATTTCCACTTTGCCCAATAACTAATGTAGAAGTTGCATACCTTTTTGGTAAGGTCATAGTTGCATAGTCATCTGCATCAATTTGGAAGTGGGAGTGGATTGCATCTGTTCTTATTCCAGAACAAAGATGATGATTCTTCTAGAAAAGAAGTTGTTTCTCTAAAATTCCTTTCGGTGAAATATGCTGGTGTTCAGTCTTTATCATTCTTCACTGCTGCTAACTTTTGGTTTTATTGATCAGATTGAGTTTCTGAGGGACTAAGGCCTTTAATGAGTTTTTCCAGATGCAGTTGCAGCTTGGTAATTGTTCTACTGTTTCTGTTTTCTTCTGGAGAAGTATTTCTGGAGCAAGTAGATGGCTCCTATCACTGAGTTGTCTGAGGAGGATGGCTCATACAGAATAGCGGGAACTGTACCTGCAAATCCTATGAAGAACAGAGGCATCATTTTGAACAAATTTGCTTTCAATAGTTTACTGTTAAAATAAAAATGCTTTGTGGAAAATCAGATGACAAAAGCACTTTGTGCATCTTTTACTAGTGTCACAATTCAGCTTCTTGCTCTAACTAGATCATATAACAACATCCTTCTCTCTCTATACTTGAGATAACTCAGTGCACCTTGGTAGTGCAGGTAAAATGTGAGATTCAACTTTTGTATGTTTTTTGGAATAGACTTTGAATAATTATTGAAGCTGTGTAACAGTAACTTCTTCCAAGCGACATTTAAAATAATTATCTACAATGATACATTTGAGCTTGACATTTGTACTAGACTCCCATCATTAATGTGTGTATATAAATACGCTAAAAATGGTGGGCCAACTGTGGCGTAATTTTTTGACGCTGGATAGTGGTGCTGCTGACATTCTTAAAGAAGCTTATTTCTCACTAACAATCAGTTATGTCCAGACTGTTCAGGTACTCTGAAATTACTTGATTTCAGCAGAGAAAGCTCAGAGGCCTTGCTTTGAAACCTTGAGTCCTTTGTTGTGCTGTGCTGTATGGATGTGGTAAGCACACTTTGTCCTAGCTACCCTTGTCTTTTATGCTTTCACTGTGTGTTGCTATAGGGTGACTTCTATGTCTGATTCTATGTGGAGATAGAAGATTTGATATGACTCAAGATGAATGAAGAAAGAAATAAGAGCCTGTTTTTCAGGCATATTTAAGTTCATAATTAAAGACATTTTCCATTGCTTTCATCTGATTGTGGATTGGATCAAAAGTGTGTGATAGTGATCAATATCTGCAAGATTACATTTTTCATATAAAATAGTTCTGTGTACAAATAATTAATAGAGGTAAGAAAAAATCCTGCCCCCACCTTGCTTTTTCTTCCTTGCCTCCTGCCTGATCTGTTAACATTGTCTTTTTGATCTAAAGGTTTGGAAACTTGGTATTGCAAGGCTTGGTTATAATCTGCCCCCAGAAATTTTCTCAAAATTTTCTTCAACATCAAAAGTTCCTGTATCTCCACAATGTTGGAAAAAAAAAATATGTTCACACTTCACTCTGCAAATCTCCTGATATTATGAGAAAAGTGTATATCTTTAGACCACAAAATGGGCTCTGTAATTTTCATTTCAAGTATAGTACAAACTTTCTTGTAAAATCTAAAAATATGGTGACCTTTTAGAGCTCATAGAGGTGTTCTTCAGAGCTGATAAGTAGTGTAGTTTTCCCCTGCTGATACTAATTTACTGTGATTATAGTCCATTTCAGATTTATTCTAGAAGTTTTTTAGTATATGATCTAGCAATCTGGTGGATTTTAGTCCTCTATTTAGTTATGGCAAGGTATTAATTTGGTCCTCCTTTTATTTTTACTTTTCCCACTTTACCTTGTCACAGGATGTTATTCTAGTGAATTGTTTGTCTTAATTTCTGCAGAATGGTTCTATGTCCCTGGAAACATTCCCTTGTGTAGACTATAAACTTCTGAAATGCTCAGTAATGGTTAGAACTCTTCTCATTATAATGAAACATTTTTCCTCTAGAGTAAGAAGCACACCAAATGCACATTTTATTTTTTATTTTATTGTGGGCTTTTGGTTGTTCACCTGTGACAATGCAAAGGGTCCGCTTTCTTCTACAGGCTAATTTGTTTAACCTACTCCTTTACTTGTGCGTGTTTTGGGGGAAAGGAAGTATGTACAGAAGGTCTGAAACTGGAGTGGCCATCTTTGGACAAAAATTTTTCTTCTGCTAGTAGTCACTTTCCATTACCTTTATTACTGGGGAAATAGCATACTCCACATGGAAGAAAACTCCAGGGTACTGATGAGGATCATGTGGAGTCACCTACATTTGTCTGTACAGAGCTGAGCTTTATTTAGAATGGCTAATGCTGATCAGGAGCTAACAAAGCTCCTGACTCCCTGCCAGCTCCATGCACAATTACTCTGGTCCCTGGAGTGTGGTGCTGAGGCACTGCAGCTGACTAGTAATGCAGCATCATGCCAGAATTAACCCTGCTGAGCCAGCTCCAATGTTTTCCCCATCTGTAGTCTGCTTATTTTTCACCCTGAAAAATCTAACAACTGAAAGTCGAATGTAGTCATCAAATTGTCCACATGAAATTCCACTTATTTTGTATGAATGTGAACCAGTTCTAATTTTGTGTCCTGAGAGATTTCACAGAATGCTCTTTGCTAATTACGGTAACCTACAGATGCAGAAATCTTTTTCTGCTTATTGTCCCCTGTCTGCCAGGTCAGCTCACTAAGTTTGACGCACATCCAGCTTTTTCCCAGCTGATTGCCTACAAATTACAAAAGTCAATGTTTGAATGTCAGCAAATCACCTTTTCTGGATTTGGTTGAAGTCAAGAATTTTTTCTTCAGAGTTGGGTTTTGCAAATAGTAAATGGAAATTTTGGAAATAAGAATCCATATTTGTGTCTGTTTCTCCTTGTCCCATTGGATCCCATGCCATCATTGACTTCTGTAACTTGGTCTGCTACACACAATGAGCCTTCTCCAGGAGAATCTCCTTACAGATTGTGTGTGCTTCATCTGAAAAGAAGTCAGTCTTGGTGTGTGACTGCTCTAACAGCTTCCCTGGTGGTAATTAGAGACATAATATTTATGGAAAAGGTAGATCTTGTTCAATTCTCTATTCCTCTGCAATTAAACTTATTACAGGTATCTGTATTGTTGAAGTGTTTTGGAACAAGAATTTTGAATAAGCCATGAAAGCTATCATTTAGATTCACAAAGTGTATCTTAGCATGTGTTTATTAATTAAAAAATTAGAAATGCCTCGCAACTTTTAAAGAAAACATGCAAAAATTATGAATTAGAATACGTATATGTAAGATGTAACTAATTAGACAAACAATTAGGTATAATGGGTCTGCCTTGATAGCAAAAGGTTTTGAAGTTGATGTAACAGCTGTAGTAATAAAAAGTTATTTTTAATGGTTATCAGCCACTGAATTTAATCTCTTCTTTATGAAAACATATTAAACGTAGAAGTTGAAAATACAATTCAGCGCAATTTTAAAATCATTCCTAACTGTAGAGTTTTACAATTGATGTCTTTTGATTCATACATCTGAAATATGTCATGGCAATGTGTCTTGGACTACTTTGATAGGACCTCCTACTTCACCTTCTGTGTCAGTTCAGTCCTTTGTCCAGCTGTTAAGACCAGTAAAAGTGGCCATAAATATCAGTTTTGAGGCTGGTGCCATGATAGACTTTTAGGTGTTTCTGTGGCAAAATTACCCTCACATTTCAGTAACTTTAAGTTTTTATGAGATTGTGCTAAAGTGTGTCCTGCTCATCAAAGGTTTTTGTCTCCTTAAAATTAACCTAAAAAATTCAGGATTCATTCTGATTATGGGTAGCTAATTATTTACAGGTACTTCTGTTTATCTGGCTTCTAAAATTTAAATGATAGTATTAAATAAAACTGTTGTTACATTACAGTGAAAAGCACTGACTGAAAAGCAATGTTCAGTTTATCTTGAGTCCTAATTAAGCCCTGATCATTAGAAATTCAGAATCATCTTATTGCTGTAATAAAAATACTATTTTATGCGTTTTTCCTTTTTGTGCATATATGTGATTCTGAAAACCAAAGTATTCCTTTGTTGTTGTAAATAGATCCATATGGTGATAAAAAGTGACAAAACCAATTGGATTTCTCCAAAGAAATGCTTCTGCACTGGACAAATAAATAGTGGTAACTGTATATTCTTGCCTCACATGACTTCTCTTTGGAGAAATTATTGGTGCTGTCTCAACTGAATGGTTGAATGCTTAGCTGATTTTTTTAGGAATGAAATAAAGTTTTTCAGTTGCAGTTCATCATTTGGGATGATTGTTTATAAACACTCTGGTTATATAGCTGCCCGTAAAGTAACTGTTCTTGCATTCTTAAAATATGCTTAAAAAACACATTAATTTCATATCAATAGTCCAAAAGTATAAATGTGATGCCTTGTTTGTTGGTGTATTGGAAACACCCTGATCAAAGAAATGTCGAAAAGTAAGTTTTACATGCTTGCTTTATTTCAGAAGACAGGCTGCATGATTTCAAACTGCATGAGTCCAGTTGAGAATCATTGCTTTATTCAGTAGATTTTCCTGGAGTCTGAAATAATAGAAACTAATCAGCACCTCTGTGTCTTAATTGTTTGAATCATTCATGCATTAACCAATCCACTTGCAAAGCAATTAAATGCTATCAGTGTGAAGTGTGTTTATACAGCTTTGTTGTAAGATTCAGAAAAGAACATAAAGTAGTAAATTCTAATAATAGAGAATCTGTAATAGAAAGACTTAATAATGTGGATCAATTCTTTACAAAGAGGGATTCCCGAACTGCACACATATCTTATGTTATTGCTTAGATAACTGCCAAATTCTGATATTGAACAGGCTCCCATTACTTTTTGTAGACTCACCTTTGTTTAAAATTTATTTAGGCTATGGTCCTTGATGCTCCTCCAGTATGGGAGGAGCACCAGTCCTGCCTAAGCTCTCTGAAGTAAGTTACCAGCCTAGTTAGCAGCAGACCTTTTGTTGATTCAACAGCAAATTAATTTCCATGGTTGAATCTGTTACCTGTGAGCAAAAAGGATCCATGACAGAAATACCACTGATAGTGGTTGGAAAAATGAACTCTTCCCATCATCAGGAGAGAACTATGCTGTTAGGAGCACCATCGATGCTGCCCTGTCCTTGTTCCCTTTGTCCTCCAGCCTAGGCAAGGCTGCTCGTTGCTAAGCGACTGTGGGTGAAGTCCTCTAACCTTGGCCTGCTGCTGCTGCACAGCTCCTGTCCCGGGGGAGCTGGAGCATCGGCAGGGATAAAAATACCTCCCTGATTGTGATAATTCAATGATTAACAAAAGGTCTCAGTCTAGGAAATATTTTCATCAGTAGACACAAATTTTAATCTCATTGCAATGCCATCTGCACACTTTCTTTCCAGTCTCCTGAAATATCCTTTCCACATTATTTGCATTTTACAGCTGTTCGTGATGTGCACAATTAGTAAAGCAATCTTAATGTGACCTCATTTGTTAAAACAAAATAGAAAAAGGTTTATAAACTCGGGAAATTTGTAGTTAGACCTGAAGGTTTCCTAATGTGAGTAGGAGGAAACAAGTGTTTTTTGCCAAGTTTCTTTAATTGTAAAAACAGTAACAGTAGGTCATTCTGATATTGCTGCATGCAGGGAAAGAGAATATTTTCCTTTTACAAATGGGTGAATGATTGAAATTTCAAATGTTTAACCATTTAATCTTCAATCTGATTTCAGCAACAACAGAAATTCTTAGCATATCCTTGGTTCTGCACAGAGATGGTTTATTTCAATCTTCATTCATCTGATGATCTTTTGCAGAAAAAAAAAAAAGGAAGGTGGAATGAAAAAAGGAGAGAGAAGGAAGTTCACTTACATAAAGGGTTTACTTTACTTACCGTGGTATTACTGCAGTGGATGATAGCAGTCAAGTTAAACAAGGAAGACATGTTAGTTTAAGAAGTTATATTGACAACTAAAACTCAAACCATTGATTAATTTCTGCAACAGTAGTTTGTATGTGTTTCTGCATCTGTGTTCAAAAGGGTAAAAGCTGTTTATGGCTTTCTATTCAGACTTACCTTTATGAAATGCAATAAACAATTCTGGCAAATGGATGCTAGCATCTGCTTTTGGATAGAATGCTAGGTCAGCTGTTCAGCTTCGTTGTCACATTATCTGACCTCTGTGCTTCCATTAAGTGTGAGATATTTTGCTGGATTGCACAATTTCAGGTAACAGTGGTAGTTTCTGTTGAAAACCATCAACCATGCCAGATTATACTGTCCATTATCAGGAAAATAAGTATTCTAGTTTGCACTTCTCTCATGAAAGCTTAGTCTTGCCCAGATACAGGTATGTCAGTGAACTGGTTCATTGATGTTATAATAAACCAATTATGTGTTTCCTAGACACTTCTAAAAATATGAAATCATTGAAGTTTTATCAAGGTTGTAAGTAAAAAATTTAGGGTTGCTTTTGGCTGGAAAGCTGCAGTGCTTAATGACCTGTGTGCTTGAAATTATGAAAAAAAAAAAAAAAAAGAATGAAATTGTCAGCAGCGTACACAGTGACACAATTTCTATTCCATTGCATTTCACATGAGACAGGTTTACATGTAAGGAATTAAATCTAAAGGGTTTACATCTAATGGGAACAGGATTATGTTTTTAAAAGCAGACAGGTTTTTTTTTTTTTTCCCTGAGTTACAGGAAAGCCAGTCTTCCTGATTTTGAAACCTAGTGTTAAGGTTTTTCTAGTTCTTAAATGTGTTCTTCTACCTTGATGTCTAATTAAGGATTTCAGCCTTTGCTTAGTTGGAAAATTATAGCTTACTTTTTAAGTGCTGCCACAAGTCGATGTACTACTGCACTCTACACTGTTTCTTAAAGGGAAACTATTTATATCTTGCATCTCTTTGAACATTAATTCTGTGGCCTGTTCTTGTTTGCTCATCTAACAGATACATACTTTTTGGTCTCCCTACTTTGTGACTGAAGGACTGAGCTGTAAGTTTTTTGAACTCTACTCACTGAACATGGATGAGTCATTATAAAGTGATATGATACAGTTCAGATGATGAAGTTGTTCTTAATAATAAATAATATTAATAATGAAGAAATAATATACAAATATTAAATTAGGGAGTGTGTTGTGTTACATAAGTACTATAGAAAGTTACATAAGAAACTATAAAGTTTCAAGATGTTATTGTCAAAGTGTATTATGACTGTCTCTCTACTTTTGTGCCAGTGTGGAGGCCCAGTACAGTGTCACTTCTGGTGTCTCTTATCTCGAATATTTTTGAGATTTTGTTTGTTTCATATCCAACATGGTGTTTGGTGGTAATTCCTCATTAGTCTCAGTTTATTTATGGATTTACTTATCCACTCTAATAATACTTCTCAATCTAGCTCCATGTTATATAGCAAATAGAAAATGCTAAGAAACATTCCTTGCATAGTATTATAGTAATGATGAAACTTCTAATAATTCTAGGAGTATATTATTTTGCTCATCTCTTGCTGTCCCCAGAAGTATTTGACTTTCCTTTTTGTAATACATGCCTCAGTGTTATTGAGGTAGTCTGTGTTGGTTTTTCTGTGGTTTTTTTTTTGGTTTTTTTTTTTTCTTTCCCCAGTTCTAGGTGACTATCACTGTTTTGATTGCTTCAGGCTTTTAGTAATAATGTGTTGTTCTTCTATTTGTCGCTTTGCTTTCTGCTTTTTAATAGGTAGGCATAAGATTAAATTTTAACTTTAATAGCCAAATTTGACAAGCGCAGAAGTTAATGAGAGAGTAACAAATGCTTTTAATAACTTTTTAACAAGGTATTTACATGTGATTTGAGATCTTGACAGTTACATTAGACTTGATTTTAATATTATATTTGTAATTAAAAATGGAAGTTTAATGAAGGTATGTTTGTAAGCAAGGGAACACTTTCTGCTGTGGTGTTTTGTTTTGGTTTCATTAAAAAGTAAATGGTCCTACACATAAGATTCAATAGATAATGAATTCTCAATTATGGGTTGTAATTTGAATGGAAATGCCAAAGTTTGGCATTATAGATTATGGAGAAACTGAATCCAAATGTATGTCAGTCATGGCTAGCCTGTACTCTGTTCAGTAAAAGGTTAAATAGTTGCCCTTAATTACTTGTAGTTAAAGAAAAGAAAAGAAACCAACTCCCTACTTTTTCATACCAATCTGTTTGAGAGCTCATTATTGAAAAGAAACTTTGTGCTGGCCAGAATACTGCCTTTTAGACGATTTTTGCTTCTTATATAATATTTTTAGTACCAGTGAGGATTGTTTCACATTGAAATCTGGATAATTTCAATCACATACATTTTTTCATACTCTTAAAAAAAAAAAAAACCAAAAAAAACCCCCCGAACATTTACTTTGCATAAAAATAATAGCAGCTGTATAAACAATGTCGTATGCTATAGTGAAAAGAGAAAGAATTTGATTGTCAGGATTCAAATGAGAAAATTTAGATTCGTTTTTTATTCCTTGATTTGACCATTGTCGTATGGACGACATATGGGTTCATGTTTCTGGGAGAATTTGAGTTTAAGTCTATTGGCGAATTCATAAAGTTGCTTTGTTTACTAGAAGATCTGTGCTTGACAGAGGGTAAAAACAAGTACATATAGAAAGATATTTCTCAAACATTTTTATTCTTTAAGTCCTACTCTCCCAACAGGAAACTAAAACCCCTTTCACCCAGTGATTTTTATATTGCTGTTATTGCTTTTTGCACATAGTTCCACAAGTGCTAAAACACCTTCTACATTTCAACAGTGTTCTTATTGTCTTTTTATGCAGGAACATTAAATAGCGTCCTGATCGCAACTCAAACAAGTGACACTGAAAAGACTTCTTGGATTTAATGGATAAGCCCTGTAAAACACCAAACAGCTTACAAATAATATATTAATATTGGGCTGGTGAACATTTAATTTAGAAAATTAATCAGCATTGTAGCGATGAACAACGTTGAATGTTTGGGTAGAAGTCCAACGTGGTATTGATATTGCAAAAGGTAATGTGGGACAGGACTGAAGAAGCTGCCAGAAATTATTTATAAGAAAAAACTTCAGAAGAAATTGTTTTCCAAAATTTGTGATATTCTGTCATAACAAATTAATTTTCATTTTTATTGTTTCAGCTGGTGTATGCACACTTTAATTTTTTTGAAATTGAATACAGTAGCATCTTGTAACACAGCATATTTTCTGAGAAAATAAATTCTACTAGCAGGGAAAAGTTAACAAGAAGTTTCTGAAGCTAGTACGCTCATGACTGGAGGCTGTGAAATGCAGTATTGTCTTGCTCTTTCTCACGGAGCATGCAGATTCTATTAGGAAAAATGTGTCTTTGGTTACCCCTCTATCACACTATCAGGATTTGATTTCTCCTACATGTATGAGTTCAGATATCTGGATCAACTAATTAACTGAAAGGTCTAATAATGGAAAACCAACCCCTCAAAGATGTTGGCTAGAGTTGTGGTTGTTATCACATATTAATTGAGAAGTAGTAAAAGGAGGGGTTATTTTGTGAACTTTCAGCCCTCAAAAAGGGGAAATATGAGTCTCTATATAGAAGAACTAAACACGACAGCAAAACTTTTGGACAGTTTTTTTCCCCAACATGCATTAATATTCATCTCTATCTTTGTCTCTTTCTGCCAGCGAGCTGTTCATTCTGGATATTCATTTAAGAGTTAAACACTGTTAAATGTAAATAGAGAAATAATTTTAATTAGGTAAACTATTGGCTGTAATAAAGTGTGCTTCGGCACTTCAGGTAGGCTGCAGGAATATTTGGTTTCAAAATAGGATTCATTTTTGTTTTGCTTCCTAAGCCACTGACATTTTTTTCCCCTGCAGATTTTTCATAGGTTACCCGAGGTAATTCTTGAGACATTTAAGCTCCAAATATAGAATGGCCACAATAGAATTCTAATTGAAAGCTTTGAGTGTGTTCCTACATGTTTTATTTAACAGCTTCTCAATTTAGGGTCACATGTTTTAGATTCCTTGTAGTTAAATTTTTAGCAGCCTTTAAGGATGTAACATAACATACTTCCTTATGGTAGATATTCTCAGGTATAATAGCTGAAAAGCAAAATGTAATTTTTCCTAAGCTACCTTCAAATAGAACTTTTGAGTTATTAAGCTGTTTCTCTTGGATGTAGATTCGCTTCCAGATAGCATAATCAATGAAGTATATCCTTCTTGGGCCAGATAAAGTGTATTTTATACTGTCTGCCTAAAAGTAAAACTCTTGTGGTCATGTTGAGAGCTGTTCAAGCTGATTTATCTTGTGAAGGGGTGGAGTTTGCATAGCTTGCCAAATTTGTGTCATTTAAGCTCACTGCAATAACTTCCCAGATACCAGAACTTGCAGTCATGGTATCAACCAAGACCATCATTTGCTAGTAATCCTGATTGCTCATATATGCTGTTGTACAATCTAGAAAATAAGCCATCAATGACGACCCTGCTGTACTTGTATAAACACAGAAGAATGACTCCTGTGTGAAAGAGATTCCAGATTGTCACACCCATCCATTTTCTTTTGTGACACGGAGACCTAGCAGTGTTTGTTCTGTGGCTGGTTTATCATGACAGTGCAGAAAAAAACACGGTTAAAGGCTTGGTTAATATGACATGAACATGAAATATTTCAGGCTGTCTTCCAAAGTTACTGGGAAAGCTGCCTGTCTCCAGTCTAATAATCCTCTTGCCCTATCTCCTTTCTTCTCATCTTCCCCCGGCAATAAAAGCATAGGATTTTGAAGGCAAAAGTTCTCGCTAGTAGGATTATATAAAATTCTCATACAATGAGAAAGGTACAACTTTACAGACACAATTTAAGTTGAAATAACTATTTGAAAACCTGTTATAGAAGAGTCCTTGCACAAAGAATGTATTAGTTTAACAAAGCCTATTTCAGTTAACCTGGCATGACTTCTAAGTTTGGCCAGTAACTAGATTCCATGGGAATTGCATGCATTCTGCTAACCTTGTGTCAGAGATTCATGGTTGCTGTCTACACATTCTTCTGTAGTTAGTGTATTTTCACTTTTCAGAGTTGAAGTTGCTGGTTTTGGTCTTGCTAAACACTGAGGCTTACATTTATTCCTTCTGGCTCTCTGACATGTCCTCACATAGATGTGTGCAGTAGCCCTTTGCAGGTGCTTTCTGTGTCTTTTTATCCTTATACTGAAGTGATGTAAGACTCGGGTGCTAGATTTATTCTACATTTTTATGCAGCAAGTGTGACTCTTTATTTCCCCAGTGTCTGCTCTTTATTGTCTTACCTGACTTTATCTGACCTATATCTACCTCTCTATAACTACCTGAAAGGAGGTTGTAGTGAGGTAGGTGCTGGCTTCTTTTCCCAGGTGATAGGATGAGAGGAAACAGCCTCAAGTTGTGCCAGAGGAGGTTTAGATTGAGTATCAGGAAATATTCCTTCACTGAAAAGGGTTATTAAGCACTGTAAGAGGCTGCTCAGGGAAGTGGTTGACTCACCATCCTTGGAGTTATTTAAAAGACATGTAGATGTGGCGTTTAGGGACATGATTTAGTGGTGGACTTGGTTAATGGTTGGACTTGAGGATCTTAAGGGTCTTTTCCAACCTAAATGATTCTATGATTCTACATTTTCCAGATATGTAGTACTTGACATATTCTAGGTTTTATTTGGACTCTAGAATTTATTCTAAAGAAGAATCAAAGGAAGCAGACTCCCAAGCTACCTGTTTACTCTGCGCTTTTCCAAAGAAGAATGGTCTGGTTTGTGGTTTATTACTAAAATGCAAAAGTGAATGTGGGATTGTACCTTAAGAAAGCATGGGATGACAGAGGTTTTCCATTGTTTAGCTGCACTATTTTCTAGTTGTTTTCCTTGGTGGAGAGGTTTTCGGTCCATAATTTATATGCATAATAGAATATGCTAGATTAGCTATTTTAATAACTGACTTATGAAAATTATAATTATTAATTACTAAAACCTAACAGTGTTTTTTTAGTATTTCAGATGTTATATAAGTTCACCTACAGTATATTGTTCCAACTATATGCAATGTCACCTTAACAATCCCACTTTGTATGTTGATGATGTGAAGACTGATCCAAATTTGTGAAGGGAAATGCCTGTTGCCACCCAGGGAGAAAAAGATATGAAAGTCTTCGCTTTTAACTGTCAAGAAAGAATTTTTCAGGTCATTGGTGTATACTGTCCCCAGAGTCACGGGATCCTGGGCTTCTGGAAGAGTGCAGTCTCTTATTCTGCCTACTTAATACTTCAGCTGGTAATGTGTGTATCTTATTTGTGTCCCTGAACTGGTTGCAGAAATACAACTTGCACTGAACACAATTCTTTAATTAAAATATTGGAGGCAACATATGGGGAAAAAGGACTTTTTATAGGTAGAATAACTTTTTCATTGATAAGGTTAATCCAAGTTGGTATAGACCGCTAAACAAATTTTGAGTAAATACTTAAGAGAAGTAATTCTCTTGCAGTAAATTCTTAAGAGAATTTTCACAAAATGAAGGAGAGTTTTATTTCTTGTTTGGTACTTGTTCATTTTGTAGTTGCCTTCATTTGCTTTCTTTAAAGAATTTTAAAGTGCAACAACATCAAAAGCTGTCTACATTAAAGATTTTATGTAAATGGATTTATTGGCATTATTGTCTATGTTTTGACTTGCAAAACAGAGCAAAGTAGCTGGCCCACTGTAAATGGGCATCCTCTTTCATTATTCCCTTATTCACCTAATTTTTTCTTTCAGTATGCATCCTTAAATGAAACCTTTTGAAAGTATCTGATTAAAAATGTCAGTTAAAATACCCATTTTATTTAAAAATACCTGTATGCTTTTAAAAATTTAGGCAAATTTTTTTAAATCAGCTTAAGCTTTCATATATTACTGAAAATAAGCCGCTTGCTAAAGTGGGCAACTGTAGTTTGTGAGTCTTTTTTCATATTGCACATTTTTTTAAACTGGAATGCTTTTATCTCATCTTTCTTACTCAAACACACCTTTGGTGAAAGTCATCCCTATTTTTGGATCATGACAACATCTTTGTTTTGGCCACTGGTCTTGGGCCAATATATATGTCTTTTCTTAGAAGTGCAGCACTCTCGGTACACCACTATCCCAATGTGAAACATATTTTTGCTGCTTGGGAGACGAGAACCAGTTTAATAAAGATTACTAATGACTTTTATTCCATTACTACATTAGAGTATGTTGAGACAAGAGATCTCCAAAATGTGCCATGAAAACAAGGAAATGGGAGAAAAAAGAAGAATATTAAAATTCCTGAAATATGGTAGAGAAAATAAAGCCTCTATTCAAATCCAAATACAACTAGAGTAATATGACTTATAGCATAGGAATCAATCTGTGTGCTGTGAGTAAGGTTGGTAGTAATGAACTGAACTTACAGCATCTGTCTTCTTATATCCATTCCCTGCTGTCAGTTAAAGATGAGGAGCCCTAAAAGAACTAATTTATAACTACTATGGTTAATTTTGTGCTGTTGTGTTTTCTGTTTTCCACATGGGAACCTAATGAACTGCATGCAAATGGCAGTATTGCTCATTAAACTTTAGGAATGTTAATTTCTTATGATAACTATATGTATTTATAATGACTAGTTCCTGTGTATAATAAAAGATAGTGTCTTCCTCAATATAATATTATAAGGCAACATGGAAATGAGCAGTTCATATCCTGAAAACACAAAAATATGTTTGAGTGTCTTCTAAGGATATGACAATTTCTATTGGAATATGTTTTAGGCCTTGTTAGGAAAAGTAGCCAGGAATGTATTTGCTATTGAAATCGCTTGAATTGGAGCACATACCAAAAAAGGTATGTGCATTTTTTCCTGAATTGGGGCTTTACTGTTTGTTACTAAACAGACCATTTTTAACTAAAAAAAAAAAAAAGGTGTGGTGGTGATGCATGCTGCAGTCCTGAAACGGCTCTTTCTCCATTACACTTTAATATCTGCAGATGAATTTGGAGGCATTGGTGTATAAATATATCGATATGTATCTTTCTTTCCAAAAGGATGTATTTCTGAGAATTATATATAAAGAGGCAGGAGGGTTACAGCAGTAACCACATTTATTTATAAGATATATGTACTCTGTCCTATAATTATTTTTGTAAGTGCATGGCTACATTTGTTCTAAGGAACAAGTAAAGATTCTTCCCACAAGTGGGTTATAGGAATAAACGGATTTCTGGATCAAGTTAATGAGTTAGCTGAGGTTGATTGCTGCAATCTAAGATGCTGACCAAGTGGATTCTAGTAGGGTTTTAAAAAAATATCTATAGCAATTAGAAATTTCAGTGTGAGATGCAGAAATACCACCCTTTTGTTTAAGCCTTCTTTTCTTACTCTGGAACTACTGAGTCATTGTAGTCCAAATTTTTTGAATGGTTTTATACTTCTAAGAACATTGTTAGGAAAAAAAAATACCTGCTTGGTCACAGAGAGTAAAAATTATATTACTTTATTAAAATGAAATTTTCGAAAGGTCATTTTCCTAGGCCAAATTTTTATACCTATAGTGGCTATATCTAGAACAATTCTTCTAGGTTTTTTTTTCTAAAATATAAAATCAATATAGAGCATGTTATGAAACCTTTGCTTCCACACAACACGTGCAATTTAAACTGAATCATGTTCTTTGTAGGCCAGTTTAATAATATTTTATAAGCAAAACAGCTTTTAAGTGGGAAAATATAGATAAAGTTAATCTAATTTGATGTGGTTTTTTGAGGCACAAAAGCTTGGTTTTCAATGTTTTATGACAGAATGCATGTAGATGACATTTGTGTTATGTGGTATAAGGCTATGAAGCAAAATACGTGTCGTGCCTGTTTTGTCTGAAGTTTGATGTTTTTAGGTTGTTGCTGTCACTACTGTTTTTTTCTGAAACAGTGAACACGTTAAAATATCCTTCAAGTATTTTTTTTTCTTTTAACCCCAGTTATTTTCTTAGATCTTATTTAGAAAGAGTGGAAAAGATATGAAATACACATTTCATATGCTTCACACATTTCATATATTTAGATATGGCCCTTAAGCATAGATTATGGATGGGACTAACAGTTCTTCCTAAGTCAATGAAAGATAAAAATCCTGCTATTTTACTTTACTTACTGATAACTGTTTTGACATGGATGGGCTTTATGAGGGCTTCTGAAAGGAAAGGCATGTAGTTGGAGATTTTGTTGTCAGGGGTATTCAATTCATATTGATGCATTAATAAGAAGGCTCGTGTATGTAGACATTTAAAATATTGGTAGGTAATCTAGGAAATTCTGATGAATTGGTCACTACTGTAGCTGATCAAAGCCATGGAGGTCCATTGGAATTGCCAGTACTGGGAGAACATAAACTTGGAAAGTGCAAAAGTCAATTCTGAGAGATAATGAGCAAACCTCTTAAAGCTGTGATACCTCTTTCTATGGTAAAGTTGTGTTACTGCTCTCCTCTTAACACAAAAATACCAGGAAGTGTATGTAGGGAACGTTGTTTCATTTACCCTAGAGCTGTCAGAGAAGTGCAATTTTTAGTGTCTTTTACACAAAAGTATAAAGCTCAGCCTAGGACTGTAAACTTGAAGAGAAATTAACAATTAAAGATAAAGGAAGAGTTTTCCCCAGTACAGGAAGATCAGGTTAGAGACCACTTGGACAATCTGGGCATCCATAAGTCCATGGGCCCTGATGAGATGCACCCGCGAGTACTGAGAGAGCTGGCAGATGTTATTGCTTGGTCACATTCCATCATCTTTGAAAGGTCATGGAGGACAGGAGAGGTGCTTGAGGACTGGAGGAAGGCCAGTATCACTCCAGTCTTCAAAAAGGGCAGGAAGGAGGGCCCAGGGAACTACAGACCAGTTAGTCTCACCTCCGTCCCTGGGAAGGTAATGGAGCGACTTGTTGCAGATGTCATATCCAAGCATGTTCAAGAGCAGGAAGTTATTGGAAGTGGTCAACATGAATTTACCAAGGGTAAATCGTGCTTGACCAATCTCATAGCCTTCCATGATGTTATAACTGGTTGGCTGGATGAGGGGAGAGCCGTAGATGTCATCTACCTTCACTTCAGCAAGGCTTTTGACACTGTTTCTCATAACATCCTCCTTAGGAAACTGAGGAATTGTGGACTAGACGAGGGGACAGTGAGGTGGATTGAGAGCTGGCTGTGTGACAGGACCCAGAGGGTTGTGATTAATGGAGCAGGGTTGAGTTGGAGGCCTGTAACCAGTGGTGTCCCTCAGGGGTCAATACTTGGACCAGTATTGTTTAATGTATTCATCAACGACCTGGACAAGGGGACAGAGTGTATGCTCAGCAAGTTTGCTGATGATACCACACTGGGTGGGGTGGCTGACACCCCAGAGGGCTGTGCTGCCATCCAGCGTGACCTGGACAGGCTGGAGAGCTGGGCAGAGAAGAACCTAATGAGGTTCAACAAGGACAAGCGTAGGGTCCTCCACCTGGGGAGGAAGAATGTCAGGCACCAGTATAGGTTAGGGGTGGACCTGCTGGAAAGCAGCTCTGAAGAAAAGGGTCTGGGGGTCCTGGTAGACAGTAAATTATCCATGAGCCAGCAATGTGCCCTTGTTGCCAAGAAGGCCAATGGAATTCTGGGCTTCATAGGGAAGAGTGTGGCCAGCAGGTCAAGGGAGGTCCTTCTCCCCCTCTGCTCTGCACTGGTGAGGCCACAACTGGAATACTGTGTCCAGTTTTGGGCTCCCCAGTTCAAGAGAGACAGGGAACTACTGGAGAGAGTCCAGCGCAGGGCAACAAAGATGATTGAGTGATTGGAGCATCTCCCTTATGAGGAAAGGCTGAGAGAGCTGGGGCTCTTCAGCCTGGAGAAGAGAAGGCTGAGGGGAGACCTTATTATGGCATACAAGTATCTAAAGGGTGGATTTAAGGAGGATGGAGCCAGACTCTTTTCAGTGGTTCCAAATAACAGGACGAGGGGTAATGGGCACAAGCTGGAACATAGGAAGTTCCAAACAAATACGAGAAAAAACCTCTTTATGGTGAGGGTGACAGAGCACTGGAACAGGCTGCCCAGGGAGGTTGTGGAGTCCCCTTCTCTGGAGATTTTCAAGACCCACCTGGATGCAGCCCTGAGTAATGTGCTCTAGGCAATCCTGCTTTAGCAGGGGAGTTGGACTAGATGATCTCTAGAGGTCCCTGCCAACTCTGAAAAATTCCGTGATTCCGTGATAAGTATTCTTAAAACTGAGGTAGGCATAAAAGAAAAAATTGGAAATAAGAATAAGATGTGTACTGATCCTTGTCTCTTTACCTCGGGTATGCTTAGAAATGAGACGTTTGGATAGGATTCATTAGAAGTTCCAAAGTTTCCTTCACTGAATTACACAAGGAGGAAAATGATCTTTGGGGTGGCCTATTATAGAACTCTTCAGAGAAATATAGGCGCTAAGACTGAATGGTTGTGGTATCATAAACACTTGAATATCAATGTGTTAGATACATCCAAGAAAGTAGTTTATGCACAACACAGGTACCAAGGATTCTTCAGTTTTCCAGAGAATGAAAATGACTGATCTTTTGTCCTCCCACTTTTCATTCAGTTAATAAGATGAAAGTAATGCTCACAGTTTTCAGTCTTGCTGAAATTTTCTATGCTCTCAGACTGAAAATATTTTGTGTTGTTCTTTTCTTGTTTTTCTGATCAGTGTTAGGCCAATAGAATATAACACCTTGTTAGAGGATATGTAGAGTAGTAATCTAAGGTCATTAGTTAGCTATTTTTTGGATGATGTCTGTGAATTCCTAGAGTTCTAGGAATTCCATGGATTTTCCATGACTAGACTTACTCGTCAATTTTTCATATGGTGTATGAAGTATCCCCTCTTGTATTCACAGACAATGTCAACAGAGTTTACTTCCCCCCACCCTTTGTAAGCACATGAAATGTGTGAGGAATAGTGCTCCTGAATGATTGCCTGGACTTTAAGTGATTTTTCCACATTTGTATGGGCAGAAGAGGTTAGGAGGATAAAAGTATCAATTTAAGATTATTTTTTTTCTGAAATCCTCCTTATTTCTGTATAGTAGAACTTCATGTTTTCACCAACCCCTGTTTTCAAAACCCTGGTGAGGACAGCCCATTTCTGTCTTATTTCAAAGTAGCACTTTCCTGCTTTGCTTTAAGACTACAGGCTCTTGCTACAGCTGTGGCTTCAGTTCATCAATTACAGCCAGTTCTGAGTGCTGCGGAATTCTGATAATGAGAGTTTTTCATTTTATATAGGTCACCACAAGGACCCAAGAACAGAAATCACATAACAGGAAGCAATTGGAAAGAAAATGCGAAAATCCAGTAACTATATCTTTTAACAGGGAGCTAATTGGGTAAAACTTTTATTCCAGAAGTTTGATTAGCAAAGCCTCAATTTTAATTTAAGACATTATAGTCTATGGCTTTTCTGGGTAGAAGATATTTTGTGAGGTTCATAGATTCAAGCACCTCCATCAGAGAGATACGAGTCCTTTAAAATGCAAAGATTCTCTTTACTTAGCAGTTTTTTTCATATAATCCAGGTGAAAACAATTGTTAGTGAATTTTTAATTTTTTTTTCAGGAATAGTCACTATGCAGATGAGTGCATATTGGAAAGGTACTGTCCTCCTCCCCCTAATTTTAAGCATCTTGTGGTTGACTTAAAAATGTAGTATTTAGCAGCTGAGGATATCCTGCAATGCATGAAATCTCTCTGGGGAACTAAGGGGTTTTTGCGTAGGAAGTGGATTAGTATCTTTCATTTGTACAGTCTTCTTTGATCTTTGAGAAATTCCAAAATTATGATGATCCACTTAACAGAGGATCAAATATAATTCAGCAGATCATTAGTGAAATAAGTATTGGTAGTAGCACTAAAAGGCCGAGTCAGGCTTTTTTTAAACTATGACTTAGCATTATACGCATACAAAAAGAGATTTAGAACGTAGTTCAGAAACTTGGTCGAGTCCCTGCTTTACTGTGCTTATACCTGTAATTTAAGAATATATGGTAACCTACAAAGCTATGTATGACCGTGTCCTTTCTGTAGGAACATTTCTAGTGCAATAAAAATTAAACATCCTGCTGGAGAAACTGAGATCAAAGAACTCCATACCTCAGTAAGAAAGGCACTTGCCTGGGATTTGGTAAATGTAGTTTAAGTGCGTACTCTAATAGAGACATAATTACATGTCTGAAGTAAAACAGTGTTAACGGGTGAAGCAGAGACCTCTGCCAGAATACCTGTTATGCTGAAAGCCAGGTCACTAATGAAGGGTACATGAGTGGGATTCAAGTCTTCAGTCTCAGACCTACCCAACAGAGTAGATAATGAGAATTTCTTATCTGAAATCTTCTAGTTATTCTGATTTTCCTTCAAAAACTTACTGTATCTTCAGAGTAAGTGGAGAAAAATGTAAATCCACATTTACTTGTAAAGAACTAAATATAAAAAAATCTTCTATACTTTTTTCTGTCTTGAAAGATAAAAGGGTTATGAGTAAAAAAAAAAAGTTGAAAGTATTTTAAAATGGAATACATTTTGGGAATAGATAGGCAAAAAAGTATAACGGAACATTGTTTTGCTTTATGTGTAAAGTTCTCAATCACTGTGTAATTTACTACTGTTCTATCTTATCTCTAATAAAATGCTTAGAAAATTTAGGCTTCATTTTCTTTAAAAGAAAAATGGAGAATGTAAGCTTTATGTTTCAAGGATTGATATGATGAAGTAAAATTGTGCCTAAATGTTATTATACAGAATCAAAATTTGTCAATGTTTACTTGTGGAGTTATAGCAAGTGTGTGGAAAGGTACATATTTCTGCTAAGACATACTTTTAAAATATAGCTTTGGGTGGTAGTGGAAGAGGAGAGAGGGGAGCTTTTGTCTTTGGCTAAAGTAGCACCAAAGTCGTATAGTGAGCTGGAGGAGAAGCTGTCTGAAATGAAGATTTTTGAATGCAAGAATGAGTTACAGAAGCCTTTGCTTGAGAGTGGCATGTTCCCTAATTAACAAGACAAAATGTAATGTGTTCCATTAAATCAAAGGATTTTGAATGGATTAAATTCCTATTTAGTTAAACAAGCACTGGAATGAAATGCGACATTCTCCCATTGACCAAGTTGGGAAAGGAGGGTGAATGCAACAAGGGAAGAAAGATGATGGAATGATGAGTGGAGCAAATGTGGTAAGAGGCCAGCTGTAATATAGAACCATCTCATCCTGAAGATAAGTCTCAACTACTCTTCATCCTGGTCCAGTAGAGAGACCATATCTGACGTTTATGTGATTCACCACTTTTTTCCGCCCCCCTCTTGCATAAAGATAAAGCCACATTTCTAAAAGAGTTTAGAACAGCAGATTAAACAGTTCTAAACCAGCAGATTTCCACTCTAAGCCTATGAGAGATTTTATACACTCCAAATCATAGAAATGCGGCCCATTTTTAAACAGCCTCAGGCTGAGGGGAACTTTTTTGAATGACCTGTATATAAAGAGAAGATTTTTTTATTTTGTGTTATATAAAAGTAGAGGGGCTATTGCACCATGGGTCAAACATAGGCTATTTTTCTCTAATTTAAAAAAAATGCCAAACTTGCTATCTATTGAGTTATTTCAGAAATTATTGGAATGGTGGTTTGGAGACTCCAAAATACATTGCTGTAAGAAATTACAAAGAGGTATATAAAAAAACAGGGAAGTTTCTAATGCGTTTTTGAAAATGCTTACAATTTTTAAGGCAAATGACAGTAATAAACACTGGACAAACTGATCTATGGAATATTTTAGTCGGTAGAAAGTGTAATCTTTTTTATTTTGAACGAGGCTATTCATGTATTTAATATTTATACAAATCATTTATATTTTGACTGTTTCTCTTTCAAATTTTGCTTTTCCTCTCAAATATTTTTTGAATACCACCACGATTGTTATCTTTCAGTTTGTTTACTCATAACCCTTCCATCCCTAATGCAATTTCATGATGCTCATGCATGCTGTCCCGTGCTTGGCTTTTGGCCTGTGGGCAAATATTGATTGTAAGAAAAATTAAGGACGATGCCCTGTTTGGTTCAGTTTTCTACTGCAGGGATCAGAGAATCTGTAGTATTAACTATGTAGTGTGTAAACTGGTACATTCCAGATGAAAATTTCTGTGATTCTGTGATTTACCAGGTGTTTTGACTCTTTCGTATCAATTTTGGGAGACAGTTACTTTATTTAAAGAATATGAAATGTATTAACTAGGAGTTTTTCCCTCAGCCTTGGGGGAGTTGCTTGCGTTCTTAGATCATTTCTGTACTGCTATTTGCTGTGGGGTGTGACTTGTCATATTATTGATGCTTCTGAAACACTGCTGTTCATTTCTGAGTGTGTACTAATGATTTATCTATCGGAAGCGTTTAGACTGTGATATTAAAAATAATAAAATGGACAACAAGAGCTAGACAATCTAACAAAATCTGCTATTTGAACATTAATGCGTGTGTATGTCTGAGTTAATTCAACTAATTAAACAGAAAGTTTTTTTATGTTTTCATCTCAAATTTATTACTCTATTAAAAAAATTGTAGAGAAAAGACTTTTGATGCTAAATCAAGAGAATTCCTGTCATCTAGTTATGCAGATGTTTGTGTATTAAGAATGTAGGTGTCATGCATTCCTTCAGTTGAAGAGTGTCAATATTTCTTAAAGATTATAAACTCTGCTGTCTTGTCGCATCAGTAGGTATCTTATTACTTGCTTTGTTAATGAATAGCTTATTTTGTCTCAGGGCTTGATTGTTTTTTATAATTATTAACTAGCAATTTTATTTCATTTTTCCTTCAATATAAAAATACTTGATACTAGTTGGGATGGGATTTGTAAATAAAACTAATACGTTTTGCTAGGATTGATATAGTTGGAAAATTCAGACAAGCTAAGTGCATCTAATAGTAATCACTGATAGGTTAAATCGTATAGTTCCTTTATATGTAATATAGAGTAATATGCATTTTTTTCCTCCATCGCAACTTGGAAAGAGCTCTTTATGATAAATAAAAGTTACAAGAACAAAAGGTTCAGTCTTTGTGAGCAGAACAGGGAGTTATAAAATTAGTGCAAGAAAGTGTTCAGTGCGCTGGATTTGCTGATCTGGGATAATATAGCTTCAGCATAGGATGACCGATGAAGATACAGAATGTGTCTACTGGGATGGAGATAAAAAGATAATTCTATTTTTGGAAATATTTCTATAATAAGCAGGGCAGGCTAAATAGGTAGAATAGATGTGGTGATTTTTATTAAAAAAAAAAAAAAAAGAAAATAAGAATGAATCCAACCCCCATATAATAGTCAGTGCTTTGTTTTGCAAGGTCATTGGAATTTGAAATCTAATAAGAATTGGTGATGAAGAGCAATAGTAAATCAGCAGGCAGAATTTTCTGCATTAAATAACAGAACTAGTACAGTTGCAGTAGGGTATATCCTAAATTGTGAGTATAATTCTAACTTCAGTACTCCGGAATGCATTTTTAGTTCAAAGCTGATTGTATCATGGGACAAGAAAATACAGGTAGTTACCAACATATGGAAAGTTATTCTGAAGGAAACAGAGTAATTATTTTAGGCATTTTACCAGATGGTTTGTCATCTAAAAACTGCTTTGCTTTGCTTTTATTTTTCTGACTTTGCAATCAAAGTGTGGGCAGAAGGAATGTACCCTAAAGAAATTTATTATGTGATAGTGCCATACTTCAGTCCACTTATAATACTGGCCTTCCAATTTCCAAATATTTACCTGGCAGATCTCTGTACATGTTTGCCGTGGAATATGGATTGTAGATGCCACAAGGAATTATAGGCACACCTACAGCACTACTGGCTGTAATTTTACTGGCTTATGCAGGATGAGGTTTCTGTGGTTAGTTGTTCAGTTAAGATAGCTAAATTTTTTCTAGTTGCGTTTCACACATAAGTAACATTGACTGTGTTCCGCATAAGACTAAAACAATTATTTTGCATGATGTGTGTCTGTGGAGTTAGGAAATATGTAAATATTTCAGGTCTTTTTTACAAATCACAATGCAAGGAAGTTGCAATTCAGACAGCCTGAAGGTTGTTCCTTTCCTTTTAATGTTTTCAGGAAAAGCATTCCGTGCTTTATCAAGATTCAAATCCTGTTGAGAACATAAATTAAAATGAAATCACTAATTATTTTGTCCTTACTTGGCATTTTTGTGTGCAAGAAATTATTCCTGAATGTCTTCATAAAATATGCAGTCTGCTCCAGCAAAGGCTAATAGAAAAGTAACAGAAGTGTGACAAATCAAGCTGGAAATATATTGGCAAAATGATGTGACAAAGCTTGTTCAAGAGCCACCTGCTTTTTTTCTTACCTTTCAGTCTCTCAGTTTTTCCAAATTCAATACCAATCCACAAGGCCAGAAAGACAAAGATCCCTTAAAATTTCTCTGTCTTGCAGTTTGCAGGCTTCTCTACCCTCTTGAGTCTATGGAGGACAAGCGTGACGAGCCAGAACTAAACTGATATTTAACCTGACTGCACATAGTCACTAAATTCCAGTAAAACTGTCTTGGGCACTAATTCATTCCTGGGAAGGTGTTTTTTGAAATTTAAAATAATTAAATAAAAGTAAGGCTGTTGGAGAAATGACAGCTTTGGGTATAATTAAGTATTATATTTTGTGTACACTTGTGTTTTAAATACCTTTTTTTATTTTTTCTGGCTAATTATTTATGCAGATGTTGGCACTTTGAGTTGAAACAGTACATTTTACTGCATGCGTTGTGTTAGGCTTTCTAGATATCTGTCCCTTTGTTGCGTTTGATGTGGCAAAAGCAGATAGTGAAGCAGAATTCAATCTTGCTGAAAGCAGTAATGAGCTAAACGGTTTATCTGATTTAAATGGGAATTTAATGTTTCATTTACTCTTTTTTGTTATTGCTGTCACAAAAAGTCAGTGATTCGGCAGAGGAGACCATAAGAATAAAAGTAACTTTATATGTACTCCTGTATCTCTCCATCCCCGAGGCTTTAAACATCATTTCAGTACCATTTCACAAATCCTGACCTATTTCTTTTAAGTATGAAAACCATGAAGATTTAGTATATGTCTGGTTGTGGTAATGTTTGTCTTTGTCTTTTGATTTTAAGACCATAAATGGTATTTTGCTTCTGCCTTTTTTTTTTGTGTGTGTGTTTTTTTTTTTTCCTCTGAGCTTCTTTTTTTTTTTTTGTAACCTATGTTTGGTCCTGGAATTCCATGAGGTATTAGTAGACGATGCATGTCAGGAACAATTAACAAAAATTGACTGGAGTTTCTCTTAATCAAATGCAGGAAGGTTAGGATAATGAGTTGGTTACCGCCAAGAGATATTGTTCCTTCCAGATGAGCTTGTAATTAAGCAGCAGATCGTTGGAGTTGGGAGAGAAAATTGTATGAAATTGGTAAACTAGCAAAGCAGACTGTAAGGCTGTAAAAGAGGGATACTTTTTCTTCAGCCACTTTTGGAGAGAAGAGTGGATTTTACAACCCTAAATATAGCAAGAAAGCTTCAGGAATGACTTGCAACCCATGTATCCTACTGTAGTCTGCACAATGGAAAAGGGATTTTGTTCATATGCTGCTGTTTTTCCACCAATTGTACTTCTTTTCTTTCATTTTCACCTAGTAAAGTGGGTGCATGTATGAAATCTCAGTGTCTGAGCGCCAATTGACATCATTGTCATTTCATTTTCAGATGTAAAAGATGAGCTAAAGAAGTCCACAGTGAAATCATCTTTGAGGACATATGAGAGATTTTCTCATATAACAAGTGCGTGGACATTTGGATGATGGTGTCCTCCAAATGAGAAATTAAAGAGATGTTGGGGGTGCATTTGAATGCATTTGGACCCAGAGAGGCAGTATTAAAACTGGACACAGTAAATCAAATGCTACCGTAACCCAGGCTTTGTTATGAAGTTTAGCATGTTTGTGAATAACCATCAGAACTGTGTGGAGGATATTGGAGTTATTGACAGATTAATTCCTAATACCTGCTAGGCAAAGTTACAGTGTTTTCTAGGATACTTACTTATTCTCTTATTCTGAGTCGTATTTTGATTTTGAAACTGACACCTTTTTACTCAAGGATGCAAATATACATAAATGCCTGTTGCTCATTAGTGGTTCAGTTCCAACATATGTTAGATCGCCAGTTGGATAAAAAAAGATGAAAACAGGAGGGTCTAAAAATCTGTAGTCTTTAAGGATGCAATTGGAGAAGATGTCCCATGATGGTACTGCAATTACAATATATTTTAGCATTTATAGAGAACTTATAGAAAATTTGAACAAGAAGCAGTAGTAGTATGCTTGGAATTTTCACAAGAAAGCTGTTTGGAAGGTGAGCAACAGCCTGATTTTTCCAGAACAGGACAGAGATGGGACTAGATCATTATCAGGTTGTTTCTGTTCCAAACCATAGGTCTCAATAGTTCTAAAAATTCTTTCTACTGTGTGCCCTGCAATAGATGGATTTTTTTATTCCTCCTACATATTTATCTTGTAAGTAAAAGTAATAATGGAAAGCTTATACGGTATAACCTGCATAAATAACATTTTTGGCTTTAATGGTTTAGAATTTAACTTTTTTTCCTCTTTGTCTCTTAAGACTAACATTTCAGAAAGTAGCACTTGTGCTACTTTGCTTTTTGTTTTAATGTAAACAGTTGATAATCTATGAGTATTTTGCACCTGAATACTTCAAGAACACATCTGTAGGTGGAGATTTCAGGTTAAGGATGCAGCACCAAGTCTAGCAAGTACTTAGTGCTAACTCATTTTTTAAACGTTTACATATTATTATGTAAAATACTTGTATTCTTCTGTCCTTGCAATACAAATCTATTTCTTTGGCCTAAAAACTGTAGCACCAGCCATATCTGTCCCTTTATTTCATCTGTAATTCAGTGTCTTGTTGCAATAGAGAAAAGAATCCTGAACCCATGATTCATCATCTTTAATATTAGAAAATCAGACTGATTCTGTGACTAGATGTTTTGATTAATACTTCTTTCTCTTGCATTGTCCAAGTATGTTTTTGGTCTCTTCTGATCGAATTCTCTTAGCTTCTTTTGTTCTTGGTCTAGACTCTCTCTCCCAGTATTGATTTCCTATTTCAGAGTTGTCCCCCTTCTACATTAAATAGGAAATTACGTGATAAGAGAACTTTTTATTTAGCCTTAAAAAAATAAATCTTATTTATCAGAAAAATATTTTAATTGTGTCTTTAATTCAAGAATTTCCGTAAGGCAAAAGGCAAGTATATTAATGGGAAGAGGTTTGCCAGGGTTAATTGCATCATTGTTTTCAAATTTTTTTGACTTTCAGTGGAATCTTGAAGGAACACTGTAAATCTGAAAGGCTTCCTGAGCATAAGGAAGCAAGCAAGATGCAAGAAAAATTAAAAGAAAATTATTTTCATTTTCTCTTTCTTGTCTATACTCTTGTTATCCTTTTAACTACTTGTTTTAATTAAAATGATTTTTCAACCAACTAACAGTGAGGGAACAATGACTAATGACAAAATTTATGCCACAATGAGGTTATGCTGTGTTTTACCAATTTGCAAATACAGTGTTAAGAATCTTATCCTACTCCATTGCACTTTCTGTCCTCAGAGGGAATGGCAGTTGTGTAGTGTCTTAAAATATCATGTAACCTGACACAATAAGATACGTAGGATATGGCACAGCAGGGATTTAATGAGCCATTTTTTTATCCATCACAGAAGCTTTCTGCAAGGCATGCCCGTAGCAGTGGTTTAAAAATGTTACATTTCTTTTTCTATTTTTCCTATTTTTTTTTTGTTGTTGTTTGTTTTAGTATAAACATATTGCTGAAGGTCAAGGACAAAATACTGATGCAAGATGTGTATTTGTAGTTCTTAATAATTTTAAAAAATATTTGACATTTGTCGAAAGATGCTATCTCATCCTGTGACATAAATGCATGCATGTACAAATTGAATTTTACATTGAGTTGGATATATACTATTGTGCAAAATGTACTATACTGTTTTGCTGTTTGCAGACTCAGTGTTTAACTGCCTATTCAAATGTTTCAATATAGTTACAATAGTTACAGTAGGAAAAGTAGCAATTTTAATATCGTGACTAACACTTATATTGGAGCTACGCATTATGAGCGACAGTATGCAAGTGCCTCACTAATGCATGTGACCTGGAGGCAATATTCTGGGTGATAGCCTCAGAAATAGCCTAGAATTCTTTTCTAGTAGCAGGAAATATTCCCTTGAATTCTTGTAGCTGTTTCCAAGGGAGGTAAGTGCTTCAATCTCTAAACACTTGATAATCTGGAGAAAAAGAATATTCATAAACACTTCTCCTTACCTCTGGACTGCTATCAGACACTTTCGTGTGTCTTGTTATCTATTATATCATAAGTCAGTATGGGAGAGTACTGTTCACAAGCTCTGATGTTTGCCACTAGAACTGAATGTTTTGTTGTAAGAATTAATGGAATCTTGCAAAAAAACCCCACCCAACAACCCACATAAAACCATTCAAAATTCAAGCATGCATACAGGACTCTAATTAATAAAAGGCTGCTAGAGCTATGTGTGAGAAATATAATTCTGATGCTATTGTCCTTGTATTCAATACAAAGCTTCCCGGCATGATTGTGGTAAGATCTGCAAATCCTTACTCTCCTGATTTTTGTGGGTAATTATCATACATGCGTGCAGGAGAATGGTGATGTGACAGAACCTCAGAGGATCTGTGTCTAAACCAGTAAAGGCAATCCATTTTGTCCTTGAATAGAGTGAGTAGAAAAAGAGTTATGTGTCATATAGATAGGAAATGACATATAGTGGCAAAACAAATGAGGATCATTGTAAGAGTTGGTTTTAATATTTTAATTACTACGACGAAAGGACCAGAGGAAAAAAGCAGGTAATATCACTATACCAGTATATAAATCCAAAGTATACCCACATCTCTGGTAGTCTCTCCTCACCTCAAAAAGGGACAGTGAATGATAACAAAGTATATGAAACAGCTTCTGAATATCTAGGACTTTTCTCGTTCAACCTCTTTTCCAAACACAGTTCCAACAGAAGTCTCTAAAATAATGAGTGATGTGATGAAGAGAGCAACATACTTGCTAAATATCACAGGATAAGGAGTAGGGACATAAAATTACCAACCAGAAAATTTAAATCAGGTGAAAGGAGTGTTTCTGTATTCAGCACAGAAGTTCTACACTTTAGTTATTGCCATAGAATTTTTTTAGATGCCACGAAGTAATGCTGAGTTCAGAAAGTGATAAATCTAATTCATAGCATCAAACATTAAGGGACCGGCCAATAACCAACCATAAATTAATATTGGGGTTATTAGCTAAAACAGCAGATGTGAAGTCACTCAAAGAGAGTAATAAAGGGTTTGGAGAAATAAAAACATGGGGAATTACCTGTGACATAAGTTTCAAATTGCCTCGATACAGACTAATTCATGAGGGTAAACCATCAAAAGATAAATTTGTATGAGTGAGAGAAATTATAGAATGGCATTGTTTAAAAAATATTCTTGTTTCTAAAGCTTATAGTAGACGGCAAAATGACAGTGTGTATACAGTGTAGTTTGATGACAGATATAAGGTCATTTGATAAATGACCTTCTGAAAAAAATTCATAGGTCACAGCCCTGCTTTCTACAGTGCTAGAAAAATGGGCTTTAAAGTATTCTATCTGATTTTGTAAATTCCAGTGTTTAGACCAACTGAAAGAGAGACTTAAGCAAAAACTACATATAATAATTTATGCCCAAAATGGACAGGGCCCCTTCATTTGTGCCCTTTCATCTACAGGGGGCACAAATCCTGTCATTTCTTTCAGGAACTGTTCATTAATATTGTAATGCATTCGGTAAGAGCTATGATCTTTAGGGCAGATTTAATATTATAGATGATGAGTTTATTGCTGGGAACTAGTGAACTGAAACTTGACTCATTTTACCATTTCTACATGTATCTTTCATCATGTTGAACAATGAACATACATGGCATCCTGAAGGCACCAGTAAGATCTTAAAACAAACAACTTTCTGCTTGTTATCGCTGAAGTGACAGAGAGAAGAGAAATACTAAACACACTGAGGCATAATTCTCCTATTTGCAATGACAGGCTCCCTGTAACTTGCTGCAGGAGACCTGAGATTGCATATCAGTGTCCCAGAGAGGTGGGCTTAACACCAAGTTTCTATTTCCCTAGACCTAAGGATTTTAGAGGTTTAGTGTCCTGTTTTGAATTGCCCTAGCAGGAAGGCACAGCTATTTGCACCAAAGAAATGAAAAGCCTGTGTATATAACTAGAAGCTGTGAGAGTGATTGAGAAGCTGAAATTACAAGAGAATAATCAAAACCTGATATTAGAAAAATTGTATTGACATAACTGGATACACAACTGGAGTACTGTGTCCAGTTTTGGGCTCCCCAGTTCAAGAGGGACAGGGAACTACTGGAGCGAGTCCAGCGTAGGGCAACCAAGATGATTATGGGACTGGAGCATCTCCCTTATGAGGAAAGGCTGAAAGAGCTGGGACTCTTCAGCCTGGAGAAGAGAAGGCTGAGGGGGGACCTGATTAATGTTTACAAGTATCTAAAGGGTGGGTTAAAGGAGGACGGAGCCAGGCTCTTTTCAATGGTTCCCAGTGACAGGACGAGGGGCAACGGGCACAAGCTGGAACATAGGAAGTTCCGTTCAAATACATGGAAAAACTTCTTTACAGTGAGGGTGACAGAGCACTGGAACAGGCTGCCCAGGGAGGTTGTGGAGTCCCCTTCTCTGGAGATTTTCAAGACCCACCTGGATGCAGCCCTGAGGGATGTGCTCTAGGCAATCCTGCTTTAGCAGGGGAGTTGGACTAGATGATCTCTAGAGGTCCCTTCCAACTCTGAAGATTCCGTGATTCCGTGATAAGCTACAAAGACAACTCTGAACAACTGTTACTGTATATGTCAAGGGAAAAATGATCATCCAATTTCTTTTAATACAAATTTTAGAAGGTCTTTTGGACCATAAGATAAATTTGGTTTTGAAAAATAGCCCCCCAAAAGTTGTTCTGCTGACTGGGCAAAACAGCTATTTTAGATGAGGTTAAAAGAAACACTGTCTTTAACCACTGAGTATAAAGACCTATTTGATGCATCTGGCTTATTCTCAAGGTTCAGGCATATGCTGCTGTTTCCATACCTTAACAAGTTACTGTGTGTTAGCTGCCATGAAATAGTTGAGTTCATTCTTAGCCTTGTCATAAAATGTGAAATAAAACGTTGTAGTTTAAACTGCTTTCGCAGAACAAAAATCACAGGGGCAGAAGGTGTGAAGATGGGAGTGACTGTCAACATGAGTGAGTGATGGTGTTTAAGCAAGGAAGAGCAGAGAAATTTTGAGCTTTTATCTCTGTTCCCAACATTGTTCAAATATTTAATCTGATTATTTGTTGCAGTAAAATGATAAATTCTTCAGGGATTAGAAACTGGATGTTGATTTGAAACTCATTGGACATTGCTCGTTATGTGCAGGCAGGTGCTTTGTTATGAGATAAAGATGCTGACTTTTCTATACTGCCTCTGACCCTGTCTTAAAAGAAAAAATTACTTGTGATGAGAAAACTGTTTAGGTTCCTAATCCAAGAAAGAAGGCTGTGAGTCCTTGTCTGCTGTAACAGCCAGTATCTGAAAGCAGCTTCTTCACACTGGCATCCCTTTTCACTGATTCTCTTTAGATGTCAGTTCTTCTCAGTGTATTGATTATATTAAGTACTTGATGTGTAACCCCCAATAACTATATTAAAAATGTAGCTAGGTCTTGGAATTCTAATCCTGAGCCTGAATGATTAAAATCAAATTAATATACAGAGGAAGGAGTTTTTAAAATAGCAATCTTGGAGAGTAACTTAATCTGACACAGCAATACAGAGAATGCATACTGAGAGAATGCGTTCATGTGTTCGCAATTTTTTTCATCTTTCTTTCAGTATTTCTCCAACTAGACAATATTTTAACTTTTGATCTGGCATGATCAAAAGGCTTGGGGAAGAGTGGCTGGAAAGCTGCCCGGCAGAAAAGGACCTGGGGGTGCTGGTGGACGGCCAGCTTAACATGAGCCAGTAGTGTGCCCAGGTGGCCAAGAAGGCCAACAGCATTCTGGCTTGTATGAGGAATAGCATGGCCAACAGGAGTAGGGAAGTGATCGTGCTTCTGTACTCGGCACTGGTGAGGCCTCACCTCGAGTACTGTGTTCAGTTCTGTGCCCCTCTGTATAAGAGGGACATTGAAGTGCTGGAGCGTGTCCAGAGGAGAGCTACCAGGCTGGTGAGGGGTCTGGAGACCAGGTCATATGAGGAGAGGCTGAGGGAGCTGGGCATGTTTAGCTTGGAGAAGAGGAGGCTGAGGGGAGACCTCATTGCCCTCTACAGCTACCTGAAAGGAGGTTGGAGAGAGGTGGGTGTTGGCCTCTTCTCCCAGGTGAATAATGACAGGACCAAAGGAAATGGCCTGAAGTTGTGACAGGGGAGGTTTAGGTTAGATATTAGGAGGAATGACTTTACTGAAAGAGTGGTCAGGCACTGGAACGGCCTGCCCAGAGAGGTGGTTAAGTCACCATCCCTAGAGGTATTGAAGAAATGTCACTTCAGGGCATGCTCTAGTGGCAGAGATTGTAGGTTTTTTTTTTTTTTTTTTTTTTTTTTTTTTTTGTATATGGTTGAACTCGGTGATCTCAAAGGTCCTTTCCAACCATGAAGATTCTATGGTTCTATGATGTTTAAGTATGAGAAATAAGAAAAAAAAATCAGGAGCCCACATACCTGTGATTTACTGTGTTGTCAGTAGTATGTCACAGAGTGCAGTAATCTTGGTTGTAATGCTATTTGTTTGAAAGCGCTGGAGGACCTATATAATGCTCATCTATTTGACCAGGTGCTGGTCAAATAATGCTTATTTGACCAGCAGAAAACAAGCATTTTCTATTTTATTGATTGCCAAATGTCTCAGTTGGCAAAATGTCTCCTTTCTGATATATTGTAGCTTGAAATTATAACTACTACTTCTTTTCAAACACCCCAAATTTTAATTGTTTTTTTCATACTTGATTTGGAAAATGTGGCATCTGTGGACTGCTGTTTATATCACATCTCCTAGATACCTTAAAGATGTGTTTATTATCTTTTCCTGTTTTCACAGCCTCTTGCTGGCAAAAAGCTATGAGAGTAGCCAGTTGTCACATCTATTGAATTTTTCAGGATTTCGTGTGGTGTTGATGGTTCAGCTGTATAGTTTTACTGCACAACTCTGTTAATTCACTCTTCTTGTCCTTACAAGAACGGCATGCCTATTTTGCTGTACCTCATCTAGAAAATGTCTGAAACCTCAGACCTCTAAATCAAGAAATGCCATGAGTACTTGAACTACTAAAGTCTTGTTTTATATGAATCTGTGTCTTGAGGTTGATTGATGTTGATGCTAAAGAAAATGAGAATGCTCTTCCTGTTTAACTTTGTAAGGGTGCTCTATCTTTTACCTATCTTGCTGTATAATAAAGTGTGAGCTTATGCTGTGATCTTTTTGCCAGTTATACAGGCTTGATCCTCTATGTGGTTGCTTGTTCATGCAATGGAAGTAAAAAAAGTTTAATTATTTTTGAGATCTTTAGAAAACTATCAAATCTGGTTTGTTCGCTGGGGTCAAAATTTGTATGGATGGACAGACAGATAAATTGTGTAAAACTTGGCATACCTGAGTAGAGGCTATAGTCTGCTGTTGTTTTTTAAACAGAGAAAAATTTAGGAATTCAAGATCTTCTTACTTTCATCAGGATAAGTAATTGCTTTAGTCAGTTTTGAAAATCCCAGTAGCAGGTTGTTTGTCATTTGTGTTTCATAAATGTATTTGAACTGTGTTCCTCCCTGGGCTAGTCCTGATCTCATCATAACTCAGAGCATTCACGACCAAATTTTAAGATTTTGAAGTAGTATTATTAGCCTTGGATTAGAATGTGACCCATAAACTTAACTTCAAACTTAAATTAATTAGAATTAATTAATCTTTAGTTTAAAAAAAACTTTCAAAATCTTTTGCGTGTAGGTTGGAGTATTTGCTTGTTTTGTACAGAATACTACATGTTGGTTTTAGGTCAGTTACTGACTTCTAGAAGAACATAAGAGAGTCTATTTACTTGATTTCAACTCCTCACAAGTGAATAATGTACTTGAAACTAACAGAAAGTTTGTTCTAGAAATAACGTCAAGAATTTTCATATCGTTACATATCTTAATTTAATATTTTGTGCACCCTACTGTTGCTTAAGAAACAATACTTCAAAAAAGGGAAAACAGTATTAAGAATAAAGACTATTGATAATTCTTTCGCTGTGTGATGTTTTCATAATGAAATAACAGCATAAGATCTAAACAAACAGATATATCATGTTACTGTAACAAAGTTAATGCTTTGTGTTCAGAATTGCCCCCTAGTTTTACCACCAGTAATGATAGTGCTACTGGAGTCCTATTTAACAATTTAACAAAGTATTTTGTTAATAGTATTTACCTATTTAACAACGTAGTTGACCTATCTTCAGGATGGATATTCTGACATAATTTTGTTTTTAAAAAGCATCTTTGCTAAACATGGGTGTTGCTCAAAACCACAGTAAGTTGGTTTAATTTGTCTACTTGAAATGTAATGTTAAATCCACTATATCTAGACAAATACCAAACATTTTGAATGACTTTCCTAGGAGGATAAGGGAAAATATACAAAAAAGGTATTAAAAATAATCTGATGAGAAAAGCTGAGAAAAAATCTAAGGTGCTTCTCAATAATTATTTATGTACGTGCTCACATCTAGCAGTACTCTGTGATTAGGGTGAAGTAGATATTTTCCTTTGTTGAGGGAGAGGGAAAGTGATCTCAATTTATTTTGTAGTTATTTCAGTATGCCTCGAGGTAAGAATGTGCCTGGGGGTAGGTATAGCAAAGCAGTTGATATGTGGTAACTTATTATGCAAGGATAACTTAGCCATTTGCCGGAGCTCTGTTTTTAAAATTTATCATGCTGTTTAAAATTTGCCTTGTTATGTTTGCTGGTTTTTCAAATAGATTTGGGCAGCCATGCTTTGGTTCTCAATTAAACAGACAATTTCTTTAGGCGTTTTTTTTGCTGCTTCACTGAAGTAAAGAAAATGTTTTATATCCATTTATTACATTCACTGGCAGTTTCATTACTCTGAATATTCAAAACTCATAGAAGGAGAATGGCAGCTTGTAAGCAATCCAAAATGCTTATGGTTAACAGTGTTTCAAAGAGTGTTGTTCTGAATTATCTGATAAAGGTTGCAGTTCTTTATTAGAATTATCGATGCCTTTCCTGATGGGTTGGGGCATTGAGTGGAATTGCTAAAGGAAAACAGTAAGTGTCTACTTCTAGAAAGAAGTTGCTTACACTGTAGTTTCAGCATGACACAGTTCTTGGTGTTAACCTTCTAAATCATGATCAATGCCAATTCTGTGTTGCAACTTGTAGTTAGTTTCTAGTAACCGATGTAGCTGCCGTATTAAAGTCTTAAGCAATATATAAATGTTTTGTCCTTCTTACGCTGCTTTGAGGGATGGGAAAGCAAGCCCCGATTGCTCTGGTTTCCAGGACTCTGTATAAAGCACTTGCTATTACTTTGTGGCCTGTCCATTCTTTGAAGTCCCTCATACGCAAGGCTCAAATTGTGGTAATTCATAGCATATGGCTACTTGTTAGTATGAAATAGCACCACACTGGCACATTTTTTTGTTCTTCTGACAAACTGTGGCATTCTGATTCCTGTATGGACTGGCTGGTGTCTGACCAAGGTGCAAGTGGTCACTGCACCGTGTGAGGCAGTGTTTCACTGGGATATAGTACTAGTTTTCCACAGCTGGTAGAAGAATTACTTATCAAAAGTGTTCTTAAACACATATGTAAAAGTAATTGTGGGCAGCTTTTCAGTAACAGCCATTTAAGGTGGAAATACCTATGTGCACCATGGTGCTGATACTGGTTAATTTTTACATTCTCATGGGACAAAAAGTCTCATTCATCCTAAATCTCATAATCTCAGTGAATTAGCCACTCTTTTTATTTCTATGTTTGGTCACAGCTGGAAAATTAATGTATTCTTCAACTTGTTTTCAAGCAGATTTTGTTTTGATGAAGAGTATCATGTCTAAACATGCAATATCAATATGATTTTGCTGTTTGTTTATTATGGATTAATTAGAAAAGAAAATATAATTTAGGAATTTTTCTCAAGTTTAAAGTATCTTTGCTGGATATTTCTCTGAACGCTTCTGTTCATCTGAGCAAAGAAGGGTTCAGAAGAAACCTGAATAGCCACAGAAAGAGACAAAAGGGAAAGAGAAAAAGAAAGAATAAGAAAGAAACAAACCTGAATAGTCACAGGTTACAGATTTAGCTTTGCTGTACAGACATTTATTTCTTTATTGTATTTATTTGTATTTCACTGCTGCCGGAGAGTTCCTATCTACATCTGACTCTGTGCTTCCCATCCTGAAAAAAATTGCTTTCTAACCAGACAACACAGGCACTGTGAGAAAGGAAATGTGATCTCCATTTTACAGTTAGGAAAGAGGCAGAGAGAGAGTCTGACTGTTCTCGGGTCACACAGGATATCTCTGGGAGAGCCAGAAATTGAACCCATGTATATTGCTTGAGTCCCACTGAGTCACAAGACAGTCTTTTCTCAAAATAGCAGAAACTGTATTTGTTCAATATACTCATTTCAATGCTGTTTCTGTGGACACTTTTTGGAACTTCTAGGTGTATTTTTTTCTTTTTTTTTTTTTCCCCCTCCAATTCATCTTGTTTTCTTGTCTTTCATTTCCTAGTTTCCATTAATATTTAATGTGTGATAGAATGAGATTTAAAGCTTCACTGTGTGAAGGATTGAATGAGGCTGTGTTTAAATAACAGTTTGAACATAATTAAACTATTCCTTCAAAGAGATTACATTTCTAGATAATCTTTATTGCCATTGCTATGTAAAAGATTTAAATCTGTTTCTATCTCTCTCATAAATTGATGCATATGCAAAGATAGTATGATATTTCAGATGTGCTTATAAGAAAAAAAACCTTTTTTTTCCCACTTACTGTATTAAAAACAAACAGATAATATCTTAGACTGTAGGCTTCAATTATTTTCCTTCTAAAGTATTCAGAAGTTGATGATTTTTAATGTATTGTGCATAGCTTGAAATTGCTATGTCTGATCCTTTTTCTCTGATGGTGATATGCAATGGATCTTCCCATGATCTCTTCGTGGAGAACAGTTGTTTGCTTTTGTCTTGGGGAATTTATTCAGCAATGTAGGTGCAAAGCTACTGATTTAAACTCCTAAGATCTGTTTTTACCGGAACACATGAAGAAACTAGCTGGCTGTATCCCAACCAGCTAAAGTCACTTTACATATTTGAAAACCACAACATTTCATCATGTAACTGGAAAAAATACCCCAGGTAGTCATTGGAGAGTTGGAAACTTTTGGACTCTTGGCTTTTAATATCTGAAGCCTGTTTCGGAGGTTGTGAGTGCTGCTGGACATGTATGTAAAATACCAGCCTTTGACGTTGTTGCGGCAGCTTGGCTTTTTTAACAGGTTATCATGGATTTAAACAATCCAGTGAATTCCTAATCTGAGGACTGGATTCACTCTGTGTTTTCCATATTTTACTGGTGTTGCAAGCTGGTATAATGTTATCTGTGATTGCAGGCAACAGTAATAAAAACTGAGCCAAAAGTTAGTTTTGTATTAACGCATCGAAGAGGGGAGTCACAGGTGGAAGACAGGTTTTGCACAGTGTTTAGGAACTTGTCTATAGCCTTCTCTTTAGGCTTACCATTCTATTTTTTGAAGATCTTTGGAGGATCCTTTCTGACTGTCTCTGGGTAGAACCACTCTGAAGAGATGCTGAATGGGCAGTAAATGACAAATTGGTGTCACCACAGAGCACCAGCAGAAAGACCTTGCAGATTTACATCTTGCAGTGTTTTATCTTAAACTGAAACCCTAGGAAACAGTTGGACTGGCTGGCAAAAAATCCATGTTTGTGAATGTGATTCTTAAACAAGACTAGTGTTTGTACCATATTTGTGTTGTTCAGTCTCCCTTCGGAAAATTAACTGCAATATGAAGGGCACCTTGGTATGCATCTATTTTAGGATTGTATTGGAAGAATACTCCAAAAATTATAGTAGTCCAGACACATGAAGTAATAATTGCATGCAAATACATGATTTTTAGCTCAGATTTGTCAGCTGCAACTGCTGACTGTGTCTATTTAGTCACTGAGTGTATTATGAAAACAGACAGGCTATTAAATAGAGAAATGGGGGTGAAAACAAGGGAACTAGATACTAAATATAGTCTCTTAATCAAGATTATTGCAATTCTACATCTTAAAAAATCGGGAATTTTTTAGTAGTGCTTATATTGTGTTCTTATTTAATCATGGGCTATATGGATACATGTTACTTGCTTCCTCTTTTTCTCTGCAACAGTGTTTTAAAATACTATGAACTTCACAAGGAATGGCTAAAAAAGGGCCCTTTTAATTGCGTACTCACAATATAGTTATGTTTAGCTCTCAGTTATGAGACCAAGGATATTGTTTACTTTTTTTTCTGTGAGCTTCAGAAGTTTGTTGAATGTCAAGCCTTGAAATTTTGCTACCTTATAATTCTGATGTAGCCATGCTGTTCACTGTGTCAAGACATTTCTCAGAGCCCCTGCTAACTATTGCTGCCACTTTGGAGGGGGCTAGAGGAACCACAGAAACATCACAACCAACACAAATTAATGAATTTTATTTCCTCCTCTCTCTTTAACTGCTAATCAGAATGAACTCCCTTTAGTTCAACAGAAAGCTTACGTGCACAAAGGACATTGATTTGTTTTGATATGTTTACTGAAAGAAAAATGAGCTTTAGAATTAATAGCACTAAGAAAAGGGAATGATAAGTTAAAATCCTGTGAAGTACTTCATAAAACTCAATTTTGAGAAAGTGCATAGCTGAAGTTATACATCTGCACTCATCTTTTTTTATTCTTCATCTAAATCAGTCTTAATTGTTGTCACTTCTACTGTGCGTGGAAGGTTAGTGGCGATTCATAAGGCACAAGGTGTTCTTCAGTGTGTGGCATGGGCAGCAGTAAGCAGTGCTTGTTGTGAAGCACATCTGTTTCCAGTCAAACAAGCTCAAAACAATTTACAGCAAATAACATGTATCACAAAGCACTTCTTTACTTTGCTTGTAAAGTGAGTCGATGTATTCGCTAAGGGGAAAAAGTGCCCTTTGTGATTGTTTGAAAATGTTGGGTTTTTTTTCTTTCTTGTTACTAGGTTTGCAAATAATTTTAGTTGTGATGAGAACAATTAAATTTCCTCAAATAGAATAAATGTTTATTTATTCATATAAAGTGGGTTAATGTGAATTTGGATTAATTGTGAAAGAATGAGTAAAGGGTTTATACAACAATAGGATACCTGCATGTCTCAAACTCTGATCTAGTCCAAGCAACTAGAACATGAAAAAAAACTGTTGCAAACATTTTTATTTTTTTTTTATCTGGACTTTGTTCACACTTCAACACTTTTTGTCTTCAACGCTCTTAAAGGAAAAGGAAATTTCTGTGAAAATCTCTGCTGCTTGGCAGTGGGAGCAAGCTTAAAATGTAATTGACAAATTATAGAACAGAACTAGGTTTTGTTCTTCTCTGGAAATTGTTCTTTTCTGTCACTTAAATATGATTTCACGGAGAGACACATAGAAGTTGTTCTCTGAGAACTTATGTATTCTGTTGATTTGCAGAAGAAAGTCTTTCAGGAGATAAGCCCATCTGATTATAAAAATCCATCTTCCTTGATAATTGACGTATTAAGAATATACAAACTCGCTATATAGTTGCGTTTTAAAAATGAAGAAGAGTCAGAGCGTGATTGTGATGTCTAACGTAACACCTGATGTGTATGAGATGTGTCACCGTGCAGAGTAAATAACATTCATAGCTCTAATGGAACCACAAGATCAATGAGTAGACCATATATTTTGGACTGTCTTCCATGGCCTCTAACTCTTCTGCATCATCAGTACAAAATCTGACATTCATCATTAACTGTCTCCAAAGTTAACTTTCATAATAATGTTTCCTCTGTTTTCTGTCCAAAAATGTTACAAAGGCTGGGGTATAGAAAAATTCCAGACGAAGAAAGAATTCTAGCTAGGGTAAATACTAGTACTGTTTTATATAAGAAGGTGTAATATTAGGATTTGGTGTCCTTGACACTGGGTCTTTGAACCGATGGAAAGATAAAATTCCTAGTGTAGACCCAATACTTGTTTTTATGACATTAATGGTATATAAAGCTTATGTAACTCTTACGATAATTGAAACAGATGTTTAATAATAAATAACTATGGTCCTTTAATGAGAAATATAATAAGAAGCACTGCTTATGCAGGGAAGGAGTGGAATATTGAACAGGGGAGAGCTGGGTAACCTTTAGGACTGGAACACTTGGACGAAATTTGCGTTTAAAGACTGAGAAAATGTCTGTTTCCAGTGATGGGTTATCACTTTGATGTGAAGACAAATTGAGGGAACTTCCTGGATGTCGTAGTTGGTCAAATGATGACAGTGAGTCAGCAGTGTTATTTGGCTCTGACTAAGCAAATATTTCTTAAGTAAGATCAAGGAGTCTATTTCCAGGACAAAAAAAGTATTGATGCTTTTGCAGAAGGTGGAGCATGGGGTGCAAAAATGAGCAGGTGAACAGAGGGCTTGTCCTCCACAAGGAGACTGAGCAAGCGTGGCTTGCTTAGTGTAACAGCTAAAACTTGAGAAGAGTTTGTAGATGTATTCTACAAATACATTATGTATGTCAACATCAGTATAGAAAAGGGAAAACACATTTAACCTGAAAGTCAATGACAACATAAGAAACTGAGTACAAACTAGCTGTAGACAAATTTTACCTAGAAATTCAAGCAGGCATAGGACAGGATTTTTCTGGCATCATTGAGCTCAGTCTTGTCCTATACTATTACAAATTCTGTTTTAAAAATAAGCACATTTTTGCCCCAACTCCTGTTAGAAAGTTTTCAGCACCAGAATGAATCAGACTCTGAAACTGCCGTCCACTAAACAAAGTGTGGGCAAAAAGCCTAGCCATTTTAAAATGGAAGTTGTGTCCATGACCGCGATTGTGTGATGTGGTTAACTCTGACAACACAGAGCCGCTTCATGACCTGGTGATCTGCATGAGTTCTGTGCCCTGGTCCTTTTCCGTTGCTGTATTAAATTTCTAGATGTTTGTTGTTTTCCCTGGATAGGTTAGTCTTTTAAGACTGTTTTTGAAAATTGCTTATTATGAACAATGACACTTCGCTTGAATGTGTCAACAGTGAATTAGCATTAAATGGTCTGAGAAAAGTGGTTAATATGGATTAATCTATATTCTTTAATCCTTTGAATGTACTTCCTTGAAGATACATCAAAGATGAGCTTGGTTCATAAATATGGTTAGAAGATAAATACAGGAGGGGAAAAGAATCCTTGTAAAGCTCAGAAATAAATACTTTATACGCAGTAATTGACCTATATGATATGTTTTTCCCAGTTTGTTTCAGATCCTTGTGCCAGCAACCCCTGTCACCATGGTAACTGCAGCACTAGCGGTGATGGCTACCTCTGTCTCTGTAGCAAAGGCTATGAGGGAACAAACTGTGAACATGCATTGCACAGCCTTCCAGTCTCTGAACAGACAGAGCTGACGTCACCAAGACAGAGCAGACCAGTCTCATCCACCTTGGAACCTGACATTGTTCTTCCTCGTTCAAGAGCAACCGTGATGTTACCTACATGGCAGCCAAAAGCAGGACAGAAAGTTGTAGATCTGAAATGGGATGAAATAGAGGTGAGAATATTCTGTCTAAATAAAAATGCATGGAAAAGAACTTCTAAGAGTTATCATTGCTGTGTTGTCATTTGTGCATGATCTCATGGATATCTACATGAGGGGACTGAAGATATGATCTCTGCCCTGAGTTAATATACTAGTAAAATTAAATAACTAAATAAAAAAAAGATACTTATTAAAAGTAGCGGGCTGAGTTTGGTCAAATTGTTGTATTGGATATTTCTTTGAAATGTTTCTTCCAGTCATTTGTATGACAACGTATCTTAAAACATTAAATAAATTCAGGAAAATAAAAATGTTAAAGCAATACCTTTAAAATATTTTTTTGCTATTTGTAGTTATAATCACATGATGTTCTGAAAAGTGTGTATCTCTGCAGTGCTAAGAAAACACAGCTATTTGAGGATTGCTTGGCCATACCAAGCACAAATACAGGCTGGGTGGAGAATGGGTTGAGAACAGCCCTGAGGAGAAGGACTTGGTGGGGCTGGTTGATGAAAAGCTGAACATGAACTGGCGATGTGCGCTCACAGCCCAGAAAGCCAAACACATCCTGGGCCGCATCAAAAGAAGTGTGGCCAGCAGGTTGAGGGAGGTGACTCTACCCCTCTGGCTCTGGTGAGACCCCACCTGGAGTATTGCAGCCGGCTCTGGGGCCTTCCGCACAGGAAAGACATGGACTTGTTCGAGCAGGTCCAGAGAAGGGTCACAAAGATGATCAGAGGGCTGGAGCATCTCTCCTATGCAGACAGGCTGAGAGAGCTGGGGTTGTTCAGCTGGAGAAGAGAAGGCTCCGGGGAGACTTTATAGGAGTCTTCTAGCACCTAAAGGGGGCATACAGAATAGGTGGAGAGGGACTCTTTATCAGGGAGTGTAGTGATAGGACACGGGGTAACAGTTTTTAACTGAAAAAGGGTAGATTTAGATGAGATATTAGAAAGAAATTCATTACTGTGAGCATGGCGAGACACTGGCCCAGGTTGCCCAGAGAATCTGTGGGTGCCCCATCCCTGGAGGTGTTCCAGGCCAGGCTGGATGGGGCTTTGAGCAGCCTGGTCTAGTGGGAGGTGTCCCTGCCTGTGCCAGGGGGTTGGAACTAGATGATCTTTAAGGTCCCTTCCAACTCTAACCATTCTATGGTTCTATGAAAAGTGATAGTCAGTGTATTACATAGTGCAAAACTCTTCCCTTCTTCTTTGAAGTGCATCACTGCAAGGATGACTTGTATTTCTCTGCGTTGTTGTTCTCTTACTTGGAGGTGTGAGACCACTACTTCTGCATATACTATTACTACAGTAGTTGGTACTGGAGTCTCCAACATGATCCGGAGATGACCCACCTATAATAATAGTACATATGTGCAAGATGCACAGTCTGCCATAAAAGTGAGCATCTGTTTTCGGGTAATGGTAGTGCCATATTTTTGGCTTTGCTTGGGTCAACTTAGTACGAAACAGTGTAGGGGTAATGAAGCTTGTTGGTGAAGAAATACTATAATTTTGGCAGGCAAAGAATTAAAATCTTTGTGACATCTTATTCTTAATGAAAAATGCATTGTAAAGTCATTTCATTTGAGTTTGTTCAAGAATAAACAGGTGAAATGTCAGCTGTATCTGTTTTTGAAGTGTTTCAAGGAGTGTGATTCTTCTGAGGTGTTTTCACGCACTACATAATGAGAAAATGAACAAGCACAAGTTTAATCCTGGAAGAAGTATATTTTCATCATTCTTTGCTAGCCCAAACAAATTTGTTCATGTTTTTACTATAACATTTATTTAAATCAGTTTTTGAAACTAAAACCAATGTATGTGAAATGCATGTTTGGTGTATTATGACTCTCAGATTATATAGGGCTGTATCGTATTTCAGTGGGAGTTCTGGTGGGCAACATCTGGAGAAAAGAGCTTTATTTCTTGGAATTCCATCTCCCATATCTGTTATTTTACAGTAGAACATATGTTAGTCACAAAGTATGGAGTCTGGAGAGAGCACTGAAGCAGAAACAAACAATGATCTGCTTTTATTACTTATTTTAAATGTGCTGTGTCATCTCTGCATGGGTGTTCCATGTGTCCTGGTCAATTAAGGGCATGCCTTTCTCTGTACCAGATTTTCTTTGTATGTCTTCCTCAATATGTGGTCTAGGATTGTATAAGTAACATTTATTTAGCATTTTAGGTAGATTCACTAAGCATTTCAGCCAAACATTCATAAGTGGGTATTTTAATAGCTGAAATTCACCCTTCTGTGCGTCTTCTGTTACCGGAGAAATACAAATAGGTTATCAACTGCAATTGCATTATTAACACTAACATGGAAATTACTTGTTACCCTATTATGAAATTACTTCTGTTGATAATGTTTTTAATGTATTGTGATGGATCTTGGATTTTTCACAATCTTTCTAGGGTAGCATAATCTTCTGTTCTTTAGAATTCACAGTGAGAGAGTGGTTATCTGAAAGAAAGGTATTTCAGTTGCTAATCCAAGACATTGTCTATGATCTGTATTAATCTAAAGTGAGTTGATTTGCCTGAAGGTCGGTGTTCCCAAGGCTCTTTGGTGGAGGCTTCAAGAGTAAAGAGTTGAGTGTAAGGCAGAAAAATACTACCTTTCCTCATAGCTTTAAAAGCTTTGCAAAGCTTGATCCTTTCTTGGCCTCTTAAAAAGAAAAAAATAAAGCAACTGTAGGTTTTGTATTGCAAAAATCTACTATTTTGATCTTTCTTGAGATTCAGAGGCAGCAAAGGCTGCTATTATTGTGTTGTGGGGTTTGTTCCTGTTGTGGTTTTTTTTTTTTTTCTTCTGCTTTTCTTTAAATCTTTCAAAGTCAGCCTGTTTTTCACACTATTCTATACTGATACCACAAGTGAGCTAATGTTCTTCATACTCTTTTGTCTGTCTGCTCAGAGAGAAATTTTGCCAGAAACTCTCCAAATGGAAGCTCTCCCTATCTTGCAAGGATGAAGTTTCCATGGAAGCTTTTTCAGGAAGTTTTGGAGACTCAAAAACCTAACACCTGAGAGAAGTGAACTCTCTGAGAGGCATGATATATGGTTACAGTTGGACATTTTTTTCTGCATTCCTTAGATACTAGGGATATATTTGACAGTGCTTGCTTGACTGAACTTTCTTGGTAACATCTGCACCAGTAGACAACATACAGGTGTCTTTGGATACAGTTTCATTTCTTAGAGAGCTCTTGCTATCAGAATTAATCTTTTCCTGATATGGAGATTAAGGGCTACAAACACAAATCATTGAGAGAAAAATATTAATGTCTGTTGTTTTCTTTAACATAATAAGAATTTATCTTTGTGATCAGCTGTTGAAAGAGAATTTTCTTCCTACTTTGGGCAACTAAGTTGTTCCACTTGGAAGAGAGATACATCCAGCAATCCACATTTCCCCAGTACAGTGATCTTTTGTGTTACAGTCTAGAAAAGATATATACTAGACAATAATTGAAGAAAAAAGAAACCATCTCATTACTCATATTCAAATAACAGATCCAATGAAGGTTTCTGTGTACCTGTACAAAATCAACTGTAAGAACTGCAATGATAGCAATAGTCTACTCTTAGATATTACTTTTCCTTATTATTTCTCAAATGTTTTTTGAAGGAAATCTGTAGTATTCTTCACATTTTACAGATGGACACACTGAAGCGCAGAGCAGTAAAGTGATTTGCCAGGTGAACAGCCAGGAATTATAATGCTAAGCACGAGTCCTAGTCTAACCTCTTATTTATACTGCAATAATACTGCTCAGATTCAAGCTTTTGGAACTAGTGATTAGAGGCTGCAATAAATTTGTAATTCCTCTTGCAATGGGGACAGCATTTGTTTTACATGTGTTCTTAGTAAATTGTAAGCCTTTAAAAGGAGTATAGCTGGGTCAGGTGGAAAATCCTGAGAGAAAGTACTCCTGCTCTGCAGCAATGGAATATGCTCACAGAATAATTCTGCTTGAAACAGAGACCTTTGAATCTCTGACTGCTTTATGTGTTGCTGAACGATCATGCCTTTTTGCCAAAGTATGCTATGAATGCGGAAGGAGGCTGAGCAGAGTCATGGAAGAGAGATCCATTTGAGGTGGCTAAATACATAGAGACTCCATCCTTAGAAATGACATCTTAGGAAAATCTTTGAAATGGAAATGGGTGGAGGCAGGAGGAAATATGCTTTACTTTTTCTTACCCTATTTTCTTGGGTTGCCCTCTTATGATTGCTGTTGGAGTTAAAGTGCTGGAATATGTAGACTTTTGGTTTGACTTAGGACAGCTCTTCTTATAGCTGTATATAAGATTTGTTTTGGAAGCCTCTATTATTTTTCTTTTGCTTTTAGAAAAAGATACACAAACAAATAAGGAGACTGGAGGAAACATAGATTTTGCTTGAATAATCTTAACATTCTTCTAGGATAAATCTGTAACTTCACTAAGTTTAATGTAAAATTTAGATTTTACACTAAATCTCCCCTCTACAATATTTGTGGATGTAACTTTCTGTACAAATGCCAGCCTGATAGGCAACTTGGTGTAAGCATTCTGGATAGGCAATACCCTTTATTATATTTATTTTCAAAACACAAAACTAAATGTCTCTAAAAGCTTAATATGCTCAAACAAAACTTATGTGAAGTTCATACAAACCTTTCTTTAGTATGTTCCGTTGCTAAAAGATGTTTAATGGATAGTCATAAATACTAGCTTTCCTAAAATCAAAACTCTCATATCCCCTTTAAGGACAGAAATATAGAAAATTCTAGTGAGTGCAGTTATGTCACGATACTGAAGCCCTACTCATTTGAATCTATACTGGGGCTTTGAGTAACCTGGTCTGGTGGGAGGTGTTCCTGCCCATGGCAGGGGAGTTGTAATCTTTAAGCTCCCTTCCAACCCAAACCATTCTACGAGTCTATTCTATATATTAGAAGTAAGCGTTTGTTTTCTTTCTGTTCTGGTTTTCTTTCAAGTGTTGTCCCATATGAAACTTTGGAGGGTAGAAAAAAATATACTCATGTGGCAGTTAGGCTACGTGGCACTAGATTTTCAGAAGCAGTAGTTTTTCCATGCTACAGGGCAAGGGAACTGCTTTTCTTCCTCTTACGATTTTGTTCTGTCTGCATGTGATTTCTGTGCCAGGTTTATTGATAGTAATTGATCCCCCTCTTATGGTTCTATTATATTGCCTTCTATTTTCCTACTATTTTCCCTTTTAAATTCTTTGCAGACAGCTGTTCAAAATCTGGAACAGGATCTGACCTGTTTTATTTCTTCACATATTATTTTTCCCTTGCATAAGGAAGGCTGACAAACATGTTGTATTTCTTAGAAAATAAGACACCTTTTGCCACCCTTAGAGGGCTGGAAAAGAAGAAATCCTGCAGGCCTTGTCTTGAATAAAGAAGTAGTTATACGTTCAGAAAAGGCAAAACTGCATGATATGAAACTTGCTTTATTGAATTAGAAGTTAATATGTAATCCCTTGAAAGAAGATTTGAAAGAGTCAACGCTTGCAAGAGCATTCCTTGTAATGTACTCATTGTGACAGTTTCTGTGCCACCAAAGAAACGAAAGACTATCTTTCTTAATGACCATGTCAATTTTCATGGGAGGCCACCCCAGAACACAGCCTTGTTTTCTCAAAAAACTCATTTTTGTACTCTTTCCATTAATATAATATCTTTACAAATATGTTTAAATTTTTAAGCATAGACTTTTTTTCTTTTAAGCACTGATCTTTTCTGTAAGATGAGTTTGTATTCACCTATTTTATTTCATTAAGAATGATGTGTGGAAATGATATGTGGATTTGTGTATTTTGTTTAATTCCAGACTGATTTGCCCCACTTTGCTTTGGCTGCAAGGCCTTGCAGATTTCTTTGTTGCCTCATTAAGGGGTAAAACCAGAACAGCTTTTTGAGATGAAAAGACAAGAGATTAAACCAAAGAGAACTTTCACAGCTAGCACAGGAGGAAAGCATTGATTAAAAATACACAAGTCTCTGTGCGTGTGCCTGAATGCACACATACTTATTTGTGTAAGCTTTGGGGATATTTTCAAAATGAAGCACTCTTATTGTATGTTGGAGTGGGATTTTGTGAAAGCCGTGATGGCACTGAAGTTTCAATAGCAATTTACAGGAAAGACTTAGTAGGCACCTGGCTCATGGGGTGAATTTTTACTCAGAATCACAGTGTAGGTGAGGTTGGAAAGGACCTCTGGAGGTGGTCTATTCCAACCCCCTTGCTCAAAGCAGGGTCAACTAGATGAGGTTGCTCAGAATTGTGTTCAGTTCAGTCTTAAATTTTATCTCCAAGGATGGAGAGTCCACAAGACACCTGGACAGCCTCTTCCAGTGTTTGGAAATTATGTGTTAGTTTACAGAAATATTCATTAATATCTTCTCAACAGAGTAGTGTGGAATTGCTAAGGCTAACGTGAATTTAGCCATTCCACTTAGAGACCACTTTTAAGTTTGAGGAAAGTGTGGCATATTTTGCAAGAAGTAAAAGCCTTCTGCAATTCTTTAAACTCAGGGGACTGGGATACAGAAGAAATGCAAACATGTATCACAGTAGCAGAATGGCTGGATTTTGCACTGTCCAGGATTAGTCTGCCAGTGTTGATAAGGCCTTGTAGAATTACAAATGTCTGGTCAGCTTTCCAAGAAACATACTAGGAAATTTCGTATACAACAAATACCTTCAGAGAACTACTTTCAGTAGTGTGAGAGGCTGCGTATATGTATCCTGGCATAAATGTAGACTTAGAGTCTGTATGTTACCTTTCTTAGCCTCATTGAAGTAAGGGCTAGTACACTTAATTTACCAAAGTAATAAAGGCACTCATATAAAAATATTGCCTTGGGATCTATTTCTGTATTTCAGCACTTGTTGAATTAAATGTATATCTCTCTATCCTGGTTGGTGCATAAGGCAGGAGAGCATCTGTATAATTCACACTATTTAATTTTTTCAGAAAAATCGTAATATGGAAGAACTGTCTGTTGTTCTTTTCTTATGTACCACACCTGATATCCTTTGCAATCTCATTTATACTAATGCTGTGGCCTGGTAAAGTAGTCTTCTACCCAGGGCACTGCTGAATGTTAAGGTCCAAGTAGAGATTGTAGGAATAGGTACTCTTCTGGAGATTTCGCTCTTGCTTTCTCAAATGATGACCCAAATCATGGGTCATCTTTTACCCATGTAAAGACTCAAAAAGTTAACACTGTTTAAGCATTTGAAGCAGAAATGTATTTTTTATATATTATGTTCTCTTTTAAAAATAAGAACATGACTTAGATGCAAACTTATGGAACGTGTATGTAAAGAGGAATTGTATATCTCCTATCAGCAATTTGATATTTAAGCATTTTAAACTCTAAGTAATATATTGAAGAGCAGCTCTTAAATATATTCTGTGCTGACGTAGGAGCTTAGCTTTGTAAGCAGCTCCTAAACATACTTTAGGGTCTGGCAGGTGCATGAAGATTTTGATTTCTTTGGTGACTGTTTTTAAAGTAGCTGCATCATTTGTGTTGTATCTATAAGTCTGTTCCCTAAGCAACTTCCATGCTGGCTTGAAGGTTCTGTGCTATTGAATGCTTCAGGGGAATTTTGGAAGAGTTTCATGTCATTGCAGTTATATGTAATTTTTTTTAAGATTCTCTTTAAATGACTTCAGATGGTCTGTTTATGTGTTATGTCTGTTTATGTATGTTATGTCTCAGTTTTTAAATTAAATTAGGGTAGAAATGCTCTTTATTTTACCTTCTGAAAATAATTTAAGTATATTTTCCAGTGAGTTCTGTTTTAAACATCTCCTACCAGTTCTAACAGCTTTTTTTTTTTTTTGAGGGTGAGATTTTACAGATTGTTTTAATCTTCTGAGTGTCCTTTCTTATTGAATGAATTGGTCATCTTTGCCCTCATTCTTCAATCCTTCAGTTTTGCAGAAAGCTCTGTTAAAACAGAAGAGAGACATACTTAAAAGTCTTTATACAAATTTCCCATGGCTGTGGAAAACTCTGTAATTTGTTTCCTAATTCAGGTATCAAAGCTGTCATCTTTGTCTCCATAGTATTTGAAATAGGACACTGCTGGAACTAATTTTGTTCCTTATGAGAGCTGTTGCTTCTTCCTGTGGTGTGGTGTTTTTTTTGTTTTTTTTTTTTTCCTCTGATCTAAATACTACGGGTTTTTTTAATATAAAAAATTATTAAATTTCAGCTGTTGTAAAATCCTGATTTTAGTGTCCTATTAGTTTAGATGATTATTTTATCAGATTTGTAGAACATGAAGACAGGGACAATTACAAATGGAGTTCCTAGATAGAGAAAGACATCAAATGTTACAGATCTGTTAATAGAAGAGTTAAAATTCTGCATTTTGCATTTCACTCTTCTGATTATCATTAAAATATTTCCTACGTGTGCTTTTCATGCTAGGTAATGCTAAATTCTGATGTGTTTGCAAACCAAAGTCTTTTTGGTTTGTCATTTCCATTTTCATAAGGTTAAATCTCAGCTCTTGTTATAGAATCATAGATTCATAGGGTTGGAAGGGACCTCTCGAGATCATCTAGTCCAACCCCCTGCCAGAGCAGGGTCACCCAGAGCAGGTTGCACAGGAACGCGTCCAGGTGGGTTTTGAATGTCTCCAGAGATGGAGACTCCACCACCTCTCTGGGCAGCCTGTTCCAGGGCTCTGCCACCCTCAAAGTAAAGAAGCTCTTCCTCATGTTTAGGTGGAGCTTCCTTTGCTCAAGTTTGTGCCCATTACCTCTTGTCCTGCCCCCGGGCACCACTGAAAAGAGCCTGGCCCCATCCTCCTGACACCCACCCTTTAAGTATTTATAAGTGTTGATAAGATCCCCCCTCAGCCGTCTTTTTTCCAGACTGAAGAGACCCAAATCCCTCAGCCTTTCTTCATAAGAGAGGTGTTCCAATCCCCTAATCATCTTGGTAGCCCTTTGCTCTACCCTCTCCAGCAGTTCCCTGTCCCTCTTGAATTGGGGAGCCCAGAACTGGACGCAGCACTCCAGATATGGCCTCGCCAGGGCAGAGTAGAGGGGGAGGATGACCTCCCTCGATCTGCTTGCCACGCGCTTCTTGATGCACCCCAGGATGCCGTTGGCCTTTTTGGACACAAGGGCACTTTATGCAGCCACTTTGTTCAGCTCTTGCTTCTCTAACTTTTTGTCATTTTTAAAATTCTAGTTTCAAAGAGATCATTACCCTTTACTTTACAAACTTCTACTATTGAATAGTAAGGTAAATTAAATGCTTAAATTACTTTTTTTTTTTTTTCCCCCTTGTGCTCCAAGGTAATAGATGCGTGAAATTGTAAAACTGTATAAATACTTTAAAAGTGAGTGTATTTTTAGCTGTAGTATAAGTTTGGGAGAATAGACACATTGATTTCTTTTTTTCCTTTGTCCCAGTAAGCATATAGATTCTCAAAGAAAATGAAAGTTTAAATGTTGGCAAATATAAGAGTGTTAGCCAAAACCAATTTTTGGATTCATTGAGCTTTGAATGTTAGCTTCATAATTTTGACTTCCAAGATTGAAAAATTGTAATAAATATATTATCTTTTTTTCAAAATTCATTTGAACACATACAACAAAACTGCATCTCACTTTATTTTCACAAACTACGTGTATATATGCCAGAGAACTCAACAATGAATCGAGTATTCTAGACATTTTTGGGAAATGTGAACACGGGGTATTTGTCTTGCCAAGTCAAAATCAAGTCTGAGTCTCCCAAAAATTGTTACTTGCATCATATGCTGTGTTGTTCATATTTTCACAGGTGTTTCATAATAATGTTTAAAATATGAATTTCAATTTTACTTAAAAATTAGATTCTGGCTTTGTCTTCAGAAGTGTGTCAGGTTGCATTTTCACTTAGCCAGTAAGGTTGATGTGAAAAGGTTGCACATGTATTCTAGATGACTGAAAAAAAAAACAACCCAAATTGCAAAATCTGCCTAGCAATTTGAAGATGAAACTGGTGGATTTATTTTTTCTTTTTTACAGTGTGATATTTCATAGGCAAGCTGATGAAGATACCTGAGAACTACTTAATTAAAACTACTGATGATGTTAATGTAGGCGATAGAAAGACTCAATTATGCCACATAAAATATTACTTATTTGAAATAAAGGTGTCATTGGAAACGCTAATGGTTTTCAAACGGCCTTCATGAAATTACTACTTTAGAAGATATGAATAATTAAGGAGTCTGTTTGTGATTCCTCTGTGTTGTATGGCATCCTGTATGGTGTCTTGATCTAGTTAATACAGTAACTGATTTCTATGTCTGCTGCATCCTTTCACTCTCAACTGTGCTTGTAATTTTTTTCCATCTGGCAAGATGTGGGAATATTTCTTTAAAGTAATCTGTGTTTGTAAAAAAATGTATTTCAATATAGTAGAAAGAAAATATCAGTATTTGCTATTATAAATCCTTCAAGATCACCTAAATTAATATTGTGACATTTCTTGGACGTGGCAAACATTAGAGCTTTATTTATTATTTTAAAGGACCAGAAGCCTATTCATCTTTTTCTAAATGTCATCTCTTTTAAAGGAAAATACCTTTAGAAGTTTACACTTATGTTCAGGAAGTTTTTGTTAAAACAAAAACCTAAAAGGATGTTTGTTGATAATATAAATGTTTTGGTGAATGTTTTGGTCCATCCTGATGATTTTTAAAAGATCACTGCTGGACTGTTAGTGTTATTGTTGAAAAAATCTTTCATGTTTTCTTTGGTTAGATTTTCTGGCTTAATGTTAACTAAAACTATTCTTATTTTCAGATAACGCCAGATGTGGCTTGTGGAAATGCCAGTTCCAATACCTCTGCTGGAGGCCGGCTTATCTCCTTTGAAGTTCCACAGAATACATCAATAAAGTAAGAATATTTATCATGTGTGATGAAATATAAAAATGCTTTTATTTTAATTTGCCTGGATATTTTAGATAACAGTTTTTCAGATGGGCAGAGTTGTCAAATGGCTAAAAGTATATAAAAGAACTTCAGACAGACTTCAGGCATCTAGCAGTGCCATGACAGCTCTTTGCTTGGTATAATTTTTCCCATGTACTTAATGTTTTAAAAGATGTAAGCATGTAAACTGTCTCTAGGCTATTAGAATGCATTAGAAATTAGGGCAGACGTGTTGAAGATGTTAGTTTGGAGAAGACATGATATTTCCTTTCTCCTTCATGCAGTGAACACCTTTTTTCCCCTCCTCTTACATCTCAAGATGCACTTTCTGGTAGAAAGTGTTACTATTGACTATATAAATGCATGTATTCTGTGCACTTGTATTTGATTTCTGGATTATTGCTTTGGGTGTCATCATCAGCTGTGAAATCTTTGTGTATGTCCTGCAAACCACATTTCTCAAGAAACTGAATGCATTTCAAACTCATCCTTTTTCGATCAAATGCTTACTTTGTTACTTTTAATTAACAGAACCTGACTTCCTAGAAAGATCTGATTCTGTCAGTTGGGATGAGGCACTTTCTTATTGGAAATTTTATTTCAAATAAAAATCTGCCAACGTAGTTCTCTGGCTCACAGCTTTACTGCAATTTTAGGCTTAGATTTTCCCAAAATAGCCTACTTTTCTCATACTGTCATCTTATCTTCCAGGATCCCAGCTTTCAGTTAAAAAAGGCCATGCTCGCAGGAAAAAACAAACTGATGCAAGCAGACAAGCTGCAGACAGTTTGGAGCAGTAACTGTTAAACGTGGGAGCTGTCCCACTCCTCCCACGGGACTTTGAATCGTGCTCATTCATGAGCATTAAGCCTAAGTCAGGGAGAGATCTGTGAGTGTGGATGCTCTGGCTGGCTGCAATCTATAAGCAAACAAGTGTCTTTTATTGAAATCGGGAATAAGGTGGCGTTTGTAGGTTTGATAGCTGTATTTAAGACCCTTGATGGAGGGACCCCCCTTTAAAGGAGGTTGCGGAGTACGCAGTCATTTTTGTTCTTTTTTTTTTTTTCCACTATATATCTTTAGCAGTGTTTTATATCTGGGTAGATTAATGCAGATCAATATCTACCTTCATTTCATTGTATTTCCTGTGTTAAAGGCCCAAGTAACGTCTCTTGTTCAATGGCTATCTATGAAAGGAAAATAATTTCAATTTAATAATTTTATTTTGGTTTGATTGTCAGGTGTGACCTAAACTGTGCAACTAGCTGCTATCCTGTTCTACAAGTGAGATGGTCAGCTTTGGGGGTAGCGGTGGGGGTGGTTCTTACAGAGGATCCAAAATACTGACAAAAATTTGCTTCTTATATGTCTAGTTGCAACATTTTTCCAACTTGTGTCAAACATTCTACAAAACTTTGCATTTCTTGTTTTGAACTCAAATAAGAAGCGACAAGGGAGAAACTGCCTTGTGTTTTTAGCAGGATTGAAACAGGAAATTGTGGAACAGAACTTCATCTCTGGTATTTGCAGGCTGTTTTCAGCAGGAGAGAGTTATCAGTTTTCCACAGTTGGATGCAGTTGTGTTTGAATTTTTGGAGGATTGTTCAAACTCATTTGGGATTCCTTCAGAGGAAATTAATGCAAATACGTGGGTACTTGCCAGAAACATGACAGGTTTTTATTTTTCCTCTATGGAGGTGAGTAGGGAAAAAAGTGTCCTGAGAGGAAAGAAATGCTGACATAGATACAGTGCTCCCTAGTGGAGCCAACAGTATTATATGCAGTTGTAGATACTACTTTATCCAATCTGTCAATATTCAGGAAGGCACCGTGGACTCAGTGACCTTGGGAGCATTACATGGCTCATTTGATTTACAAGAATAAACTGTTCTGAACCTTCGATCCGGTGTGTCAAACAAATGAGGATTTCTACCAGGATCCGTCTCCCTGTATTGAATGAACATTGAATGTTCCCCAGTAAACAAGAGGGCTGGATGTACTTCTGCTGCAGAAAATGATGGCATTGTAGATGTAGAAAGGAGGTACTATTCAAAAAGGCATAAGTACAAAGACTGAAAAAGGATGCTTTACTATTATATAATGTTTATGTAAAACTCCTCTGGGGCACTAAGATGGTGTCCTTCAAGTATTAGAAATGGAGACTCTGTATGATTAAATCTACTATTACGTATACTCTTATGCAAATCTTACTATTGAAGCTTTTTTTTTATTTTTGTGGACGTGCTAAGAACCTTCAGGCCTTTTCCTGAATCCATACGTGCTACATTTAAGTTTTCTTTGTTGATAAGCTTTAGTTTTGCAGTGATGTACTTCCTAATGACACCAATTTCCCTCAGTGTAAACATTTTTATAATTTCTTTTCTTAGAATAAGGCAAGATGCTACTGCTTCTCTTATCCTGCTGTGGAAGGTCACAACCACTGGATTTAAACAGTGTTCACTTATTGATGGCAGAAGTGTCACTCTTCTCCAGGCACTGGGTGGACTTGTTCTTTCGGAAGAAATGCTTGCATTAGGAAACAATTATTTTATTGGTGAGTAACATGCTAACTTTCTATTTATCACCTATAAGTGACAGCTGATGGCTTACCCAACACTCAGAGAAACAAAGAGATAATTCCCTTAATTTAAGTACTGCTGAAAGATCCAGATATTGTGACTGTGTTTTAGACATTGATTCATTGAAAGCAGGCAAGAGGTACACTAAATTCTTACATAGGTGGCGTCATTCAGTTTAAAATCTAGATGGTGATTTTTGCCTGATACCATTAGATGATGCAAGAAATTGTGTATGTTCTATTTTAACCTGCTATAAAGCTTTTGGTAAATGCTACAGTAAGTAACTCTGAATGTCTGAGGTGTTTCTTTGTCAGGTAATGTATCATGGAATACTCTGTAAAGAAATTTAAGCCAGTACACAGCAAATTTGAAAAAATATATTAAAATATAATAGGAAGTTGGATCTTCTAACAGTGTTTACTTGCATTATTTTTGCTCTTCTAGTTTTGTCTCTGTGAATACGAAACCTTAGAAATTATAGTACATGTTTCATTTGGCAATTAAATGTTAAGCATCCTAGTGGAAGGTGTGCAATGAAAATAGGCTGATATGTTATTTTTAAGTGTATGGGATATAATATTGATTTAATGCAATATTTATGCATAGAGACAATAGACCTAATTAAATTGAGCTTTCTGGGCAGATGGTTTATTATACCAATGACATGAAACCAAAGTCATTGTACTAACAGCATTTATTATAATCTTGAAAGGCTGTATATCTTATAATGACGTATAAGCTGCCACAAATTGTTATTCAGCAACTTATCATGCTAATAAATGTAAAATTAAATGCATTCTGATGCAGAAACATTCAAATTCTAAGTGTGTAGCTAATACAGAAAAAAAGCAACCACAAATGCAGTAGTGGTGCCATGTTCTCTCCTTTTTGAGGTGTCACTTAGCAAAGATACTGCTTGAAGGTTTTAGTATAAAAATTTAATTACAGTCAGCAGTGGTTTCTTTTATTGATGTTTATTTTCTTCAAATAATTTTCCAGTTCCTTATACCTTCTTTATTATTTACTTCATTCCAAGACATTTGGTTTTAGCTTTTTTTTTCTTTTAATCTAGTTTTGCATTTGATTTATCAGCATTAAAACTTTCCTCATGTGTCTTCCTCAGGAATAAATTTTTCCATTTGTCTTGTGGCAGTTAATGTACAATAAAAGTAAGTAAAAACTTGCTGAAGACAGGTTAATTTGTAACTTTTATGCACTCATGAAAGTACTTAAAGCATGGCTTGGTCTATAAGCTCCCAAATAGAGGGCCTAAGTTCCTCTGTGAAGGCTCACTTGACTGCACATGCCATACAGCATAGGCTACTAATTTAGATAACTAAAATGAATATTGTCTTAGTCTTTCATAGTTTGTCTTCTCCTACTTGTGTCTCTGTAGCTGTCTTTCTGTGACTAGGATTTTTACTTTGAATTGTTTACTGTGTGCTAGGTAACATGAAGTGAAAATATACCTTTTCCTTGGTATATAAAATGAATATAAAGCAAGGTGAATATAAAGCAAGGTTTAGATCATAAAATTGTACTAATGATCATGCTTATTTCATGCAGTTCAAGTTTTCTGAGACCTCTTATTTTACTTCCATCTGGTTTTTGATACTTTCTTTGGTCTTCATAATTTCCTGATGCTGAAATTTGTTGTAGAATTTTCCAGTTGTAGTGTAATTTAATTTATGTCAAGAACGTGAATCAGAAATACATATGCATGGAGCAGGAGAAAGACTCCAATAATACAGTGATACATTCAGGAATAGAAGCATCTGAGTGCTTAGTAAAGATGAGAGCAGGTATAGTGCATTTGAATTTTTATAAATCCTATTTATTTTAGCAAATGGACAGATTACTTGTAGTGCTTTTAATAGAAAATGAATATGAAATATTCTGTCTGCATATCTTTTAGTCCTGAGGCGTTGCAACTCTGTGCTATGATATAATCAAGTAATGAGATAAATCAACTATTTTCTGGAGTAAATTATTTTATGTGGCTTTAATTTAGTTATAGCTTTTCCCAGAATAATTTCTTTTTATTAAAACACTTGAGCAGAAAAAGGGTGAAATACTAAAGGAATAGGGAAACTGAAACATGAATTTGTTAAGTTTAAAAGTGTTTGTGACCTATCAACATCTATTGTAAGAAAGAGAAGACAGAGTAGCCTCTGGATTTTCTTCTCAATTGTATCAAAACGCTCTGCTTACTTTCCATCATCAGTTCTTGTCCAACAAAGTGTAAGTCTTGGGTGTAAATCTTAAAAACGAACTCAGCCATTTGGTTTGAAAAATGCTGATTTTTTTTTTTCTGAACTCAACTGAAATCCGTAATTCAGCTAAGGTCTATATAAAAATAACTAAATCTTTACTTCAGATTTGATCCAGATGTATGGAAATGGTCTGTGAATCTGATGCACTTCACTTAAGTTTTTAGTTTTCAAGAGCTTAGTTTTCAATAAGACCAGACAAATACAGTTTTTCTTCTAGACAATGTTCCATATGTTTCTTGATATACAAGACAAACATATTCTAAGGTACAATAAAGTGGATGATTTTATATAAAAAAGCAATAATGTAGCATGTGCTTTTATTGATGATATTTAAGATAGAACAATCCCGAGGCCACAAGATAATGTAGGATGCTGTAGGCATAGAATCACACAGGAAGGCTGTAGACCATGCCAGTTGATGTATTTACTTCGTATACTTTCCCCCTCCTTTCCCTAGTCTCTTTCTGTTTATTCAAATGAATTTTTAAAGGATTCTTCTCTTAATTGGTGAATTATGTACAATGCAATTTTTTTTTGACCTTTAAAAAAATTTTCTAATTAGAACTGTAAAAGAAAAATGGGGAAGAGCTGAGTGTGTGGGTTTGTTTTGGGTGGGTTTTTTGTGCGTGTCTTTTGACCTACATCTCATTTGAGTCACTTCACTGTGTTGCCTCCAAGTTTGTTATTCAGCAAGATACTTTAATTATTTTTTGCAAATCTTTCTGAATAAGATGGTTATGTCAAAGATAAAACATTTAGGTAAATATTGCTTGTGTCACCATGAGGTAACACAAATCAAGTGTAAAATTGTTTGGCAAGATTGAGAAGACTCAAAAGTCATCAGTAATGTACTGATTTGCTAATCATGTGATTCAGGGCACAATGTCTAGAGGCTGGAAAGAATTCTGTCTCTGAGATCTAAAAATAGACACCTCGATCACAGTGCTGTTTACCCCAGAGACACTACCTGCACTATTTGAGAATGAAGGGTTTGAGGGAAGGAGAAGAGTATAACATAACTAAGTAAAAAACAGCAGTCTGTTTTCTAAAATGTGATCTGTAAAATGGCTGCTGCATCTGCAAACAGTCTTTCGCAGTGCAGGAAGAGAGTTATGATGCTGTGATTATGCAGGCATGATTACAGTGTTCAATCACAGCGTTTACTCCATTAAAATAAGCCCCAGTAGATGGGAGAGTACTAAGTTGAAGTCTGGCTTGTACCTTCTGTAACACATTCTTCCCATGACTGCTTTGCTTCGAGTAATTGTAATGTGTTTGTCTGTAGGATTTGATGCTACACATGGGCCAGTCTTCTAAAATAATTTATTATGTTTTGTTAGAAAGTATACTTATTATCCAGTGGGGAAAAAAGACTAACAAGGTTCAGGTTTTGAAGTGAAAAAGCCCCCTGAAAGTACTGCCTCACTCAGTAGGTTAGGTGGGTTAGGTGTAGGATGAAGCACACGGCACATCACAAGGTGCTGGTGGCTTTTAATGTCAGGTTACTACTAGACAAAGGTAGTCACTAGATGGTTGATCTGTAGTACAAGCCAGGTGAACTGTTGATCTCTGCCCAACTGTTTGCAACAAAAATGCTTCATTTGATGCCAAAAGAATTTCAGAAGTTTTGTGCCCAAATTCAGGACTTTAAAAAAACCCCAAAACCACAACAAAATACAAAAAAGTATTTTATTGAGGGCACTTCTGAATAGCAAAGGTTTTAATATATATACAGAAAATATCTGCCTGTGGAGTGCTATGGATTTGCCAAAGAGATAGTTGGGAAGTGAAGGAAGAGGGAATGAATCATAATTTTAAAGAAGAGGTGGCAATAAAGGGATCAACATTTAAAACATATTATTTCATGGAAATTCTGCCTTTTACTTCAATAGACTTACAGCGTCAAACTATTTGCCCTGGTGTTCTTTGAAGTTAATGAGTGATTCTTGTATAAACCATTTATCATATTTATAAAATGTCTCATCAGTATTTATTTTAATTTGGGATCTTCATATCTTCATGCTATCATTAACGGTGCTAGAATATTTGAAAATTAGTAACTGCAAAACTTTACCTTGTTACAGTCACGCACCTATTCTTCATTGCCATATAACTTGAAAAATTGAAATCACATGAAATGCATTTTACAAGCCTGAAAAAATGAGATAAGAGTATCCTGATGCACTGCCAGTTTGTGCATGAGTCTTTCAGACAGAAGTTCTCGTGCATGATAATAGGTTACAGCTAAGGATCTCTGTGGTGAGTTGAAAGTGCTGGTTGTTCTGTGTTTTGGGGGGAATCTAATCCACCCAGCATTGTGCACCTCTCTCTGTCAGGGAGAATATATTGGATTTGGGAACATCTACAGGAACATGTATATCTTTTTCTATACATGTTTGTTGCAAGTGCATAAGATTTACTAAATTGATTGAATAATATCTCTTGTGAGAAAATAATGTATTAACATTTTCCTTTAGAAAAATAAAAAAGGCCTTGCTTAAGGACTTTGAAGGGCATTTTCAGCTTGCATGGCAACTCTCTTAAAAATCTTCCATGATTTGTTGCACGCATCTTTTTTATCCAAATGCACAATTACACTCATTGAAAACTGGAACGTTTATTCTGAAAACAGTCTGCTATCAAAATAGTGAAAAAAACACGAAACAAACACATAATAAAAGCATTAACTTTTTTTTTTAATACTCACATTTTAGAAGTTTTACTGTGACTGTATACCATCTGTTTCTTCATGAGTCAGTTAATTTACCTGGCGTTAAATTAATATACCTATTCACTAAGGCAACAAATCTGTGCTTCAGGACTCAAAAGATACACCTGTGGATGTGAGACTTACAGTCAGTTGCAATTTCACAGTTTCCAGTCTACTTGGTAAACTAGTATAGGTATACCTATACTGGTATATAGTTAGCAAATTATATTTAACAGTACAGTTTTGCTAGTAATCAAAAAACCCATAGTTTTTTTTTTTTTTTGGGTGAATTTGGAAATTAGGTAGTAAAATTGCATATTGTATGATTATCAGTTCAATTTTAAGAAGTGTTTATTTTGAGGTTTTGAGCATAATGTAGAGCATGGAGTTGGCAGTGCTCACTCTGTGCATGCAACCTATTTCTTTCCTTTCTCCCAACAACATAAAAAATGCAATTATGTTTTCAGGTCTTCATCGTGGTTATTAGGATATTAACTCTGTTGACAAAACCTGCTTCTCACCAGCTTCCATGATAAAATGCTGGAAAAATTGCTTTTCTGCCTTGGTGTGCCTGCTGCTGAAGCTGCAATGATGGGAGCTGTTTCAGACAAATAGTAAAACAGACAGTTGGGCGTTAGTACTTTGCCTGCATTTCCCCATAGGTAATATGATAGAAAAGTTTGTATATCTGTAGTTGTTAAAAAATGATTGTAAATAGCTTGAAATTACTTACTTTTTGACGTTGTGCTTTATTTAGTAATTCCATGATGCAGGTTAAAAAGCAGCTTTCATGAGATGTTACTACATTAGTTTTTTAGTTTATTGTCTGCTTATAAAATAATAAATTTATAAGCAAAATTGCTATTTTGCAGATAAGACCTTACAGATAATACGGTAGAAGGTTTAACATTTAATATGGATGAATATTTTATCTGAATAGAAAAGAAATCCTCCAGCCAAATCTTTAAACTGTAACGCTTATTTTCATCACAGCAAAAAAAGGCCGACGTAGACCAGGTTTATCTGCAAGATGCTGAGCCTTTTAGATCAATATGATTTAACTAACTGGTTTAAATTATAATTATAATGTATTTCTAAAGTATCTTCATAAATAAAATTGGTAGCTGTACAAACTCACTTGAAAATGGATGCTATAGCATCTTTATGGTGAGATGAAGGACACCGATGCCATTCAAACGCCAGCACCTGTAAGGCAGCTTGCTTGAATTCCACAAAACTTTTTGAAGTTTTGCTTAAAAAGGAAAATTAAAGCTTGGCTCCTCAAGCATGAGAGACCTGGTGCATTTTAAAAAGTGTGTGAACCATATCTTTATATTTACAGAGAAGATAATATTTTCTTATGCAAAATGCTGTCCTGCCTTTCTAATGCAACAAAGTATTTTCTTTAATATCCCTGCCCTAAGCAGTTATTTGCTCTCTTGATGCTCTTTGGGTTATTTAATGAAGCTCCTTTCAACATCTCATCATACTTTAACAAGTGGTCACCACTAATATGACTGCAGGTATATTGAATAGGCAAAATGAAGCTTAGTGTACAAAATCCTGTATTAAAAATATATAGTCTAGAGAGATATTTTGAAACAAATCGGTCTGATTTTCTTGCTCTTTTTATTTGGCTATAGAACTTCAGATTAGGAGGCAAGTTGTAACTGTGTCTTTTGGATGGTGCATTTTGTGTTGTTACATGTATTTAAAACATGCACATATTTCCATCGAAAGAAAGCAGTTTGCTGCATGTTGAAATTGTTTTTACTTAAGCAAAAATTAAATAGGACAATTTTATTTCATAATAGGAGATGTGTGAATTGAATTCACTGAAAGCCACGTAATCAAGTTACTCTAGCTATAACAAGTTACCACGTGTCAGCTGAGCGTCTGCGTGAGCTCCTAGCCCATGGCATATGCACAGTCATTTGACTTAACCCTCTTTCACTCTGGACTAAATTAAGTCACATCATTGCCTTGCACATGGGGCGGTTGGAGTGTTCAGGGAGTTCTGCTGCTCAGCCGATGTACAGTGACGTGTGTGTGACTATTGCTTTTGTGCAAGTCAGCCTTGCTGCTTCGGGAATTTGGTGACAACTGCTCCAGTTAATGGGGTTTTCATTTTTCCCGTGTGCAATTTGCCTGGAAGGGCTGTATTGTAGGCGTATTGAGTATTGTGCTCAACTGTGAACATTTCCCTGGGGTTCTGGGTGTAAGAGCTAACCTTGCAGAAAACGGCCTTTTGATAAACAATAGCAGCAGCAGCAAAAGTGCGAACAGTGTAAAAAGTTCATTAAAGTGTTAATTTCAATGACTTTTTTAAAAGATGGCCTTATAAGGCAAAAAGTTAAGCATTCAGCTGAAATCTAAACAATTCTGAAGAATGCTGTTAGACTATATAAGAAAGGATATCTTTATAAATATGATAAAAATCAATATCCTGCCCTGCCCTTCATGATCAAGTCATGTGTACCTTGTCTCACATAAGTGGATGTAAACGTTAGACTAATAACTTTTTTATACTTTGTATTATGTTTTAAGCTACCATCTAAATAATTTTTACTCTTTAGAGTAGTCTTTAATTAATCAGTAAATTATTCAAAATTAATATTTATTCACTGCCACTTCCAGGAAGTAACAGTTATTTTTCTAGTCTGTCTTTGGAGGTTCATCTGCTCAAATTTGTAATGCTTGGCGAAATACTTTTTGTTTGTTTGTTTATTTTTAAGATGTCTCTTCCTTCAAATATGACTTTTGTGACCAATTCACAGTCAAGATATTTACTTTCAGTTGATCATGTAGTTGTTTGTACTGTGAGATCTTGGACAGTCTGCTTAACCTCATCTGTAAAATAAGGATACTAACGCATAACTTAAAGGAAAGTGCGAGGTATGTTTTAATAATGCTTGTGAAATGCTTTGAGATCTTCAGCTAGTAGTGTAACATACTGTACAGTGTATTTAAATGTCAGGTAGCCACTCATAAATCTTTAAGTTGAACCCAGTCGCTATAGATAAATCCTAGCTAACCTTGCCTTACAATGTACTGCAGCTCCCCTTATCGCAGTCCCAGCTGTGTCATTTGTATTCCACCACACTTAGCTGCTTTTGTGAAGTGTGGTATCAGAGATTCTGGTGGTCTACATTTGTGCCCAAAATAGTTCACAACCAGCTTGGTAGCATTGTGAAGATGCTGATAAATAGGCACGTAATGGGGAAATTGCGACACAGGAAATCTATTAGAAGATTAGTCTTGTCACCCTTCACTGGGCTTTCACCATTATTTTGGACAGTAAGCAGAGTCCTTGAAGCCACGACAGAAGGTGACACTAAGCTACTGTCACGTCTCCTTAATAAGCTGTATGCAAGTGGTTTCATAAGTGTAAGTGTGTACCCTTGCTAGCTGACTAGTTCATAATCCTATCATGGGTTTTGGTCCAGTCAAGCTATTAACTTGGGTAATTTTTTAGTAACAGTAAAATTCAGAAATTGCCATTTGTCATAGAATGAATGTAATGGAACATGTATTGGGGATTTTTCTATGCTAAGTGAATCCAACTGGATTGTTCCGTTCATAAATATAAATATATTTTAACTGTCAGTCCTGCAAAACTGAGCTCCAGCTTGAAAGTCAAGCTGTGTCCTATTTCTTCCAAAGTTTTGATAATTATTTTCTGACACCCAAATTTTGCTTTCTGTTACACCTGTGTAATACTATTATTGTCAATCTGCCTCTAATAGAATTGCAATGATCTTACTGAGAAACTTGACCAGCAGCACGTTTATCTTTATCATTGTAATGATTGTTATGTCTGAGAAGAAAGTATATGTTTGATTTTTCAGAGCCCAGGATGAGTTTTCAGTGTTGGTAGTGAAGGAAGAAAGCATATCTATTTTTAAATTGAATATGACTACAATATCAATTTGGAGAAGAAAAAAAAAAAGAGAAGTTTTAGTCACTTAACAACAAAAAGTTCTTTAAATTGCTGTTTTATGTGAATTTTTGAAAAATAAAGTATTTGAAACAGTTCTTGAACTGATTCTCACTAAAATCTATATATACTTTCAAAAGCAGTATCTGACCAAAGCTTCTGTGACAAAGCACAGTAAGCATGCTGATCTATATGGAATTTGGGAGAGTTGTACAACTTATAAGTAGTGCTATTTGTGGGCAAAATAGCACTTTTGTTATTGCAGCTGTATTTTTGTATCCCCAGATGCTATGTTGCCTAGCAGTATCATTAGAGAATGATCTCAGCTTTTCAGTACAAGTATCCTATGGTACTGATGGCATGGGAAGTACTGCACCAAAGATTGCAAATGTCATTGACTACCTGTTTCTCACTTCTTGTTTTCTGCTTATGTATGATAATCATCCTAAGGCAAGCTAGGAAAGGATTCCTGACCCGTTTTTCCAAATTCGGTAGAACAGTGTTAGTGTCAGGGCTCTAAGTGTATTGACAGGCATTAATGATCCTGCTCATTCGGGTCATGGAAAAGGTGATACATGATTGTCTATTTGTAAATTAAAAGCATGCCTCTATTATTTCAACATGTAAAGGTAAATTTTCACAATCAAGTGCATCTACAGAGCATCTTGTTACGTTTCTTCATTTTTTAGGTCTCTAAAATGAGTTAACATGACTTCCATGAAAGATTGGAAAGATTGAGCTCTTAGATTTGCTAGATCAATAACCACTGTTTGAGACTGTGATATACAGTGCCATAAGAGAGGTAAATTGGTTTGTGTAGTCAAACTGAATTTACTACTTTATGCTTAGATCAAAAAAGGCACTTATGCATGGTGGTGGTTAGACGCCTGTGGTCTTCATGGCCTTGAATGTTAGCCTTACCATATGATACATGGACAGTGTGAGTGCTATCAAAGTGAAATAATGTTGGATAAAATTTGGACATAATTTTAGGAGGAAGGACTAGAATTCAAGTCTCCCTTTGTTCTTTTTCTGGTGAGTACTGTAATCAAAATTTAGTGGTTCTGCTCCCCACTCCCCGGCTTGCTTTCTTTAAATTATTCTTATGTCTGCAAAGTTCAATGTCCACAAAAGAAAAGATTGAGCATATTGATGACTCCTGTTTAGCTTGGTGGATAACATGATGAGAGATGTGTTCAAAGAGAAAATTCTTCTTGGCTCTTTTATTCTTTAGGTTAATTCTGTAACTTGCTACTATCTGTGAATGAACTAGCAGACATACTTATGTAGCTTCTATCCTGGGCCACTAAGATTTATAAACTATGGTTCAATATGCTCTGATAGCAGCCGTATTGTTTCTGGAGACTGAAATCAGGTCTGGAAATATAATAGCTTCATTATGTCACTACATGACATGAACTGAAGATATGGTGCACACCCGATACCACTGCTTTGCTCCTGAAGGACTGATACTATCTGGTTTTCTTCCATTTGTATATATCCCAGTTTCCCATTTTCCACGTAATGAATAACTGACTGTACTGTACACTGGGAATGGGGTGAAGAAATGACATCACCTTATTCTGGGGACCTTTTTCATTTTCCTACCCATTAGTGCCATGGTTATATACTGTGCAGGGAAGCTGTAGGCACTTAGTGTCTTTGAGAACTCCACTGCTTTGCAAGATGTTGAAGTTGGCTACTGACCCCAAAAGCTTTTGGTGTGGGAAAGTGTTGAGAGAGAAAAAGAGAACAGATGGAAACTGATAGACATCCCACTGCTGTCTCATTTCCTTGGGAAACCATGCTAAAAATAAGTTGAAAACTTGGGAACTGATGCTTCATTGTAAGTGAGTGCCCAAACCCTTGACAGTTGTTCTCTCTTATCCAAGAAACCTTTAGGTGGACTCTAAGACCTGTACTTTAGCGAATCAGAACTTTAATTTAGGGAACTATTATATATTTCTGATGTAAAATGATAATCTATTGTTTCAACGATAGCTGAATATATGTTAAGATTGGAATACAGAGAAACACATTGGAGGCAATTGCAACAGGCGAGCTTCCGTGTGTGTAATAGCATTGAGTACGCAGCAAGAGTTAGTTACGATTTGAGGTTGAGTCTTATGCCTTCCATTAGCATGATATGCAACAGGGCAATGTATTCTTTATTTTTCATTCTTAACATTCTTGATGTGAGAGAAACAGGAGCATACGCAGTTTGTGCTCCTAGGCATAAGTAGGTGAAGCTGCCGGGGTGGAATGAGCTGTAGTGTATTTTACCATGCGTACTGCCAATGAAATCATGCAGGCATTTCTCAGACTACCAACTGTGCATGCACAAAGCTTGAAAATATCTGCGTTGCAATCTAAGTGACTACTCACATCACATTATGATTTATTAGGTTTTAAAACTGTTTCCATATTATTACTGTAAATAGTTCAACCCTGAATTCTTCAACCTAAAATGCTCTGTCACTGTGCTTTAACTAGCTTTAGAAAACCAGAAAAGTTAAACTGAACAAAATTACCTTTTGCTTTAAACAGCTGTAATGTTTTTCTCCAGACCTTAGATGAAGGGAGCTGTAAACATGCTTCTGAAATTATTCTCCTACCTAGAAGTTAAAAATAGAACTTAAAACTCACTCTAGTTCCATTGCTGTTATGGGAATTGGAGAAGAAATTAATTGAAGTGCTATGACCCGAGTTAAGCAGGGACTCATATTTAGATGATCAGACAAGCTTCCTTTAGCTTTAAAACCCAGAGGTCTCAAAGTCGTATGCAACTTATATAGAGTGAAAATAAATAGTTGTGTTTTTATTTTTCTAGTCTTTGGAAATTACGTGAGATAATTTGAAATTACAGGAGAATGTGTGGCATTCCACTGGGAATAATGACTTTTTTCAGTGGTTTGCTTAAGGGCTTTTGGTACCAAAATAGTAACGAGACTCAAAGTACAAAGAAGGTTGATTTAATATTCCTTTAGGGAACTGTCCTGAAGAATATGTAACAATCTGCTTCAGACAAGCAAATGTGAACCCAAAGACGTATTCTAAATACCACATTCTTCCAAGCATTCACATACAATTGCATAACTGCCAGTGACAATCGCATTCAATTGTTAAAGGAAATAATTCTGGCTGCATCTTTGAACAGATGGGTAAAAATGGAGTGTTTATTAAGGCCAGAATAAATTGGCTTGCTTTGAAGAGGTCAGCAGATTACAGTAATCTTCCCTAGCCAAAACATTTGGAACCATTCTGAATATTTTTTTTTTCTTAATCTATCTCTTAGAATATTTAACTACCTTGTAGATGCTAAACTCAAGTTGATGACATCTGTATTGGATGTGAGATTTTCCTGCTTTGAAGATATGGTTTAGGGATCATTGTTTCTAGCACAGAAAACTAATTGTTCAAAGGGTACAGAACTATAAAAAGTGAAATCTAAAAATTAAGAGCAAAGAATGGAAGTCTTCCATATGATTTTCTACGGAATTTGTAGAAATAGTCATGCTTGACACTTTCACATGCAGAATGTAAGTAATGTTTAGCAGCTGTTCTGAAAAGAGAATTCACCTGCAGTTCAGAGCGTTTCATGAAACCTCGGTTTATTGCTGTTCATTACAAATATTTTGTACTATTTTTTTTCTGCTTGACTAAATACTATGCTATCTCCAGTCTATAATGCAAGAAGCTAGACCGTGTCTTTGAAGTTCCTTTGAGATTTAGGCTGTGAATGGATTCTAGAATTTAAAGTGGAATATATTAGAAAAAGCATTCTATGTCAAACACTTCCTGCATCTATTTACTGTCATTCTTTTAAAAATTAAGGATATTTAGATTAAAAAAAGCATTGAATTTTACTTAAATTCTCTCTCTATTAATTTCTAAAGAAAAGTATAATCCTGCAATGGTTCTGCGTCTGTAACTTTCCATACTGATATTACAAACAGTCTTAGACCCTTAGAAGTCTACCTACATTGAGGACAGTCCGTCAAATTTAAGTTTGACAATTTATGGAAGTATCTTTGTTTTTTTTAATGCATATATTCTGCATGCAGTATATGCCCTATACCAAACGCACGTTTATGTCACTGCGCATTTATTCTGCCACAAGCGCCCACAACAAAACAGCTAACTGATGCCTCGCACGGAAGGGCTGGAGCCCAGGAATCTCATCACTGTGGTGGAACAATGCAGTCCAAGCACAGGTGAAGGAGAGCTGCAGGCTGTGTGTATTTTGACGTGAACTCTGACTTAATTGTGTACGTCATGGGCTGTGTATGTACTTTATTTTCCAGGTATATCTGTTAGAAATACGGGTGATACGGATGTTGTTATGCTCCACTGTGTTTTAATAGCTTTCAGCCATTTTTTTTAATTCCATGCAATTACAGGTGCCAACCAGACGTTCATGAATTTTCGTCTTCCTTATCAAATGTTCACGTTTTCATGTTTTGTTTGTCTATACCTAGTATATCACCTTACAGAGTGATCAGATCAGACATTCAATAATACTTGTATTGCAAATATATACAAAGAGATGCTGTCAAGCTGCGTATGTCTGTTCTTGCAAACTTCATAAAAAATGCAGCCAAAGGGGTTGTCCATCTGTTACCAGTGTGATGCAGTTTATGATCTGTGTGCTTTTTAGCTCTGAAGTAACTTCTGGAAATTCACTTAAAATTTTTTCTCCACAGAATTTGATTTTACTATTCCTTGTCACTGAAAAACTTCAGGAAATATATTTTTAACTCACCAAAAAGATAGCAGCATTTGATTATTAGAGACCTAAAATATGATAGCGGATTAGCGGTCTGGAATTAGGTCTGTTTCACCAGCCTGCCTTCCTTTTGTTAATCAATATAATGAGTGTTCGTTTCCAAACTATATTCTAATCTGTATTTACATGCATTGCGTTTAGACAGGAGTGTATGACATATGACCAACGATGTTCTTAGTTGACAGTTTGTTTCAATCAGTTTTATTTATTTGTCTAGCAGTAGAGCATTAATATGTATTAGCGTATTTTCTCATATAGTAAGAATAATGTTTTGGGGTTTTTTTAAGGTTTTTTGAACGATTCAGTTACTAAATGCATTGTGGCTCTACGCTTGACTGTGATAGTGAAAGTCAGTACCTGCATGCCTGTGGGAAGCCATTCAGATAACATCCAGTGTTCGGGGAAAGGAAAATGTATCACCAAACCAGATGAGGTAAGATGAATTTATCAAGACCTTCCTGTAGGGTGAAAATTCCGTGATAATATAAATGCAGGGTAAATTGTACTTGTTCCTCTGAGTGTATGCATACCTTGCTGCTGTGTAATAGGCTTCAAAAGCTCACAGGTGTTACTAAATAGTAACAATGTGTTTATTTGCTATTCTTAAAAATCAAGCACTTAGAAGTAAGAAAATGACTGACGTGAGATACAAAGATACCCTACCTGGGCAATAAAAACAATTATTCAAATTAGGTATAAGGTAATGCGTTGTGCATCTTACTGTCACTACACAAGAATATTCCTCTGTGAGGTGAGGAGCGCGTGGTGGCACTTGGGATGCCCAGTCTCCAGACCAGTATGTTCCAGTTTGTGAAGTCTTCAACCTTCTTTTGGTTTTAGGTCTGATTTAATCTAGTACTTATCTCTCCATGTCTCGATAATTGCTTGCTCAGAAATCACTGATCAGTGCAACGGAATTGTCTGAGCATAATTATGAGAAGAAACAGAACAGAGTAATTTGGTAATGTTTGGAAGTTTTCCTGTACAGCTTTCTCCTTTACGTGGTACTGCACCAAGAGATTGCAACAGTGACAGCAATTTGACTGGCCACCGTGAATTATTTGTGCCATCTAGTAACATGAGAAAATAAAAAACAAATGTGTCAAATTTGCAGTCTGCTTACTGCTTTTACAAAACCAGCCTTCTGTGAACGAGATCCTGTATTCTCTGTTACCTTCTATACGTGTTTTTTTTTTTTAATTTTATGGATTAAAAGTAATTTACAGCACAAATATGCACAGTTAATCTTTGGTTTTATTAAATTCATTTGGGATATAAAAGCAATAGTAACTGTTGAGTAAATATTAACAGCTGTGAGCCTGCTGTGAGCATAGAAAATTTGGCATGTTTAGGGAATTCACTGTTAGTTCATCTGCTAGCACTTCCTGATTTAAATTCTCAATAAGCATGTTTGATAGAAAAATGGTGTTTTGAATTGTAACAACAATAATTAAATTGCTACAGTAATCTATATATGCATGGCAGTGGTAACATCTGGAAGAATTAAGCATCTACTTTATTTCTCAAAAATTAAATTTTAAAAATCTTGAGGTAACGTGTGAATGCACTTATTGAGAGATGTGTTTAGAAGTAAGTGCTACTCTGCCTCACCATCTGGCTGGTATACAAATAAATTATTCATTCGGATACAGTGTCCTGTTGCCTAGTCCAGTTTAGTTTTTTCTGCTTTACTATATTTAACATATTTGTTTTATGAAGTCAGCATCTTGAATTTGAGTTATGTAAGTAATATATTCACAATTGTAAATAATATATTTACTATATATAACAGCATATCAAAATGTCACCTTTTTCTAATTTTTGTCGAGAGTTAAACCCTTTGATAAACAACCTTATTTTCTATTTTTTTATGTTTGTCCATTTTTATATCTCTAATTTCTTTCTCTTATTGCACGTAATATGTCACAAAACAAAAATAAATTATTTCCTGTATCTATGCAGAAGCATTAATGCTTTTCTGTATTAAGGAAAATGTATATTTGGCCTTTAATAATTATCCATGTTTTATAAATCTTGGAGACACGGCAAGTAAAATAAAATGATATTTACAAAGAAAGACAAATTGGCTTCATGGCAAGATAGAGGAGCTGTTATGTCCCTCATAAAAAGATAAATCAGTACCTGTACGTCGCCACCTTTAATCTTGCCATTGAAAGTTTTTTATGTTAAGACTAGAACTGTTAGTGATAAATGACCTCTCCTCATGCACATGTAGTTTGTTGCTTTCCCTGGAAAATTAATAGAAAAATTTAGGATTGTTCAAAAATATGTCATGTTGTCTGTTTGTCCATAACGTTTTTCAAATCTATCAGCTTTCCTTACTCTTTAGCTTATTAGTTACATAGTAGAATTGATTCAAGCATAGAACAAACAATATAGGTAAAAATAGAAGGTGCATATTCCATTAAGCAGGGTGTTTTTTGACATTGTTTAACTCATTTTAGGTGAGATATGTCCTAAAATGTCTTGGTGATTTCCCTTACGATGGAGCAAACAACTGCCAAGATTACGTGCTCGACATGTACCAACCATTGTGTCAGTTTCCCACAAGCCACATTGTCTGCACTTTGTTTTGCAGAACTGAAACTTTAATTTTCTTTAGGTTTACAACATGCCCTTTGTGATTTGCTGTTTGTTTTTACTTATAATTCATTCTGTTTTGCACAATCTAGTCTTGCAGGACGCAAATCAACTTCTTAGAAGCTTATTCATGGTATTAGCTCTTTTACGCAAAGAGCTCTGCTGGCTATAGTCATTGCTTCCAGTGCCAAGAAGATTAATGATTGTCTTTGTGTTTTTATGTACTTCATATTTTTATTCCAAATCTAGTTTAATATAAAAGAATGTAGTAACACATCTGCTTAATGGGAAAGTTGAATGTAATTAACAGTCTGCAGTGATATAAGTGCAGTGGCATACCGCTACCTCTGGAATGCATAAAACTATAAACAAATGGATTCTGGTCTAACTTGGAAGTCTTGGCCAGTTTTTACTCATTCCTTACTGATACACAACTTAGCTTCTACTCAGCTAGAAGCTTTTTATAGAGTGTGGATATGAAATGGAAAGCTTTTAATGGCAGAAGTTTCTTTTTCATTTATTGTTCCTTCTGAAAGGAACATAAAATTCACCACTTCAAACAAAGTTCTGTGAAGTGAGGTGATGCTGAGTCAAAGGGATGCCTTTTCCTTCGTTTGTATGAGCTTTGTACCTCTGCTTTGCTGCCATGCTTGCCATTCTTCCACAAGAGAAGTGGTAATGTGTCAGAAGGCTAATGCTGGTCTTGGCATCACTACAATATAAATACCACTTTCACATTTATGTACTCAGCTTTACACCAGAATAAGTTGTCCTCAAACCACTAATCTGTGAATGGAAGAGGAAAAATCTTGGTATTAATCCAAAGAGAGAGACCAGAAATTTGAATTTCTGATTCAGTGTAGGATTTTCAAGTGAACTTTGGCCATCCATTGGGTTTGAGAGCCTCAATTTTGCTTACGTATGGCGATAAAATGATTTCTTTTGCGGATTGCTCTGTTCTGTAACTTCAGCTTGCCCATGTAAAATATGGAAGAGCTAACAGTGTAAATACGAAATTTTATTGCTAGAATTAGAACCTTTGAGATTTACACCAAAATTATTGGCCTCTGCACTGAGAAATAATGTATTGAACTGAATAGTGATGACTTCCATGTCTTCTATATGGGTTAGAAGCTTTGGGATAGATCCACTTGATTATGTTTGTAGAAAAGCTAATTATAAAAAAACCTCATTTATACCTAAAGGCATGCTCTCCTACATATATACTTTGTTTCCTAAGTACACTATAGTCCTAAATACAAGCTATGTAATTATCATGCAGCAATGTTTTCCTCAAATATTATAGCAACTCACTGTCAATTGTAATAAATACTGAAAGTCTTTCTCAGCAAGAGAAAGAGTAGACATTTATTTTGTTCTGATCATCTTAACAACTTCTTTACTATAGTTTAAGAAAAAAAGTGAGCTTTTATCGTATCTCTTGTCTGAAATTTAGAATCTGATGAGCATGTGTTGCGAGAAAGGGGCAAAGAGGTTTTGGCAGAAAATAAACAGCATATCAGTCAGTGTAAATGTAACTAGCCCCATGTTGTGCAGCTAGTAGGACAGCTCTGGGTTCCCCTACTTGTGCACTACCTTCTCCAGTTTCAGTTGCTCTTTCTCCCGTTGCTACTTCCAGTGCTACGGCCTTGTATTTCCACTTATTGTTCTCACGGTGAGATGACGCATCAGTAAACCACAACCCAGTAACATCACTGCCTTCCTTCAGAGGAGGTCCTTCTTGGATCGGAGATGGTCTGTTTGGCGGAGATCGGAACAATAGGGCACCATCTATATCCTTTTGCAGCTTGGATACTTTAACACTACCTTCAGAGACTGGCCTGATTTCATTAATGCCTTCTAAATAAGCATACCACTTTCGAACTGTCGGTTTCTGGGCAATGCCGGCCGGTGGTGCTGTTCCTTTGTGGACCACATCTAGGAGGCGGAAGGGTCCCTGAATGATCACACTCTGTTCTCTTCTTATTTGCTCTGCTCGTTGCAACGCTTGCACTAGGGACAGTAAACCCTTCTCAAGGTCTGAATATCTGCTCTCAGTATCATTAAAGGAGCGAGAGCTAAATTCCAGTGGTCTTTCTGGTCCTGCTGGTCCCTTCTGCCATAAGTTGCAATGAGAACCATGTTCACTGAACCCCCTTTCTACATGGACAGGGGCAGTTGGATGTATAGGACCAAGTTGTTGGAATAACATTAGCTCCTTTATTAGCAGTTCCAGTGCATTAGTATGTTGGTCAGTCTATTCCCAGGATTTACCCTTTTTGAGCAAATTATAAAGGGGGCAAGCAATGATTGAAAAGCCAGGGATGTGTTTACGCCAATAACTTAAAGTTTCCAGAACTTGCTGTAACTCCTTCGCGCTGGATGGATTCTGTCCACGTTCTATTTTTTTCAGGGTATCCTGAGGGACAGAAGCAGCTCCTTTAATCCACCAGACCCCCAGAAATTTAACTTCCTGTGCAGGTCCCTGACACTTTGGGTCTGGAATTTCCAATCCTAAATCAAGTAGTGTTTCTTGGATGTTTTCCGTCATGTCTTTTACACTTTCTTGGTTCTCTCCCCCTATTAGGATGTCATCAATATATTGGTATACCGTACATCCCTGTGAAACAGGAATCTCTGATAGGACTTTAGCTAAAGCATTGTGAGCAATAGTGGGGGAATGTTTGTATCCTTGTGGAAGTCAGTCAAAAGTATATTGGATTCCTTTCCATGTGAATGCGAACTGTGCTTTGTCCTGCTCAAGGAAGGGAATCATAAAGAACATGTCTTTAACATCTAAGGCAGCCATCCAAGAATGGGCAGCTACTTGTATCATTGTCGCAATTTCAGCGATATTCGGAACCACGGCAGTCAGGTGTGCAGTATTGGCATTTAACTTTCGGTAATCTACTGTGAAATGCCATTGCCTGGTTGGTTTCTTTACTGGCCACACCGGTGAATTAGAAGGTGAATGAGTTCTCTTAGTGATGCATCTTTTTTACAAATCTAATACCACCCCTTTAACTCCTGCAAGTGCAGCTGCAGGCAGTGGATATTGCTGAACGTTGGTGATTTTAGAGGGAGGTAAAGGTATGGAAGTTTCCAATAGTCTCAGTTTCCCTGTGTCCAATCCCTTTTTGCGTCCTACAAAACTCCATACAGTTTCATCTGGAACTTTCCACATTTGCCCACGCAGCACATCAAATCCTAGGAGGTTAGTACGCAACGCACCCACTAACACTTCTGCCCTAGTCATTCGTTGTTCTCCTGGCAACCAGAGGTTAGTTTTTGTGGTGGGGCATGTTTTTACCACGCCATCAATTCCTGTGAAGTTGACTCTGCGTTGGGTGGGATTTATACCTAGAAGTTGTGCCATTTTGTTAGTGATTGCAGACGTTTGGGCTCTGGTATCAATAACAAAGTTTACCGACATCTTCCAGGGTCTAACAGGAATGACAATAACAGATTTGGAGTCTTTATGAGAGAGCCATTGAATCGTTAGTACCCGCTGGGCAGGGTGGCTCACTGCCCTCCCTGGGGATAGGAGATTTTTGGCTGGGACTCTGACGAATCAGTCAAGTTACGCTCTGGTGCAGAAGGCACAATTTTCTCATGGCTTGGGGCCTCTCTGGTTAGACTTTTCTGTCCAGTCAAATTATTCCTTCTAGTTAGAGATTGGACCAGTGTATGGAGATCTCCCACAGGGACACCGTGCAAGAATTGTCGGGGTACCTCCAGTTCTAGGCCTTTAAGCCACAACTCATTTTGGTCCTTATCAGGCTTAATCTTTCATCTGATTTAGGGTTTTGAGCATGAGTTCGGACTTGGTGAACCTTTTGGGGGTGTTTGGAGGATTTTTCACTAGTTAGGCTGGCCCAGACCATTCGGCGCTTGTATTGGTCTATTTCTTGTACATATTCATTCCAGGTGGGTATGTAGTGACGGTGGCTCCGCTGACAAGTACCCGGAACATCTTGTATGCGATCTTGAGTGCTGACAACAAACAGATTCAGGCAATCAGGAAGGCCATAGATGAGAGGGGCTAATCAATCGGGGTCAACAGGGGCTGACATTGGAGATTTCCGAAATTCCTCTCTGTCATACACGGCTTGCAGACAAGCTGCTTTCCGTATTGCTGCACACAGATCAGTGTAGCCCGTAGCTCTAATCTCTAATGGCTCCCCCCTCTCTCACGGATCCATACCACCTGCCCAATAGGCTGCTCGAGCGGTTGGGGAATAATTATGATCTCCGGGCATAGTAGTTAAAAACACTCCTGGTCCCCAGGAGTGTCCTGCTTCTTCCTCACTCAACATAATTCTATTTCCTCCTTCAGAAGAAACTCACCACACATACTCAACAGCTGACTCTCCTGGCCGCCTTGAATAGTTCTCCCTTATTTTTGCCAACTCTGTTGGTGTCCACGGAACAGTACGCACAGTGGTGTGGACTTCATCATCATCATCAACCGCGGTTTCAGTTTTAACCAGAGGTTGTAAAGGAAAGACTTGGGATTTCAAAGTAAAAGTCCCTTCCGCCTCATCTTCTTCATCGTCCTCGCTGTTAGACCAAAAATCTCCAGTCTGGGTTCTGGAATTTGGACAACACATTAGCTTTTGAATTTTGTTGGACCTGGGCCGAAGGCTGCTTTTAAGAGCCCAGTCACCCTTTCCAATAACATTTTAAGTTGGAGATTTTTCACTCCCAAGTAAAGCATTCCATTTTCACGCAAGCTTATCAACTTGAGTTCTTAGTTTTTCTCCTGTCTCCTTCTGAAAAGCTAATGATGACTTCAACACCTCATTCTCTGATTTCAGAGTTGCGTCATCTATAGCAGAAATCAGATTAGGAGCAGGGGTTTCCCTAGCTTCTTGTTGTGCACAAGATAGACAGGCGCCCAACACTGCACAAATCACACCCTTGCCTTTCCCACTCTGAGCTTTAGTGAAACCTGACACTCTTCAATACCTTCTACCACTTTCTCTTCATCCTCACAAAATTTTTGGGCCCACTCGTTCCCAGCCTGGGAAAGGGGCACGATCATATTTTTGCAGCAGTTTATTCATGGCAATCCTGCTGACTATGCCAAATTTCTGTTGCGAGAAAGGGGCAAAGCAGTTTTGGCAGAAAATAAACCCCCTTGCTTTCTAGCACTCCTCACCGAGGTGGGGGGCCAGGTGCGGCTAGGTTTAAATTCTGAGTGATGCCCAATTCACCACTATCAGTCCAATTGCATTTAATATATATTAAACTGTTACGATTTGGATACACTAGTAGTGGACTGCACCTTCAGTCTAGTCACGCTCATGAACTAGCATGGCCACTCTTGAGTCTTTGGTCATGTTCGATGAGAAACTGAAATGACTAGCTACTTAAACAGTGCAGTTTGTTTAAACAACAGATATATAGGTTCTTATGATTGCCGGTGATAAATACACTGTCTGCAAAGCATGTGCAAATAAAAGTATTGTTAAATATACAAAATGCACAACAAAGTTATAAACAATACAGCCTGGCTATAAATGCAGGAGAGAGATTCTCTAGAGAGATTTCTAAGTTTTCCGAGGAAGTGCTCGGTCCAGTCTAAGTCTTACCTAAAGGCGTCCCTATGGGGGGGAAGAAAGGCTCAGCCCATCGACTGGTCCCAGAAGTCAAAGGCAGTCAGTGATGGAGTCCTCCTTGACTTCTCCACGATGGTGTCTTCCCTGATATCCCCTCTTTCTTGGGCTATTTTTATACTATTTTTTACCTTCAAGGTGGAGTTTGAGTGACTTTAGTCATAAATACTTTTATTATGATTGGTGTAAAATTCTCTTGCTTCGTATTTAAAGGGGTAGTTTACGAACAATTCAGGGCACAGATTCAAGGAGGAGTGGTCGCACCTTAGAGGCAGGTAGCCTTTGGGATGGAGGTGTGTTTTGGTATTATAATGACATTATAATGAGCAAAGTTTGCACAAAGGACAGCATTTCATCAGAATCCAACAAAATGTTGGCTCAGGGTACCAAATAGGCAGCTTATCGGTTCCATGGTACCATCTCATTCCCGTGTCTGATGTACATCACAGGGCAGGGCTACGGAAGGACACATTCCGTTCCTTCTCGCGTGTAGCTTCGCAAGAAATATTGTACAGGAAATCGCAGATGTTGAATTCTTCGCATGCCAGCCGCAGCTGTATTCTAACTTAGAAGCCTTTTGATTTTATACCTTTCCTTAATGTGTGAACAATGCTTTATTTTTGACCATTTTAGTAATTGTTCCACAGCATGTGATTACTCTGCTTACTTAAAATAGGGAAAAAAGTACTATATTCCAACTATATTTTTAATACGACACTTACAGACAATTGGATTGGGTAACAGCAAATTATATTAGAGTTTATTATATTGCCATCCAAATTGGTATATGATAGATTTATACTCCCACAATCAAGTAAAATACACAGATGAACTGTCTATTGATAGTAGGTAGTTTTGGAATTCTTAGATAGTGACTTTAATACTAGCATTATTGCAGTGCGTAGTTTTTTCTTGACTTAGTTTTCCTCAAATATGCTAGTACACATAATCTATTCAGAAAAAAAATATTAATAGTATCATTTGAGAAAAGTGAAGATGACATGCCTAATAAAAGTGATGACACCTAATCTTCTCTACAGAATATTGTCTGCATCTCAGAACTGTTATCTGTCATTAAACATTTCACTTTGAAGTGTTACAATGCTTTTATTTTCTGCTTTCAAAACCCATTTTGTTAACTACGCTTTATGGTAAATTGATCCTTATATCATACTCTTAGAGAGATAGCCATATGTTCTGAGGTTTTTTTAACTTCCTATTTCATTAATATTGTTGAAGCAATGACTGATTGTTGCATTGTTTAAATATATTAATACTTATAACAATCAGCTTCCATGGCTTTGAAATTAGATTTTAGTGCAGGTAGGGCCATGACGTTTGTGTCTATGTGGACAGCACAGACATTCCCGTCCTCTCCCATGAGTGGTTCGGGTAGCGATGCACTTTGCCTCTTGCTCTCAGATCTATCATAAAACTACCATGAACCTGAGCCCACCTAACAAACATGGTACCTCTCTGTTCTGACAGAGTTAACTTTGATGGGATGTTATACTTCTTGGTTCTCTTGCTTAGGGATGTTTTTAGAATCAGATAGATGTAGATAAGCCTGTTCTCATTTTCAGTGTGTACACAAGCACCAGAAACACATTTAGATGAGATCAGGACTTGATCTCTTCAAACAGGGTACCGAATCTAGGTACAGTGCTGTGCTCGATTCTTGTCCATTTGAAGAAAAAATACCACTTTTTCAGACTATGGTATCTCACTTTGTTCATCCGGAACAGGTGAGTTATTGAGACAGGCAGCAACCTTGATTTTGTATTAAGTCTAAACTCAACACTCCATTCCAGAAATGACAACAAATACTTTAAGTCAATACCATAATTTAGTATCAGTAAGAGTTAACAGCTGTGAAGGATGCTGCAGGCAACAGGTTTATATGTGCTCTTTACCTGGGTCCTGATCCTATATATGCACAATGGCACTGCATGACACAGATGATACGAGATGTTGAAGACAAACTAACTTTGAACCACTGATCACTGTTGTTCCTAGGGACCAAAGTGACCCCTGCGCTGATGTGTTTTCCATCAATACTATATGGAAATGTGAAAATATTTACTGTTCATTTAGTTAATTGTTTAGTTCTTAAAGTGATTATCTGTTTCACTCTGTTAGCCACTTTCCTACATAGCTCATATGAATTATCTTCAAAGTAAATTACTGTGCTATGTGGTTATAACGATTTTTGACTGTGTTTTGCTTGCCTGTCTTTCCTTTCTGTTTAGCCACAGCCTTGTTTGGAAACCTGTCATTGCTAATGTGTGAGATATTCAGAGCTCTTTTGTGAAGGGGCTTGAGCAAATATCAGAGCATGCATAGACCGTACGCCTGGCAGGGACTTCTGCCACTCCAGATAAATAACATACCCATTATTTTGAGTTTTGGAGATGTGTGATATTAATCCTTGTTTAAACTCTACCAGTGTAATATTTTTAAGGAAGAATGCAATCTGGGTTTTACTGAGTAAAGTTTTTTATTTGTGTGAAGATGATTATTTTCTTTCCTACTCAGGTCACAGCTGTTTATTCATATGAATCAAACACAAGTGAAAAATAGAAGACAAAATACTCACCCCACCTCTTTGTTTCTAGTTCCATGCACATTCTGTACTTTGCGTGACAATGTTTGTGCATGGGACAGCTGCGTTCCAGCCGTAATGATCTGCCTTTGAAATGTTTGAGAGTGAGTGATGTTGCCATCTAGTGTTTAACGAACAAAGAAAATAAGATATTTGATCTAAACGCATACTACAGATGAGAAAGCTTGCTTCCATTCTTTGAGACTTCCTTGGCAATCTTAGAGACCTAATTGTTTTTTTTTTTTTAAATCTAATCCTAAGCATTTTATTACTAACAAAAATGTGCCATGTCATGCCTACTATAGGTATTTAAGGTCTTTAACAGGTCTAGTGTTTTTGATCTTTTATTAAGCAGCAAGGTTTGGAGAAAGTAACAAATACATTCAGAAGAAGACCTATTTTACCAGAACTGAAGGGGTGTGTCAGTACTGAAGTACCACTGAAGTAAGCCTCTGGGACCCCAGCCCTGACCTTTGCATAAAGGATGCATCTTTATAGTAGGATCTTATTGCACTAAATGTGCACATTATTTATTCTCACAATTATTCCAGTCTATGAATGTAATTTCTGGAATGGAAGAAAAAATTCATAGTGATTTAGACATCATGGATCTGATCCCAACCTCCTCGTCTAGATGAAATTCCCTACAGCATTAAAAATTCCAGCTGAAGAATTGGTGCAGGTTTAGTATTTCAAAGAGTAACTTTATGCAGTTGATGTATTTATGGCAGCTACTGTTGTTATGAACAGGAAAACAAGAAAAATATCTTTGTTCAGTGGAGTATTCAATGAAAGCATAATCTTTGAAAATTCATTGTGAAGTACATTTCCTGGTTGTTTTTAGGCAACTTTTTTCTGTGACTGCGAGGATGCTTATCAGGGTTCCCTGTGTGAAGAATTTGACGCCTGTCAGAGCCAGCCCTGTCAGAACAACGCAACCTGCACCGATGTAGCACAGAAACACGACGGGAACAACTTCACCTGCAGCTGCCCGCCCGGTAGGTTTTGTATTACGCTTTGAATAATGCATTTTTGTTTTAACATTCGGGCATATCTTTTGCAGAGCAGTGAACTGTGCAACTTCGGGTACTAGGAAAGAAAGAAAATACAACAACCACATAAGGGTAGTTTTTAAAAGGCTGTGGAAGATTCTTCATCTGTGAACAATGCCATTGAAAGCGCACATCAGAGACATAACATAATGAGTGAATTATTCATAACTAATAGAACTTCACCTACTAAGAAGAGATGATGGAAACCTAGTTTACATCAGCTTTTTCTTGATCGTTTTTTTTTTTTCTTTTCAATATAGATTTTATGTATACATTATAACTAACCTTTTACTAAACATGCTTTCATTATAACTAGTAAACTCTTTTCTTCAGTTGCACCAATCGATTGGAAGAAAATTCTCTCCACACTATGCAGTGGTTGGATTTTTTCCTCAAATGAGCGTAAATTTTGAAAACTCTTAAAAATTAATAAACTAAACTGAGTAATTTGTGGGCTTGACTAATAAGTGTCTGAGTTCTCTGAAGTGATTTTAAGAACATTTGCTTCAAAAATTTGATCAAATGAATATAGAAATATAAATTGAAATTAAAATTAAACTAAATACAATGATCATATGCTGGAGGGTAAATTAAAGATACATGCTGACAGAAAAAAACCTTACTTAAATGGCTATTATAGAAAACTTTGTTATCTGAACTTTAAATTTCAAAACCAAACTCAATTATCATAATAGAACAGTTACTTCAATATATATTTTCTAAAATTATTTAAAAATAAAAGTTGGCTAACATTAGGATTAATAGCAGATAGTTTAGTAGTTTATTTTCCTTCCTACAAACATTTTACTGTACACTTTCATTTCTGTAATACTGGTCAGTTGATATTAGAGAGAAAGGGGACTTACCTGAACAAGAAAAAAAGTGTGTGTGGGGGGAAGGGCGGGGCAGAAAAAGCCACCCAAATCCGAAGATGGTTCCAGAATAGGCCCTAAGATCTGCACAATATAAAAGCTACATCATAAAAAGCAGATGGAGAAATTAATGATTTTTTTCAGGTTTCTAGTGGTTGTGTCTAAATGGTTATTGACTGGCTTCAATGCTGGGTGGGTATTTGTGTGCATTAAATATATATAAAAGGTAAATGTAGCAATACTTCCTTTATTCTGCTCCAAAGTAGGATCACGGAGTGGGTGTTCTGATATTCGCTTAAAGATGGGAATGTTCTTATTCTTTACCCTAACACATGTCAGCAGAGGTTAGAGAAACTTTTAGCTGCACTGGCCTGAAAAATGACTGAGCCAGAAGCGGGCGGATGCAAGTGATGCTTTAATGGGGCTGTCATGTACTGTCCTCTGAACTGTTTTGTGGTCTTTGCAGTTCAGAAAATAAATCAGCAATGGCAAATTATTAAGGCCCCTTCATTCTCTCCAAAGGCCAGGGCGTTTCCTTTTAATTATACCTTCTCTGCCCCTAGGACTTCCACTTTTTCTCTCTTTGCTCAAAGTCACTATAGCGAATGTGCATCAAGAAAGGGATTTATATTTGTATTTTTACGTAATGACCTGGATTTATACTGCCCTGAAAATAAACTGTGAATTTATTATGCAGGTGTACTCTATTCTATTTCATAAATTTGCCAAGGGATCAACTGTCACTTTAACAAGATATGTAAATACAGTTGAATAATGATTTATATACGAGAAGAGAAAGATCAGAGTGGAACAAACTTCAAATGTTTGACCAATTCCTACCATTACTGTCGTGTTGAATACGGTTGATTGGTGATTCTTTTGGATTTTGACAAGGAGTTTCCAATTAGAAAAGAAAAAGTATTTTTGTTTGTTGCGTTTGTATTGTTTGCTTTTATTGAGATAGCTATCTTGGAAATTGTTCTACATCAAGTACTATTGGGCTTATTTTCTTTTTTCAAATTCTATACTTCTATATATACTTCTATACTTCTATATGTCCCTTAGTAAAGCAAATTTTATCTTATTTCTGTAATGATATAAATTCCTGGTTGTTGGGTTTTTTTTGGTATTATAATCCTAGATGTCTGCATCAAGTCCTTATGTATTTTTCTAAAATCTGGCCTCACCATATTTTTAAAACCTCCTTATGATTTAGAAATGTAGTCACTATTAGGGACAGGCATTTCAGTTGCTCACTTCATAAAGTGTTAACACGATTGGAGAAAAATGGACACCATGAGTTGACAGAAATCAATGGCTAAGATTATGAAAATTTCTTGAAGAAAATTTATTTCTCTTACGTATTTTGGAAATAAAATATGTTTCTATTGATGTTTTTACTGTCTTTTAACTTTGGATTTTAGCCTTTCCATTAAAAAACTGTTTCTCAAAAATATAGCTTATGCCTTGTTATTTTCATAATTGTTTCTTCTCTGTGTCTCTAGGACAATTCTTAGCTCCTATTGGGGAAAAAAATGATGTCAAAATTCTAAATATTTCCTTCTACATAACTCCTCCTACTTCTCATGGTACAAAACAAAGCTTACAATAGATGGAATGAAATTATTTGGTTTCCATATGTGAAGTCTTCCCTTCGAATGACAGTGTAATTAAGTCTGAAAATCCTCAGTAAGCCAAATACAGTTAACTTCATTTATTAGATTCTGGCACTTGCAAGGTTGTGCTCCATGGCCTTCACACACTATGTTTAGGTTTATCTTTTAAGTATTTTAAAATAATTTTTCTTAATTTTTTTAATAGTAAATGTCTATTGTTATTCAGGTGGCTTGATCATCGTTAATTTCAGTGGCTTGTGCTTCTATCCGTAACTTTTTTCCCCCCAAATTTGTGCCCAGACAACAAAAAATAGACAGGAAAACTAGCTGTTTTCATATAATTGTGAATTTTTAAAAAATATACCTTTCATATGGAAAAATATTAAAGAAAATGGTAAATAAGAGTTTAGTTATCATAGATGTCTCCATATGCCATTTTCAGAAACATTTCTATGTGAATAGGATCATGTTTGCCAAATCTTGATAGAAGGAAATGTTATAAAGATAAGTATCAGCAAAAAATGAACAGGTGTAATGATTCCTAAAGTGTATCTCACCACAAAAACTGCTTCCCTCGCTCCCCTGTGGTGATTGCTTAGCAATTGTAGCACTTGTGACATATTTGCTTTGAAACTCCAGAATCATATTCTCTTTCAGATGGACAAAATATGCCCTATAGATAATAATAAGATGGGACATTCATTTTTGTAAAGCTGGCATAAAATACCATCTCTTTTTTCCGCAAGCAATAATGACAATTGGAGGAAGTCAGACTCTTGTAGCAAGCGTCAGAGCAGCACAATCATTTCTGCCTTTCTTCTGCCAAGGTTCTTTTGGATAAATGTTGAATTCCAGGATAATTTTTAGCTTTCACAAACTTGGTAACAGTTTGAAGATGGAAAAATGCTTAAGTGAGTTAAGCATATTCAATACTGTGTTATGATTCATAAAAATAATAAGCTGAACGTGAGAACTTGAAAAAATATGAAGCCTATATATGAAAGAAATCAGTTGATGTAGTCTTCTATAATACTTCATTGCTGTTTTAGTGAATTTTGTGTGCATTTGAATTAGAATTATAGAAAATCACTAGTTATCCAGAATGAGGCTGATGTTCCTCCGAGTGTCTCGATCCGGTCCGGAGGAGCCACGTCATGAGAGCACAGCTCTGGTTTTCCACCTCATTATTTTTCCTCAGTTTAGGTGCTTTATGGGCATTAATCTGGATACAACATACAACAAAGTTTCTTTTCTCAGGTTTTGCTTTGCAGAAAATGGGATCACAATACAGCACATAAAAGCAGTAAGGTACACAGAGAGGAGAGTCTTGTACATCCTTTTCTACAGCAGTGCTCCAGCAACTCCAAATATAACAATCTATGCTGAGAGCTATTTTATGGTGACATCAATAGATTTGAACAGGTTTAAGTATTAGCTCGCCCAAAAGACTTCTAAATCTTAAATTTTGATTGCATTAAAATGTATTATTTAATCAAAATAAGAATATTCTTTTCTTTTTCCATTTTCTCCACTGCATAAGTAAAATCCTAGTCCAGGCATGTCCTCTATCTCACCTTGGGGTCTTTGTCTCAGATACCTGTTCACAGCAGCATATAAACAGTGTCACCTAGTCATAGCTTACTGGTCTTTAACACCAGCCATTGTGTTAAACATGCTTGTTATGGAAGATATTTGCAATTTTATGTAGGGCTCCATTTAAAAAAGAAAACATCTCTGTGTGTAGTTGTATCTTCAGTCGTGCATCCAAGATAGTTTCTTGGAGATAAATAAAAATTAGGAAGGGGAATGTGTGGTATTTGTTAAGGAATTTAAGTTTGGAGTATTTAATCATTTAGATTGTATTTTGTAAGTTTGTTCATTTTTTGGGGATGTGTTATAAGACATCAGACATATGGAACACAGCAAACTGATGGTCAAATAGTACAGTACACACAATCTGTAGCTTGTGAACGCAGAGGAGCTTATTTGGAAGAGTTTGCAATTGTGCTGAGCAGTTCTTCACAGCTCCCACTTAAAATAAACACTCTTTTTGAATCCCAGAAGTAGGAGCAAATGACAGTCATTCAGCATATGCACAAATAATTCATAATGTCAAGTCTTGTTTAAAGTCTTGCTAGAGATTATTGACTTGAGATTCAAGATGCGTTTGAAAACCTGTCAGAAATGACTTCTGTTTTGGTTATATGAGAACCCAGAACTAACCTCCATTATACTAGTTTTGTCAGAATATTGCTGCTGGTAAAATACAATTGATATAATCTCTAGATTTCCACTACTTATTTATATTTCTCTAGTGAAGCATAAATTCTAATTAAAAATCTCATTTTAGAAGAAATTAGAAGGCTGCCCTGGATTCTATTTCTAGGTTCTATTCTATTTGGTTAATTTTATTCAAGAAAACTAATGGTATTGTTTGAATCACCTAGTAATACATTTGGTGATAAAACATCATTTTCGCTATATTTTCTGAACGTTGTGTGTTGTTTTGTAGGTTACACTGGAGAGTTGTGCCAGTCAGAGATTGATCATTGCATCCAGAAGCCATGCCAGAATGGAGGTACCTGCTTGTCCAACGTCAATGGATTCAGTTGTCAGTGCCCAGAAGGTAAACAGCAAAGCCCTCTCTAATACCTCATACAAATCGGTGTTTTGTGGGGTGCACTTAGTCTAAATTTGCAGTTATATTTATATATATATTCTTAAATATTTTAAAAATTGTACCTTAGGCCATAATTGCAAGCAGAACACCCCCACCATGAGAAATCTTTGTATAATTAGCAATAGTATATAGAGCATGGTAGGAGCTTAGTGTTTCAGTGCATACGTGGCACAGAAATGTTCGCTCATTCTCTGACACCTCTTCAGTAGAAATCAAGCTCCAGCACTGTAGGAAAGGTGGATCTGAGGAGCCTTAGGGTGTGCTCTGATTTTTGTGTTGTCCAGCCAGTAAATGTGTGAGAAAAGATGCCTCCCTTGTAGTATTTGCTTATTTCTGCATATGGGTCAGTTGGCTAAAATGTGTGTAAGAGCGATAATTCAAAACTGAAGGAATGATTTCAGTCCCCCAAAGTTTTAATTCATTCCCCTTTCTATTTGGACTTATTTCTTTCTCTGCATGAAAGCTTTTCAGTGATTCTCATTGGTACACACCGTAAATGCAACTTTGTGAAATGAGGACACTATGATGCTAAAATGTACGTTTTCGTAACTGACGGAAATGGCAGATGCCTAAATTGCTCATAAAAAAATTATCAGGAGTGAAAGCTCTCAATTATGAAACCTTCTCTTAGTTATTTATAATAAAGATTAGAACCTTGAACTAATTATATTTCTGTTCTTACTTTATCTGTGGATGTTGTTTTTATTCTGTCAGGACCTTATGCTCGCTTTAAGGTACAAGTCTTTGATAAGTGTTCTGGTAACACACACTTGCTTAATAATGAAAATTATTTGTGATTTCTTTAGACTGGTTCCTTGCTTTTCTAGAGTGTTATGCTGTAATGAGTGACCCACTTAGCAGCTGTGTTGAAATACAGACACCGACATTTTGACAGCAATGCAGATCTTGCATTTGGAAGAACTTTGAAAATTGTTTGCCTTATAACTAGTAGCAAAATTCAGAGAGAAAATTATTACATGTTAGACTTGGTCAAGAATTTACTTGCATTTTTCTTAGGAAGTCTGTTCAAGTATCTTTAAGGATGCTTGGCAGGAAATGATCTTTGCAATAATTAATGCTTGGAAAAATAGCTACTGGGATTTTTAGTTGTTTTAGAACTGCTGCATTTGTGTGTGGCATACCTTAATTGCTTGCTCCTGATGACCTATTAATCAATATGCTGACCATTTCTCAACTTCTCTCCTACTGCCATTGGAGACGCTGGCCACGGGACAGGGTTACTGGTGGGCTGAGGTCCCCCGCTGCGGGTGTGCTGTGGTGCTGCGGCTGGGATACGGTGCCTGTAGCATAGCTCTTCAGTGCCCTGCTGAAAGGCATTTATGCCTCGGTTGCGGTGCAGGGTTGTGGCTGCTCTCCTGCCCAGGGAGCTCCTGCCAGCGGCAATTAGCCTGTGAATGGAGCGGGACGGCTGCCAGCTCCGCCTGGACCGTGGGCCTGGCACTGCCGCAGGCAGCCACGCTGCTCTCGCAGGAGCACCACCTGGCTGTGCCAAGGGCCCCGCACCGGTCCCTGTGCCGTGAGGGAGATCTGGAGCACGGGAGAGGAAAACCTTCCCTTCATCTCCCTCCAGAGATGTTTTCTCCAAAGGGAGTGACTGAGCGGTTGTTTGATGTGCCACTGCTTGATGTGTGGCGTTCTTACTCACAGCAGCTTTTCTGCTGCAGAACAAGCAACTCACTTGCACTTCTCTTTTCTCAGTTTTACTCACGTTTGGCTATCTCTGTGTTGTGTCACTTGTCCTGCGGTCTTGTTGCCTGCTTTGTTTCTTGGATATTTGTCTTCTGTGCCTTTCTTTGCCACTGATCCATATTTGTGTTTGAGAAGTTTCCAGTTGTTTCTGTTGCGTGCTGTGCTTTAAGTAGGCTTATTTTGGCACTGTCGTTCTACCATCTTAGTATTTAGGCTGCACGCTTTGCTCTTTTTCCTTCGGGGCACGTTGGTACCATTTTCTTAGTATTCTGATATTTTTGTTTGTTGGCACTTCTGTTCTTATTATGTGTTACAAACCTGTGCTCCTTTTCTGCTTGGGGTCTTGAGGTTTCTGGTTTTTCCTTAAAGAAATGTTTTTTGACCCTTCCAGAGGAAAGAAAAAAAAATATTTAGCATCTTCAAGAAGCTGCTAAGTACTCAGAGACTTTGTTGATAGGCAAACATGCTTTTTGGGTTTTTTGTGGGGGAACATTTATGTGCAGAGTTACCAGTTCTAGTCTCCCAGTATCACTTGTTTCCAAGAGCAGCCGTGTTGTAGAGCGAAGAGAGAACCGGGGGAAGGGCCGTTACTCTTATTGCTTATTTGTACCACTAGTATGCTCACATTATGAGTGTTTTCAAAAAGCACTGGGGCAGCACAAGAAATAATTTTACTGAAATACACTTAAAACTCTTGTTAGAATCAGTTTTTGTACATTGGTCTGTATTATTTCCAAAGTAAAAAAAAAACACCTTTGGAGGGAATAGCAAGTTTCAGAAATCACTATGTGGACTTCCCAGGGTTATTTCCCCTCGAAAGAATAGTGGTGTATGCACCGTATCTGATTCTCAGTCCCTTGGATATGACAAAATCGTTTTTAGGTTTGCAGGAGCAGATGTTATCTCATGTGCATGGTTGCTCTTCTTGAGTGAGCCTGTGGTAACTCAACAGCAGCCCAAAGGTTCTCCCTGGCTCCCTAATAATTACCATTGTTTCAGAGAGCAGATGCTTCCCGCGAAGTTACGTAGCTGTGCTTCCCACTCCCCTTCCTCACCGTAAGGAGGGGAGTGAGTTGGTGCAGAAGTGACACAGTCTGTCTGCAGGGGCCAGTGCTAGTGCTCTGGAGTAGCCTAATGGGCGTTTTAGGTAATAAGGGCTTTTCCATCTTCTTCTGGAAGATCTACTATGCCAACGAGCTCAGGAATTCAGATATTTTGTGGAGGGAAAGAAAGGGTTGATTTAACAAAATATATTTGTTATATATAACAAAATATGTTGTCTAAATTTACTAATGACTGCCTCTCCCATGATTCTGCTTTCTTCTTTTGAGGTGGTATCCTCTCATAGAGGCATATTTTGAGAGGGGTTTTTTTGGGTTTTGAAGAGATTTGGTTATTTTTGTAAGTGCAACAAAGAATAGTTAATTGAAAATTGCAGATGCAGTCACTTGCAGATTTGCTATTTTTAGCATGTCCTCAAATTTTCCATTTAAAAAAAACCTCTACCAAAACCCCATGATAGGCTTCTAATTTAAGCGAGGTCTCTTGCTCTGCTGCTATTCTCCTGCTGTGCTTGATAGTAATTGCTTGTTGAGAAGAGGCCTTTCTTTTTGTAGTGCTAATTCAGCACAGTGGGGGAAAGGTAGCCAAGGAGCTTATATATGTGTGAAACCTAAAATACTGGAGATATAATGTGGTTAGCCAGAAAAGGATAAGAGAAGATGGAAAGTATCACAAAGGGAAAAGAAAAAGATGGTAGAATAAGGAATGAGATGGAAACAATGAGGAATGGCACCGAGATTGTGCATTTCTTTTAGAAATGAGATCGGCAGTTCATGAAGAAGCATGTGATAACTTACAGAAGGTGAGATCTGAGGCACTGAAAAAGCAGCCTAAATTGGATATGAGCATTTCATGATTATTCTCTGGACAATTTTACTGTCTTAAGAGTCCTAATATAAAGAAAATTTCTTCATGCTTGCAGATTTAATTTTCTGTAGATTTTAATGTCCAAAATACGTCAGAAAATAAACTGCTATCTGAAGTTGTTGAGTCAAATTGTATTAAAGAGAAAATTGGATTTTATACTCAAATTTATAATGAAGAAGCTTAAGATATACTTAGGACGGAAGAATTTGTTCAAAATTTTGACTTTCTGTTATTGTGAAGCGGACGTTTGTGATGTGCTTACTTACAATGGGGTAAGGATCTTTGATCATCATCTTTGAAATTTCATGATAATAAACATGTATTTAGCAAATATTACCATCAAATTATCATGCAAAGAAATTTCCAGACATTCTAAACCCCTACACATAGTAAATATTTATCAACCTGAACATGGATATTTGAAATGTATTTCCATATATAGAATGATTCCATAAATATCCATATTACTCTCTCCTCTGATTTTCTTTCACTTGGTAATGTATAACAGTACTGTATTGCCAGTAATATCAATTCATTTTATTTGAGGTACTGCTCTTCATTTTATAAATTCGGTTACTTCATTTTCTTTAAATCACTGAGAAATTATGTACATTCTCAAAGCGCCCTGAAGTGGAATTCAATATAAAGATAATATAAATAGCTGGATGGAATAAGCAAATGTAATTACAGTAAACGTTTTAATGATGGAGAAACCACTTATCCTTGCTTATATAGCTATGACATTCATTGAAATCTTTGTTAAAAGTAAAAAAAAAAAAAAGAGGATGTAAATGGTCTGATTGTGTGATGAGGAAATGCAAGTTTCACTAATCTGTTCCTTTTGTAAAGTTGGTAGAATGAAAGACTTATATATACTTGTACACATACACATTTTACATATTTTAAACATTTGGAGAGCCTTTGCTAATTTTTTTAATAGTATCATAAGATACTAGTAGAATAAATTGGTAATGGAAAATACTTTTGAACAAAACCAGATAATAGTGAGCAAAGTGCAGATCCGTTGTTATAACAAAGAAATAAACTTCTATTGCAAGATGTTTCTGAAGTTCTGTTACATGCAATATTAATGTCCTGATGATGTGCACAGGTGAACCGCATTCAGTGTTACAGGAGGACATTAATCTTTGATAAAAATAGCAAGCATTCAGCTGGCTAACAACATGAAACAGGCTTGGATTCTTGGGACTTTGCTTCTTTCTATGTGCTGAGGTCACCTGCTCTGACAGAAGTGGCAGAAATCTTGTAATTCAGATTAATAGATTTTTTGAAAAGTACTCCTCAGCAATAATGGATTTCATAGCCAACCTGTTGAAGGAGATAGAGAGAAAACAATGTTATGATTAGGAGTTTAAGATCTAGATTACTTGAAATTCACATTTCAGGACTCATTTTATTTTCTTATTGGCAATTTGATTTGACTAGCTGAGGTAACTACAGCTAGGCTGCATGTTGACCAAAAGTGTCCTGAAATACCTGCAGGTATTTCTGGATATACTGGAAGGCAGCAAGTTTATGAATGCTCTTATTGTAGTTTCTGTGATTTAAAAACTTAAAGTTCGACAGCTATAGATGATGGTACGTTGTGATTCATATGTGTTGATTTGCAACAGCAGCTAGAAAATGCACATTGTCACCATGAATTTTAATTGACTGGGAGAACAGAAGTTATTTGCCTAGATTAAGAATAGTTTAAGTTTCAAGGTCTTCACTTTTTCTGGGCTTCATTGTTCACATAGAAGCCTTTTTCTGTATTATATCTTGCAGATTTGATTCTAGCTCCTTTAGGTTTATGTACAATAAACCTATTTATTATCTTGATTCCAGGAAACTAGGTCACACAGCTGTTGCATATGGAAGTTTTCCCAAGGATACTGGTGATTAGTGAATGCAGAATCCTACATATTGCCATAAGAGAGTTTAATTTACCTGAAGAACATTTTGTTGTTAATTAAAAAATTTTATGGCTGTTTAGTTTATGGTACTTTCTGCTCATCTAATGTTTTTACCTGGCATCTTCTCAAATTCCTCCTATCTTTAATAGACTTCTCCTTAATGCCATAACGGGTTTATCCTCTGTTCTTCTTTATCTGTTAAAATTTAGCTAGGGTGAATTTAAATCAAAATCTTACAATTACATTTTAATGATTTCTTGTTTTGTTATGATGAGTATCTTTTTTCCTCTTTACAGAATTCCAGTGAAAATCCAGCAGACATCTATTTCCTCATAAAACAGTTTTCTAGGGAAAATAATAGATTTCCCATATTTCTTTTAGTATTTATCCCCGTATTTCAAATCTAAAGGTTTTTTAATCCCCAGCCCCAGCAATTCACAGGCTTAATTTTTCACATTAGTGTAATTCTTGGAATTAGGTCTAACACAACATTCAGGCAAATTGATTGTTCCGCAGGCTGTATAAAAAGCAGTTGTACAGTATCTTCAGAAAATGTTTAACTTCCTTGATTTGTACATGGCTCTCTTGCTTTCAATAGCCAAGTAATTAAAACCCCACTAGGATGAGAAATCTGGCTTTTATCCAGAGCTTTTCTATCTCTGAAAACATTTTCTGATCTGGTTTCTATCATTGCCCTCGAGGACTGTAGCAATATGAAGAATATGACCTGACTTAATACTTTTATTCTTCTTGACAACTAGTCAAATGGTCTAATTCATGTAAGCACTAATATTGTTTTGTGTTTTTTAGCAGTATAAGTCTTTTCTAATATCGCCTTTTCCCTTTACCTTCTGCATTATCCCTTTGTTAAATTTTGCATTCAGATCTTTCAAATCACCAGTAGTCTTTACATTTCAGTCATGTCCTTATTACACCAAAAATGACCAAAATGCCAAAATAATGTATCTTCAATTCAGATATGCAACTACTGCTGCTTTGAGTATTTTCAGTCATTTAACTCATATGTAAAACTTAAACTTCCAGAGTCAACTAAACGCATTTCACAGTGCAGTCAAAGATAGCACAAGGGCAACATGTTTTAGTGTATTTTAAACCTGCATATGTTCTTGAAGTGCTTTGTCACTTGAAACATTAGCCATCTGCCAGTAAGCTTCTCTTTGTAGGGAAGATTATTGCAAAGGTTGTAGTGAAGCAGCATTAGTGTCATTGTGTGACCTCAGATCTCCTTGATCCTTTTCAATCCTGTTTCAGAGTTAGCGTAGAGATTTCACTGGACTCATTGGCTGATCTCCTCTTGGTAATAGTTAAAAGTCATTGCAGATTCTTTTAAATCTGTCCAGGATTTTATGATACCAGTACAGGCTTTTTTAATTTGTCAGCAAACCGTTGCTGGAATTAGATTCTTGATTTTAGGTTTTTCGTTCTTTTCAGTTTCTTGTGGTTACGCAGTTATCACCTACAGGGGGGACCTCTAATATAGGATTGCACAATATTTGTTTTTAAGCTCTCCTTCTTCAACACTGGTGTGCAGGTGGTCCCAATAAAGCCCCTGAAGCAATCTGAGCCGTAGGACAGCAAAATGGAGAGGGCAGAAGGCTCTTGCTTGTTCTCTGCCTGTGCCCTACCAGACCTTTTCTTCCTGGTCTATCACTGAGTTACTTATGAATAAACTGTTAAAAGTTCAATCTGTAGGTTGTTTCTTTTATTTATTACTTTTTTTTAAAATAAGATTATTTTTTTTCTCCTTATTCCATAGCTCTGGCATAAGATTTATGAACATATGAGGGAAACATGGCTTTTTAAGTCATTTGTCCAGGACCTGATATTCTGAGGATGCTCCTAAAATCCTGCTGCCAACAGTGCCCAAGAATATCCTAATTTGGTCTGGAACTCACAGGGCAGCTGGGACATTTCCATCTTCTTTTTAGTTACAATAATCTAAGTTTTGTTAATTCTCTGAGTAGATCCCTGTAGTACATTTTGTGTGGATTACTCGTCTTTGTTTAATATCCATTTCCCTCTCTTTCTGATGCAGTTCACTGAGATTTTGTGGATCTATAAAAGATGGAGTTTGTCTCCTTGAGGAAGCCCTCAGGATATTTAAAGTTAATTGCTGGTCTCATTTTTTTTTTTTTGGGGGGGGGGCTGGGGGCTGGGAGTGTGCGTGCTGGAAACTTCTTTAGGCTGATCATCTCAGCCCTCACTCACTCTTCAGGTCTTGGAGCTCAGTCAAGTTGAGCTCAGTTCCCTAGATCTTTCTGGCCCAAGTTTTCAATAAACCTAATTATTAAGAGCAAACTATAGAATTTAAACCTTTTAGTAACTGTTTGGGGGGGGTTTTGTTATGCTTTAAAATACAAGTTTGTCTATTTTTTATGCGCTTGTTTTCAGAAATGCAAACTCCTGAATTGCTAACCATGATTCCAGTGCTAGAACTACAATCAAACAAAGTTTAAACTCACCTGAATGCGAATCATGAATAATTAGAAATGAAAGAAAATCAAAATGCCCTGAAATCACCATCCCTAGAGGTATTTAAGGAACGTGTAGATTTGGCACTTCAGGGCATGGTCTAGTGGCAGAGATTGTAGGGGTTTTTTTGTGTGTGTGTATGGTTGGACTCCATGATCTCAAAGGTCCTTTCCAACCATGAAGATTCTGTGATTCTATGAAAGTAACACATCTGTCAAAATTCACCAAAAACTATTTCCTGATGAATTGTACCTTGCTTGAAATGTGGAATGACATTGTTTAGAATGAAAATATTTACTGAGTCAGTAAATGATAATGAGATGCTGTAAAGTATGTATTGAATGCGGTATTTGGTCTCACTTTTGGTATTCATCGTAAGCTATATACAATATAGGGGTTCAGTTCTAATACATCAACTGCTTTTAATCCAGCAGCAAGACTTTATAGATATAAAAACTATAGAAGTAAGGCCAAAAATCTGCTTCATTCCATCAGGGATAAGATTTCAATATTGAGTGTTAATCCAAAGCGTCACCTGTCATTGTTTTCATGCTCTGAGCTGTTGGCAGGCTCATATAACAAGGCAGGCTCTCATATAACAGAGATATCTCCTCCATCTTGATCCTTTCTCTCATCGTCGGGCACGTTTTGTGTTTTGTGGGTTTGTTTGGTTTTTTTTAAATTAGTTTTTCTGTCTTTCTGAATAAGTATTTTTCAAATCCTAGAATAGTTTTTCATGCATTTACTTATTTTCTTTGAAATGTTGTTACCATCTCCTGGGTAGCAGTGGCAATGTGTTCGGGTCTTTGTCTTTCAGACTGGTACAACTGCAGTGGTTTACACTTTCTGTTAGAGTAGATTGGTAAAGCTGGCTTGGTGGGTCTTGAGTAGAGGCTGGCCTGATCTGCTCCCAATTTCTCATTCCCAGTGATTAGTGTATTGTAATTTTAAGAGCTGCTCCATAATACAAGATATTCCAGGGAATTTGAGCCTGAACAGTTGTGGTCTGTAGGAACAGACCAAACACTCATCAGAAAATATTAGAGTTGAATGGAAAGGATGGTTTTCTCTTCTATTTGGAGGGGTGCTAGAATATGAATATTCGTTTCTGACCTGCTTTCAGGTCCAATAACCATGCTTCACGTTGCTATATATGTGATGTATATGTATGTGATAAAAACTATAGTTAGGATACTGCAATTTGTTCAAATGTTATTGTTTTCTACATCTGATCAAAACAACTCCCTTGCAAGGATATCCTTTTCTTTATGTCTAATTTTTACATGGTGTTGCTTCGATAAATCATTCTCTCTCCTGCTAATAATAAGTATGTTCTTGTAAAAGGTAATATTTTAAATTATTGAAGCTTAAGTGAACTCATGTGTTGCTGCTTTAAAGGTTGTTAAGAATGACAAACGCATTAAGAAAAATGAAAAAAAGGTCAGTTTTGACTGCTTTTTTTTCCAGGCTAGTCTGTTCCTGATCTTTATAAAATGTCTTTCTAGCCAGATACACTTTGTAAAGTGGATAAGCACTGTCAGATTCAATATTTTTGCACTTCACTGCCTTAGTCATATGGTAGTACGATTCTGCCTGAAACATCTTGTATCATACCATGTTAACGGGTATAATTAGAGTTTAGTATATATAGAAAGTCTGTATTTTTTGTAATTTTCATAGAAGAAAAAAAAGCGAAGTATAGATGTGTCAATGGCTTACTTTTAACTGGCTTTAGTTATTGAAATTGTACGTATACCAGAATGTTTACTTATGAAAACCATTTATTTCTTTTAGGGTTTTTAGGAACTGCTTGTGAAGACAAAATAGACCCTTGTGCGTCATCTCCCTGCCAGAACAATGGAACCTGTTATGCAGATAGACTTGCCTTCTCCTGCAGTTGTAGTCCTGGATTTACAGGACCTACATGTGCTCAGCTGATTGACTTCTGCGCTCTGAATCCTTGTGCACATGGCATTTGTCGCAGTGTTGGAACCAGCTACAAATGCCTCTGTAAACCTGGTTTGTACCAGTTACATGTTTTGTAAATCCTCTAATATTTTTATATGTAGATTCCAGTATATAGTTTAAAATTATTTTCTTTCTTTCTTTTCAGTATGTAAAACACATTGAGCAGATGTTCTATCTGTTTAGAATAATAATAGGAATCTACACATCACATTTGTAAAATCAAAAATTGCAGAGTGAGCACTGAAAACACCCACTGAGATCCATATGGCTTGGTTGATATCTACCGTTGTATTATAAAACCGTAGTCTGCAGGATAAATCTTTTTTAAGGTGAGGTATCAGTGTCATTGAAATTGCAGAATTTGGTAGCAAGGATGGAAAATGGGACGCTGATCATTTGGGAAGGAGTGGGAACAAACCAGGTAACTGAGCAAAGGTAGAGACGGAAAAGAAACAATTGTTTACCCCAAAGGGTTTAGTTCTGCCATACAAATTGACATAAATTATCTCTTTTAAGAAGTTCCAGTGCCAGTGCTTAGGTGAGCATAGCTAGTAGACTCAGCTGGTAACTGTTTGATAATAGAGCCTAACAGCGCATGGTGTCTGGGTTGCATTTGGATTAGCTCTAGATATTTTGCTTCATTGTACTGATGTAACGGAATATTGGGGTGCTTATAGCTCCCTTTATACATTTTAGCAATGATAATTAATAGGTGAAATAATAGTTAGAATGAATGATATTGTGTGCTGCACATCCACTACTGCTTAAGCACTTACAGAGTGAAAACCAATAATCTTTGTTTTCATTTGAATAATTTTGGCACCTTTTTTTTGAAAGTCTGTTTCTATAAAGCTGCAGAAGTTAAGGGGAAAATACATCCCTAGTGTACAAGGGATAAGCTAAGGAGTGATATTGGATAGATAGTAGCTCCACATATACATAACCCTGTGACATGCATGTTGTTCTCCGAAGCTCCTTTCAGAGGAATACTGTTTGCCTTCCCTGTGGGAAACCAGTTGCAATTCTCCCGTTCGTTTTCCTTCCTTCTCACTTAGCAGGATGTGGAGGTAACCTGTCAGTCACAAAGTAGCCAAGCACTCCTGTAGGTGGTGAGTCTGAATGTCAGTATGTGCCACATCCAGATGCTTTCTTTTTGGCCTGTGCGTAGAAAGAAGTCATCTTCATTTTCTTCCAAAAAGTTTCTCCTTTTCTTCCCAAAAAAGAAGCCCACAATCTGTTCTTAGAACACTTCAGATTAGGATAGTGAATCTCAGGACAAAAAAGAAAGTAAAATAACTGTTTAATTTGACTTCCATATATTATTGGCATTTTGAGGAAGAAAGATGTCACTGCTTGCTGCTTCTGCTTCTTATGGCTTTAGAGCAAGGTGAAACGCAGAGAACTCTCTGATTTTACTTGAAGACTGAGATTTTATCTAAGATTCTGTAGCCCATAAAACTGGTATTTCATTTGAAGAGACATCCCTGAAGACAAAAGAATTACCAGCTAATGTCTTTGTCTTGGATGGGATATTGAGTGCACGCTTCAAAGTGTTGCTTTCAGTAACTGATGCATCTGATCTTCAAGGAAATTCCAGATGTTGAGAGAAAAGTTTGAAACCGCTTAAGGATGAAAGCATTCATCACTTTGTAGGAATAGTGGGACTGATTTTTGAAAATAAGCCATTACTCATTAAATCAATAAACGTAGGAAGAAAAGGTTTCAGCCTAAGGCGTTACATTGTGTAGCAAGATTCTCAGGGATGTATGCTATCCTGAGAGGGAGGCCGCAACACGGTTGTGTTGTTTCACAGTTTTGTTGAAATGTTCTTTGTGCAGTGTGTTTTGATTTTTGGAATGAAGACGCTTTTTGTTATACGTTAGACAACCGGCTGTATAGTACTTAGTGCAGTTACAAAGTTTGTGCTTATATAATAAAATTATCCTGATGTGATATGATATGACATGATATGATATGACAGCGAAGCCTGTTTTGATAAAATTTTATAAAGCCTGTTGAAAAAAGGTGATTTTTGGAACTCAGTTCAGCGAGCAGTCCTAACTTTTCTGGACTATCTAGTTTTCTTACATTGATTCTGATAGGTCTGAATTTAACTGGTATAGAAAACACTAACCTTCTGTGCATTTTATGTTGAGTTGTTTCTCCACCAAAAAGGATTAGTTTTATTTGTGGATATGGGGAGTTTTTAATGAAATCTACTAATGCAGCATTTTTAGAAGGTGTCAGAATTTCTATTTAGAGACAAGGAAAAGACCATTAGAAGTTGGTTTTTTTTGGAGTGGTACTCACAAATAAACAGAAGCTAGTGGAAATTTATACTTTAGATTTGACAGATTTATAATTAAATTACATACTTCTTTATAAAGGAGAAAAATTTGAAAGTAAAATGCAGGCAATACCAGAGTAGTGTTATCTCATAATTCGTTTATTGTCCAGCAGATGTGAATTTATACATATAGGATTATAAGAATCTCATGAAAGAGCTTTAACCATTGAGATGTATCAACTTACACATAAAAAACCCAACCACAACAACAACAAAAAAAAGGCAGCTTCCATTTTATGGGCAGTTTTTCAGGAAGCATCCTCAATTTTTCTGCTTGCAACTTTTCAGAAAGCAGAGGGTAGGTATTTTTTTGTGGCAAGATAGGTCCAGATGTTTAAGGGACCTCAAATGTTTCCCACTGAGATGTTTCTATGAATGGTGAGGGCAGTTTTCAGCTGAGCAGAAGAATGGCATTATGTAATGCAGAAGAGTGTTTCCTAACATGTGGTTTGTTTTATATGTTTCAGGAGGTGAAGATGATAATTCTTTTATTACAAATTTTCAGTCTTCCTTTTTGAAGTGTTTAATTGCTTTGCTGTTCATTTGCATAATAGAGGAATCCTTAGAGAAAAGGATTGGGTATTGAGATGAAGAGCAACAGGCCTAATCATATTTAAATAGAGCTAGCATATCCTGTCTTATCGAGAGCACAGACTAGAATTCATATCAGTTGATAATTAGTTCCATGTCTAGCAAAATATCTTTTTGATTGCAGGTAGTTGAAATTGCCAGGTGCTGTTTTCCTAAATTCATTTTTAGAACTGAGAATTTAATAGTTTAATATTTACCCTTCATTTTGGATATTATTCTCCTCACCCAGCCCTCAGAAGGAGTAAATGGCAGGGGGAGTGAACAGGAAACAAAGGTCTGAAGTTAAAAGAAAATCTGGAAAGACAGGAGAAAAAGCACTCTGCATGTAGGAATATGAGGGTAACTTGGCAGCATCAACCTATTCCTCGATTGGCTAGCAAGTGTTTTGTTAACTTGTTCAGATTCATAACACAAAACTGCTGTTTTTCCAGCCATTGAATGGTACAAGCACTTAGGGCATGGTCAAGAAAATTCTTGACAGTGGATGGAGAAGCTATTGAGATGAGGGGCTGCCTAATGACAGGCAACAAGGAAAGCGATCAAGATGTATCAATATGTTTTGACCTGTAAGTGGTTTTTAATATATGACTGAAACCACGGTTGACTGAAAGAACAGAGGTTGATGAAGAGCTTTTTTTTAAGAATACTGATCCTGTGTACATTGTTATGAATGTACCATTATGGGGGTTTTAATTTTTAATTTTTTAATTTTTTCAATCTTAGTAGCAGGATTTGGACCAACTGGATTTTCCTCATGAGCTAAAGGCATAGTGGATAAATGGGAGTCAACTTCTTCGTAGGTCAGCATTTAGAAGGCGTCATAATAAACACTCTACCAGTGGTTTGAGTAATTATTGCATATAAGGCAGATGAGCAATTAAACTTGGGGATTCCTTTTTTCCAATTCCTAAAAAACCCCTAAAGTAGTGACTATAGAGCATCGCCTAACCCATTTTTTGTACCTTCATCAAAAAGCAGTTTGATAGAGTGGATGAGTTATGTCTCTCATTCTACTTACTGGATTCTATTTACAATTTTGCCTCCAATGACTTTGACAGTCTCTGTTACGATTACTTGTAAAGTGGATGAATAAAATTTGCATGCAGTTTAGTAACATTATCAAGGACTAATAATAAACATGATGAAATACATAAAGATATTACCATATATTAGTAGGAAAGAAACAATTTCTGCCACTTCACCCTGAGGCTTTCTGGCTTGCAGGCTCTCAGCATCAGTGTGCCAGCTCCTAGACTACTGACTTCTCTGTACAGGAGTCTTTCACTTTCAGACATGTCCCTGAATTCATATACAAATTTTTTTTTAGATATATTAATGGTAAGTTTATTAAATGACACTTTAGAACTCTCTTCTATATGGTTATATGGTATATCTGAAACATACTGTTTTAAAAAATGTTAGAACCTGCCAATTATTCTTTTTATTCAGTTCTAGGATGTCATGTTCTTTTTATTGAGGTATTTGTCAGAGGGATGTAAAGTGCTGCAGAGTTTTGCTTACATGTGTGACCTAAATGTCATCCTTCCTTTACACACTGTTTCTACTAGAAGGCATAGTCTCACCTGGATTTTCATCCGTGTTACTTCTGCCTCAAAAATTAAACAAGAGAGGAATTTTGAATAGTTCCAATTAGCCCAAGGTCTGTGAAAGTCTCTTTGCTTGGTAGGCAGTTTGGTTTCCATGCTTTTTTGGCCAGTGTACAGATTTGAAGAATGATACATGATAGTTATTATACTTGCATATCTGCACAATTTGGGGAACACACACAACCATGCATTTGCTACTAGGTTTTTTTTTGTGTGTGTGTGTGTGTTTTGGCTTTCATTGTGAGCATTGCTATGGATAACCTACATCATCTAGTATCTTAACTAGAAAAGCTAATTTGTATACGTTGACGTGGAAAGCAGTCTAATACTTTTGAATATTCTCATTTCCAGAATGGAGTGAGAAAATGTGTAAGTTATTTCTAAGTTGAACGTACTTCTTTATCAAATGTTTGCAGAGAGGATTCTGTGGAATTCCAAAGCCTATGCAACGATAACTGCTTTGAATTATGTGTGTGATTTTTCAGTCGCACCTGAAACTTTAAATCTTTAGCTATATGCTTACACACCCAAATTATTAATACTTATCACCTGGCCCTTTACAGATAACAAAGAAATACCCAGTGTTTGGACATAAGATGCAGTTTGTGTTGTGTTTTATGCTTACCCCATGTTAAAGAACTAATCTGGATAAAAATTCTTGTGCTCATTTTTTGGATTTCTCATCTAGAGTCTGGTTCATAAAACCACTGCGATCCCATTGTGTCTGTTCATAGAATGTTTATTTAGTCCATGAATCCCAAAGCAGTTTCTTCCTTCTTTTAAACATTTTCCTCTCTTTATGCTTCATTATTTTAATAGGGCTACTGTTATCAATTTCAAATGCAAATATTTAATGTATTCTTTTTAATTTTGTCTGGACCAAAGCAAAGCAATCTATCTAGAAATTGAATAACTTTATATGGCAGCAAACTTTTGCATTTGGCTTTCTTAAAGGCATAGGGGTATGGAGTTTAAAACTGCAAAGCACATGTTACGGACATTAACACCTGCCCTCTACTTTATAAATATATATGACAGCACATATAGAACATTGTGGAAAAAAAGAAAAAGACCAGCGTCAGAAAAAAATTCCACAGGGTATGAAGAGTGGAGTCAACTTCAGAAGTAGTACTGTGGAGTATGTTTCTGCTGTGCTTGATTTTTTGCTCATGAAGCTTAATAGATGGTTATAGGAGCGTAGGTTTACCTCAGTGCCTTTGCAGAGGCAAGTGTAACATTTGTCTGTAGCAGTAGCAATTTTTCTTTTCTCTGTCTTTTCCTTCCCACATTTTGGAACTGGGGTAGGAAATGCAAGCTCTGTCAGAAATGACTTTAGGTTAATTCCACTTCCAGACTGTCTGTGAGCCCTTTATTGCCTCTGTTTCCTCATCTTGTTTCCACTTCTACGTTAAGACAGTCCTCCATGCAATCTGGCCATGGCTGGTAAGCATGCCTTCCTACCATCCTGCCATCTGGAGCAGCTCTTCTCTCTCTTATTTAATTGCTATATAAGTGTAGACTTTAACTGAACACATTTATTTCTTGACTATATAACATGCAACTGTGTTAGTGAGCAGCCATATATGAACTGATGCTGTTCCCTGCAAAATAGAGCTCTCTTGCATTGTATTTTATCCCATTATGCCTTTCCATAAAGTTGTGATTTTTGTCCTGCTGCCTCAATTTCCTGAAATGTTAAGTGTGGATAAGCCCAGGGAATCACTGTTGAGGACCTAGTGCCTAAGAAAGCCTCAAAAGCTTTCAATGTCGTTCTTTATTGATTTATAAAGGGAATAATAAGCTTCTCCCTCTCTCGTTTGTTAACCTGATATTGCAGATATTCTCAAGACATTGACAAGCACTGCCGTATCTTTTGCTCTGTCAGCTGCTCTCAAAGTCTTTGACATAAACTGATGGCTGCTCCTCATCAGCCTGCGTGACACAGATTGTGTTCCCTTTCATGTTTTCTCCCTTTGCAGTTTTTAACATAGCCATATGCAAAGAGAGCGCACCTCGGCATGTAGCTACCTGAAGACCATGCCAGTGAGCACCTGGCAAATACCCTGGCCTCTTCAAGGCAGCCTCCGTGTTGCTTGAGAAAGACAGACTTAGGAATCCAGAGGAGAGTGGCAACACATCTGTCCCTGTCTTTGTAAAGACCAGTAGCAGAAGGACAGTCATGTAGAGGGAGAAGAGGTAACACAGGGCCATCTTTTTTAGGGTTTTTTAGGTTCCCTATCCATTCCCCAGTCTCTGAAGAGAGCACATCAGAACGGGACCGTCATTGGCAAGTTCTGCTTGAGTTCGTGAAGGTGCTGTTGTTGAAGGCATATCCAATTTCTAATGACCTGGAAAAAAAAGGTTTAATAATATTAGTTGCCCTTTTTGAAGCTGCAAGGCCCAATGTGCTTTTTTCCCCTGTTCAGGACAGAGCAGCTGGAAAAGTGTTGTCAATGTAGGTATTGTTTCTTTCTTTCTGAATATGTCCACAGAAATGTTATGCCACAAATCATAATGTTACTAGAAAGAGAGGAAGCAACCATCCTAGAGTCTGTTATTCTGAAGTTATCTACAAAGAATTCTCCTGTTTCCATCTAAATTCTTTGATGAAAATATAAAAATTATTTATGTGGTCTTTTTGAGGATATATGTATGAATTCAGTATAATAAATGGTTTATATATCAGTATAATTCAAAAGTAGTAATACAAAGGGAAAGGCTTGTTAAGAATGATGTGGTGCCTCTTAGCTCCATGAGAAGAAACCCCTCGGGTGCCTGCTCCCACGGCAGAACCTTCTCCACCGCAGCCGTTACAGCAGGAGGAAGCCGCGGGCACCGGGGTGAGGACGATGAGGGTGAAATGGTGTGTGGGCGAGAGCTGCCCTCTCGTGGAGAGAGAAAATATCTTTCCCTCAGCGTGTGCAGCATCTGGCAGCGTGGGCTCTCTTAATCCCAAGGAGGTGATACGATAGTTCACGTTGATTTTGGAAACCAGGCAACTATACCGTTGCAAATTTCCCTTTTCTCCCTTTGAAAGGTGAGAAGTGTGGAACACGTGGAAAACATTTTTTTTTTTTTCTTAAAATATCTAAATACATCTCTGTTCAACACAGGGAATTTCCATGCATTTTTTTTTTTTTAAGTTCTGATTTTGATGGTTTGTATGTTGGCTACAGATGTCACTACATAAAGATATTTCCCTACATGATAAGCTAGATAAAATTCATCATAGGCTAATAAGAAAACCCATAATATTTAGCATAATTAAGTCTGTATTTCCTGGCTGACAGCTTTGGAGAAAGTAGTTCTGAAATGTTTCTTAATAAGCTACTAGTCCAACTAACTATTCACTATGAAAAGGCAGTTTTTTGCAAAATCAAATGGGTAATATTGCATATACATCTTGTGTAGTACTAACATCTGTTGTATCTTCATACAGTTTTATTTTGAGTTATCCATTAGAGGGAAGGGGAGGAGGGATTGGAATGGTGCCTGGAGGTGCCATTTCTCCTATTTTCTATGGTTCTGTGAGAATTTGGGGGAAAACACGCATCATTTGTACTTACTAAGCATTACGAACGATCTATTTTCTTTTTTTTTCTTGTTGACGAATTAATTGCCTATAAATTTAGACATTCTTTCTGGAGTTGCAAAGCCCCTATCTTAAGAAAGAAAAAAGAAAAAGAAAAAAGGAAAGAAAGGGAAAGAAAAAGTAAAAAGAAACAAGAGAGGAAGCTTTCTATTAACAAAAATATAACCTGGGTCTATTGGAGAGGAACTAAATAAACGTCTTGACATCAAATATAATAGTCAAAATGACCAGGCTTATGATTCTTCATATTTAATACCAAGTAACCAATATAATCAGGCAAACATATTTTAGCATTACAGCTAGTTTATTTCTGCTGCTACGCTATACTAATTTGTGCTGTTACTTACAACAAGTAGGTACTACTTTGACCTGATACACTATATCTAGAAAGTAATTTCAACTGCTGTTAAGACTGATGATCATATGACACACTAAATAATGAGAAAAATGCAATTTCAAGTGGATTGACTCCTTATTTCTTTCCTCATGACACAAATGACTTGGTGGCCATTAGTACGTCTCATAGCTTTTCTGTGCTTTCTTTGTCTGTATAATCAGACCATAATACTTGCCTACTTCTTGGGAATACTGTAAAAATTAAGTATCTTAATACTTCTACAGTGTTTTGACATTGTACAGCATTAAAGTTAAAATACATTGTCATTCTAACCGCTGTTACACGATTATCACCACTTAGACGAAAGGTGTCTTTGATGCGCGGATCCAAGGAAGCTAGGAGATACATCCGTATTAGTTTATTCCTTGCTACAGTCAGAGTGGGGTTATTCGCATTGTTCCTAGTGGGCTTGGTCACCAGCCTCCGTGTTTACGGCCTTGCTATCTGCACAGTATATTTCAATTAGCAAACATCCGCCCGCAGTCTCTAGTTGCTTAACTGTTAATTTTTACTGGCATGTGTTTCATAGCTCATTTTATTTCCTCTTTGTGTGATTTAGGTTACCACGGCCTTTACTGCGAAGAGGAATATAACGAATGCCTTTCTGCACCCTGCCAGAATGGAGCCACCTGCAGAGACCTCGTCAACGGCTATGAGTGTGCGTGCCTGGCGGAGTATGAAGGTAGGATGGCGTTTGCCTCTTGGTTTTTTAATTGCTGTATGTATTTGTTATGGTCGTCGCTGTTACAAACAGAGATATACAATATCCTCCATTGAGCAGAAATAAATTCCCCATCTAAAATTAATGGAAACAAACTTCAGTGTAGGTCCGGATCCCATAATTTTTATTCAAATGAGTAGTTCAGGTTTAGCTGGTCTGTGAGGAATGCATGTCCTTGTCTGGGTAAAAATGGATTCTCTCTCTTCTTCTTAGGTGTACTTTTTTTCTGCTGTCTTTGAGATATGTTAGAAAGTGATGAGTTTTTAAAAGATAATGTAACTGTTAAATAAAATTTTTTATCGGTTATTGTCAGGAGCCATTACATGGAGGGCTTTCCAAATTCTTTTTAAATTTATTTTCTATAGTGAATTGAGGTAAAAACATAGTAATAAAAGATTAGTATTTAAAACAAATTAGCACAAAGGAGTAAAAATGAAAGTTTTATGTTGATTGTTCATTTAGAAGACCATAAAGCCCGGAGACAGTAGTAGGTCTGTGACTGCTTTCCCATGTTAACTGCAGCTATTCCTAGATATGTTCGAATGGAATGGGTCTTTGGCATTTATTAAATAATTTATAAAATGGAGTAGAAAAGTATGTGTTTTGCTATACAAAATCTTTTATCTTGCAGTAGATTTTAGCTTTACACAGAGTAGCACATATCAGCTGTCTGCCCCATGTCCCTCTGTGGAGAACTAAAATGATACTTTTTTGGTGTGTTGTTTTGAATCATGCTGTGAGAACATTTTTGAATGTAATTTTTTATGTTATTAGTATTAAAAACTATATCTATTTTGCATAGAATGACTATGTTTTAAGGAATATTACCCCAGCATTTTCTCATTAAGCATATCAGTCCTTATCTGCGTTGATAAGTAACACTCACTTAACATCTGCTTGAGGCTAAATATGTATTTCATGCTGGTGATTGCACTGCTCTTTGACAATAGATACAGAATTCATCATTTTAGAGGCTTAGTGAGGAAATGACCCTCAGCTTTTCGTGGCAGTTTAAAGAGCACTTAAGCATAATGTTATGACTTCATGTTCTGTTCTCATCCGACCTGTACAAGCAGCTGAAGGCATGGAGAGTGCAGCACATTTTGCTTTAAATGAAAGCAGGGACCTGGTCCTGTAAGCAGTTTTTGCTGATGACTGAGCTTTCTTCATTCCAGTACTTAAAGTATTCAATGCTTAAAATATTCAGTATTCAGATGCTCAGACTAGAGTGCTCTGCCTTTTTGCTACTGTCAGACTGATCAAATTATTGCAGCAGGTCGGTAGCAGGTGAGTACGTGTGTGTCTCTGTGTGTGTATATATATGTATCTATATAAAATATATACACATTTAAAATAAATTGCTTTTATATATTTTTAAAAGTATCAATATTAACTTGAGATGATTGTTTTCATATAACTCGTAAGCTTGCATTGCTGTACATAACTGCAGTGTTGAACACTAGAGAACTAAGTTAATTTCTTTTAATTGATCGCTCATTAAATAAATTTGCTTGTATACATACATCTGATATATTATGTGTCAAATTTCTTCCTTTTTTTGTATTGATTTTTCTCTCATATTCTTTTCTCTAAAGACTCTATTTTCTCACTAATTTTGCCTCTGTATAGTTCATGCTCTTCAAATATGGCTCATACTCTTCAAATTCACAGACTGTCCAATTCCAGTGCAACACAACTGGTATTCATGAGAGAGGTTGGAAAGGCAGCTGCACGTCCACTTGTCACATGAATTTGTCTAACCTCTTCTAGTCCTCCATCGCTGTATGTGCTGTAATCTCCACAAGCAACATAATTCCTTCACTGTCATTCACTGCCTTGTGACTAGAAACATTTTCCTGATGCCAAAGCTGTGTTGCAGTTTTTATACATAATAAACAATATGAGTTTATGCTTCTGTTGACTGTGCATCTTTACAGTTTTCAGGACAGTAAGAATTTAGAAACATGTACCACATTAAAAAGTGAAAAAGGTGCTTGTAATTTGTGTTATCACATGGAAGCATTCAGAATCTTGTCCTGCTCTTCAGTTTGTTGAAATTCTTGAAAAAATTATAAGAATGGGAATACTTGAAGATAACTTAGGATTTTAGCTAAGTGGTCACTTTGGATTCATTCCCAAGCAAAAAATGCTGATAAGACTTAGAATTATACTTAAACCTTACACCAGTCATTCATTATTCACATATGTACATTTATTTTTTTCATGTTTCAGTGCCGTCCATGCACTGATTAGATCGTTCATGTGTTAATTTTTCTGGTTTTATCTGAAAAGTAGATCCAGAGAAAATGATGCATGTAGCAGTGGCAGCAGAGCCTTCCCTCCCATCCCCAGGTGGGAATGTGCTGTGCTTTATGTTGTGTATGCCAGATACGGCTTGCACTGTCTTCTGCAAGGCAAAGCT